>NC_051180.1:168797396-169144896 GCF_013339695.2 Rhipicephalus sanguineus | reverse complement strand
CCGCTGTTATTCATGCTGCACATGGCGAGGATGGAAAAAGCGCTAGAAGGTAGCAACATTGGATTTAATTTGTCACACAATCAGGTCGGAGCGATGCTTGAGCAGAAACTTCCAGGTCTATTTTATGCTGATGATATTGTCTTATTTGCGGACAGTCAAGATGATATACAGCGACTGGCAGATATATGCGGAAGGGAGTGTGAGGCTCTAGGACTAGGATTTAGTGCAACAAAATGTGGATTTATGGTATTCAATGATCACGGAGACCATACGGTCTTAATACAGGGCCAAAAAATACCGAGGGTAAGCGAGTACAAGTACCTCGGAGTATGGGTAAATGAGGGGGATAGATATATGGAGGTACAAGAGAAAGCATCGGTAGCAAAGGGAAAGAGGAATGCTGCAATTATGAAGCACAGAGCTTTATGGGGATACAATAGGTACGAGGTGCTTCGAGGGCTGTGGAAGGGTGTGATGGTTCCGGGGCTTACATTTGGGAACTCAGTGGTGTGCATGAAGTCAGAGGTGCAATCAGGAATGGATGTAAATCAAAGGACGGTGGGCCGCCTCGCCTTGGGCGCTCACGGGAAGACGACAAATGAGGCGGTGAAGGGTGATATGGGATGGACAGGCTTTGAAGTGAGGGAAGCGCAGAGCAAAATGAGATTCGAAGAGAGGCTGAGGAAAATGAAGAAGAGTAGATGGGCAGAGAAGGTTTTCAGGTATTTGTATAGAAAAAGCGTTGACACGCAGTGGAGAAAAAGAACTAGGAGGCTCACCAGTAAATATACGGCTGGCAGTGCGGGCGATATGGCAACAAATGAGGCGTTTCATTTGGCTAACTACCATCGTTCAGCCAGTGTCACCCAAATGAAGGCATCTCTAAACCTCATCCCACTAGTTACCCGCCGAAAGCTCACTCGCATTTGCCTGTTTCATAAAATATTTTATCACAATCCGAAACTTCGTTCCCGATTAATCCAACCTGCTCCCTTCATTTCTCTTCGTCGTAATCACCAACAAAAAGTCTCAGTCCCCCATTGCAACACAGTAACGTATGCCCAGTCATATCTCCCAAGAACTTGTAATGAATGGAATTCCCTGCCTGCTTCAATAACAAGCATCAATGACTCCACTCAATTTAGGAATGTACTTAAAACAATGATTACCTAATTACCCCCTTTATGTTTTTGTTCATCAGTTGATTTATATTGCTTTTTGCCTTCACCATGTAATAAAAATAAAATTACTGCTCCTCATTTGCTTTTTATGATGTAAGTTGTTAGGAGTAATCATCTTTGTACCCCAATTAGTGACTGTATTTTATGCCATTTGCTTTGTGTTCCTTGTTTTTTTTTATTGTTGTGCATTGCCGTTCCCCTCTGAAATGTACTATGTACCCTGAGGGTAAAATAAATAGAATAGAATAGAATAGGAGCATTAAGCGGAAGGTCAGAGAGGCGGAGAAGACTTATTGGATGACAGCGATGGAAAAGAAGCCGGCTCTGAGTAACTACCGAAAAGGAAAAAACGAAATAAGGAGGGAAAGGTTTTATGATAATTCAAGGGGAAGCGCTTTACTGTTTGAAGCAAGGTCGGGCTGCCTGAGAACGCGTAGTTATAAAGCGAGATTCAGTAACGAAGAAGAACTATGTACATGCTGCGGGGGAACTAAGGAAACGATGGAACATGTACTGATTGAATGTGGCGATATTCACCCAGGTATACGTGTGGGCACGAGTCTACATGAAGCCTTGGGTTTTAGGGACAACAATGGAAAGCTGGACACGCCCGCGATAGAAATAAGTAAGAGACGGTTAGAGTATTGGTGGCAGAAAAGTAGAGATAAAGTACAAAAATAAATAATTGGGGGGAAAAAGGTTATTCTGCCTTAAGAGGCAGAGAGATGGACTGTGAATTTATATTTTTTGTTATAATAACATAGCTTTAATCAATGTAGATAAGGCATTAGGACAACATGAAACAAGGAAGTTTTTTTCTTTTTTTATTCTTTTTTTATCCTTCGAGCCTGGTGGCAGACATGTCACCGCCCCGTTATAAAGGGGACGCTCATAGCATCCATCCATCCATGTAGCGTACCCGACAAGACCGGCTGGGCTCGTCGCGTCTTCCTTGAACGTTGCAACGTTAATATTGTATTAAGGCGGTGGCTACACGTCGGACGACGAGCCTTGATTTCGTTCAGCTGCCATCTCATCAACGGCAATGTTTCAGACGCCTCAGTTGTGTACTTTTGTCCGTTGGTTGCGGGACAAGATGGCCTCCTGCAAGACCGCGTTTTTCCAAGTCAGCTGTGTGCGTAGTTCTCGGCGTCGTAGAAGTTTGATTGGTTTGATGACGCGAGGACGTCAACTGGTGCTACATCGTGGGAACCGCTGAAGTGACTGCAAGCTTGACGACATTGTGCCAGAATAGTCTAGCGTACTGTACGCGCACGATTGTGCTACACTTAAAATACCGCGCTTGGCCTCGAGCGTCAACCTGGTACGCCTGTGTGCAACAAGCGTCTTGTTATCGTTGTTGCGTCTGTTAATATTGAATTGCAATTGGAATACCGTTTTGGCAAAGGTAAGTGATGCTGTAAGTAGTTGTTCTGCTATATGCTCGCTACTCCACGAACATTACTTCTAGAATCGCATTTTATTTTGAGCTGCACGTACCAAAGGAGAATCTAGCATACGAGATACATTGCACGCGTGCGCATTTCCTATATAAATCTGAGTAATGCCACGCGTGCGCATTTCCTATATAAGTCTCAGTAATGCCATGCTCAATTTAAAGCGCATGTGTTAGAGGATTGTGGCTTCAATGGTGAAAGTGATTAGATATTCCGAAATATGTGATTGCAATGCAGTTAGAACTTCCTCATATGTTAATACGGTCTGTGAACAAAAAAAAAAAAACGCTGTGTGAATGTTTGTTGGTCATTTGCTACAGTACTTTCACGCATTATTATGCAGCTGTGTGACGGCTGTTAAAACGTTCAGCAAGTTAGATTTTGGTTTTCTTGGCCTAGTTGAGTGCTACGAGTGTTGGGCGAAGATAAAATCGCGTGTCTTTTGTGCGTTTCTTAAGCAGGCATACAGCCGTAATAGTCATTGTTGTACTGTTTGGGGTGTTCAATAAAACAAGAATGCTGTTTTGTACTGCAACAATTTTTATTTCATCTGTGTTAACAGATCACGCAAACAACTTGGACACATGCACGTAAGAAACGTACGCAGTGCATCGCGCGCACGCATTAAAAAACGGGCCTGTCATTTTAAAACAAATAATATAGAACAATGGACGTAACAGACGGCATGGTTGTCTAGTGGAGCAGCGTCGGCAGTACAAATATCAAACCAGAATGAAACATGAATAGAAAAACGGAGAGTAACAGGCGCTTTACCCACGGCTTCTCTGAGCCGCGCAGATCCACCTATCGCCACCGTCCGCCGTTGGTGGCGCCACCAGTACCACTGAAAGCAGCAGCGCACGAGGCGGATAGCCTCTATAGTGTTGCACCCGATGTCTTTAACGGAGGCGTTTTGTCGTAGAAGTTCTGAGCAAAGAGGTCCCTTCACAGAGCAAACAACCAGATAAAACAGAAGTAAGAGTGAGCAACAGAGAGCCAGGCTTAATAAAATATGTTGTTAGGAGAAAAATTAGAAGTACTTGCAAGAAGGCTGGAAGAATTCTGTGGGCGCCATGTTGTCGGCAAAAAAATTAAACTGCAGACCGAACCGATACACGATACTCGCTTCATCAATGTGACATCGCTTGCCGTCCTGTGCAAAGCAATATGCGCGAAATGCGCTTTAGTAGCTTGTCTCTCTGCAGAAGGTTGGTGCGATAATCAGCAGACCTCTGTCATTTTGAGCAATGTCGTGTCTTGATTCTGATAAATAAAGCCTATGGGGAGATTTACACCTCTTATGAATAAAGAAGTCTCGCAAGCGCTCTCGCACACCTTATCTCAAGCGATCAAATTTTACTCGATTCATAAAAAACTCACAGGGTCTCTATGCACTCGCCTAAGACCATTCGAAGGCGAAGGCCATCTTCCTCCTCGTTTTCTTCTCAGTCGCTGTATTGATCCTCCCACGTCCCCCTCCGAAAGCTTTCTTCACCTGACGTGGTTTTTCACTGCCTCCAGGATCGGAGGCATTGCAAGCTTTCTGCACCTCATCTGCTTTTGCCCGGCCTCCGTGATCGGTCCGCCTTTGACCGAGCGATGATGTCGTCTGATGACGCCATAACGTGACGTAACGTGTGGCGTCATGATGACGTCATAAATTATGGCGTCTGTGACGTCATTTGGTGATGTCATATAGTGATGATTTTTCGCATCATTTGTGTTGACGCCGCCGACAGCGACGGTCAATTTTTGAGTTTGATGAGGTATCTGTGGCTTTCGCCTTAGTATTGAGTACAGTACAATAGATTGGAACATAGAAAATCACTGAGCAAACGAGTTAGCATTCTAAAGTTTACTTTGAACGAAAGCTTGCAATTATTATTTTAATTGAAGCGATGTAGTGATTTCAAGAAAGTTGCACTGACCTGTCATTGTGGCGAAGCGTCACCGGAGACGTTACAGGCGAACCGTTCACGAGAATCTTTGCCTCAGGACATCCCTTGTCCACAGTAACTTCCGTATCCGTCCTCTGAATAACTGCATGTTTGTCTTGAATCCTTGAAATTCAAGAAAAAGAAGCACAGTTTAAATTTTACGCACGAACAACTCATATGCAAGCCAGGGCACTTAGTACACATTGTCAACAACGCGTATAACGCGGTGACTCGCAATCACATCATGTTCAACTGACAGGCTTCAATTGGAAGAACTTCAACTGACAGGCTTCATTTGGAAGGCTTCAATTAGAAGGCTTCAATTGGAATACTTCAATTAAAAGAAAAGTATACAGGAGTGTGTATGTATCACGTTCGGGCAAAACTCTGCCGCCGCAACCGGAGAACCTGCGCGCGTATGCAAACAACACTCATACACACACGCCAGGATGAAAGCTTTGTGTGGAAACTGATCTCAGCCGTGTTTTCAGCTTGCACTAGGCAAAAAAAGAAAACACCGCTTCTCTCATCAAACACCCGGATACTCACATCGACTCAAGCTTGGCTCTTTGTTTTACCTTCTGTATGATGGGTTTCAGTATGCAATTAGGCTAACTATCAGGCCACTGGTTGCTGAGATGGTTGCTGCGACCATTCTCTGTCATTCTTGTCGCTTGTTTCCTGACCATCGCTCCCAATGACGTGCTAAAAAAAACGCCAGGCCTGCGCGGAAAGCACAGCACAGTCACAGCGAAAGCTGGAAGAGCGGCATTTCTAGAGCCCGTTATAAACTCTCCTGTGGCTACTAATACAGGTACATTAGCAACGTACCCACTACGCCACAAAGCGTAATTTTTGGGAAGTTGGGAAGCACCCAGCACGACATTATTCGATGTTCTGCGGAGAAGCGAGGTACCATATGTAAGCGATTATGTGCAGTTTGTTGATGCGGCGGTTGATGACGATGAATAATTATGGTTGCGCCCTTTGTAATGGGTCGGAAGCTTTAAACGACCGACTAGTTACGTAATGCATATTGTGTGACGCCCGGTCGTTATTTAACTGTCCCACCACGCTTTATAACACACTTTAACCGGAAAAACGTAGAGCGAGAGAGAGAGAGAATTTACTTTATTGAGACCCTGAGGAAATGGATCATGGGAGCCTTATGGGCTTCCTTGGCAACCAACAGAAGTTCACTTGCGAGGAACCCACTACGCTATAAATCATTGTAATTTTTTAGAAGTAGGGCAGTAGGCACTGTGCCATTTTTCGTCATTCTACAGACAGCCGTGGTACCTGCTAAACGCATGTAAGGCATTATGCGCACTTTGTTGATGCTGTGCGTGATGACGATGAAGAATTATGGCAGAGCTCTTTGTAATGGGTTGGAAGCATTCAACAACCTACTCGTTGCGCAATTCGCATTGTGTGACGCCTGGTTACAGAATTCGCGTTGTGCGACGCTTGGTGCTTATTCTACTCTTTTACCACGCTATATTGCATATGCTAATGTCGTTCCTTCCCGACATGAAGCCTGTATAGGACCTTTTTGCAAAGCAGTTTCAAGCACCGGCATGGCTCAGAGGTTGAATACTGGGCTCCCACGCAGAGGGCCCAGGTTCGAACCTCGTTCCATCCTGGAATTTTTTTCTTATTTAGTTTTTTTTTCTTATTTCGAGCGATACTGGTTACGGACACCGGCGGCGGCGGCGGCGGCGGACAACTACGGCACCAAAAACGGCCGGTGAAATGATCTCATAACAGCTTTCGCTGTAAAATAGTCACTGTGCACGTTTCATGCCTCTACTTGAAAATTATTGAGCAAGTTAGATCACTGGTCTAGCAATGTATGACTGCTTCGCAGTATCTTAATGGCATATGACTGTATTCGTCATACTATGTTCTATTCCTTGATTTTTGTGTCTTAACTTATTTTGTCGATTAGATTTGTTATGCCCTCCTGCTTGGTCTTTCCAGCGCAGTATATCGTAAATAAACGAATGAACAAACAAACAAACAAACAAACAAACAAACAAACAAACAAACAAACAAACAAACAAACAAATAAATAAATAAATAAATAAATAAATAAATAAATAAATAAATAAATGACTTCACGTAGATGTGACAATATCATTATTTTCGAACGAAAGAAGGGGAATGGTTCGAGCGGCTTGTTTCTTTGTTAGATACAACGTAGTGAAGCCAACAGAATGTCAAACCGTGGAAGGAATAGGGGACATTATTTGCGGTTTTAATTTTAGTGTAATAATTATGGCATAATTGCAAATGAGTTAATTTGGATGAAAAAGCACCATTATCTCGAATATTGAAATGAATGTATTTGCATACCCTACTCCTAGCATGACGATGTCTGTGTCGACTTTGCCCACAGTCGACCTTCCTTTCTGAAGAATGTGCACAATGCGTCCGGAAAGCAGTGGGTCTAGGTTCAGGTTGCTGAGGTGCGGCAGCGCTTTCTTCTCCTCCTCCGTTATCAGCTTATCTGTGTCCTGCACCAGGAAAATACATGCGATGAAAGCGAGAAGAGTGATCATGACAAGTGAGCAATTATCACAGTTCTTTATCATTGTCGATCACGCAAATTGCCAGTCTATGTGAAATCTCAACTATAGTCATGATGTTTTTCTTTTGTTGTTTCTTCCTGTTCGCCTGGTCAATGGTCAATACAGGAAATTGTGCTGCTAGCGGGAGAAAACAAATGTAGGAACGCTGTACACACATATACCTACGTATATAATCATCTAACCACATATTGTAGCAGTCTTGTGGTTCCTAAGCTTAGAAAGAGTTAGTTGCTCGACCCTACATAGTAACAAGTAATTGTCAACATTTTGCTTTTGTTTTCGTGAAACGATGAAACGACACATGGTGTTTTATCGAAAATAAATCATGAAAATAGGCGTTTTTCTCAAATAGTCAAGGTTTTCAGCAAGTGCCCCCCCCCCCCCCCCGAAAAAAATTCCTGGCTACGGGCCTGTGTGACGGTGACGGCGTGGTGACAGCGGCATGGCGCCACCGGAATGACGAGGGTCGAAGTTCGGATGGCAACGAAGTGAAGATGAAGATACATATTGACAGCGCGGCCTCGAAAGCATGATGACATCTACATGATGTCGACACAACGAAGACGATAATTGCGTTAGAAGAGAAGCGGCGTCGACATACAATGAACTGACGATAGAGTGGAAATGGCGGGACGCGATGACGAGGACAAGACAACGAGAACATACTGCAATTACAAAGCCACTTGACAGAGCTCGCTGATAGAGCTCGCTGTCCCCGTTGTAAGTGCGCGCTATCCTGTGACGATGATCGCAGATTTTCATTAGTTGTGCCCACTTCTTGTCTATTGTCCCTCGTTCCCGTGCTCGCTGCACTTTAAGCGTAACTAAAATATCATAACAACGGAGTGAAGGCTATGCGTATGACAACAATAGAAGAACAACCACGGAACGTCATTTTTGAAGATTGAGTCCTCGTTTACGTACGTTGCTTACAGCCCTAAGACCACATGCGATTTGCTCTATATGATGCACATGTAGATGCATCATGGCCGAATTGCCCAGCTAAATGTACCAGCTAAATGTACCAGCTTGTACCAGCCAAATGTGCGGGAGAAGAGCAGGTCGCAGAGACGCAGAGGGGCAAGGATAGACAAAGAACGTTTCGCTTTAGGCTTTTGAAATAACGTAATACCCTATCTGGAACTTATTAAGTTGAGTTGCCGTATGCAATACAAGGAGTAGTGCGTTTTGTTACGGGGTACTCTGTATTACTTGATAAAGTTTTGTAGTACAACAAGGACTGTAGATGGAAATGGTGAGATATTATAATTAGCGTTGCTATAGCACGAACAGCATATCTTTATGGAATGCGGCTGGGAATAAAAATCTGATAGCAGTCGATTACATCATACTCCAAGTCCTGCTTAGGCTGTCAAAAATAGTAGGAAGGGCAATTTAAGACGTGCATTCTGCGAGGTTTCAATGCTGTCAACCCCCGCCCACTACATCAGAAAGTCTGCCTACAGTCCCTGAACGGCTGCTCAGGCCAGCAAGCCCTCTTAGCCTGGGCCGAAAGAGTCGCTCCATGTGACGCCATCCTAATGCTAGGGCCTACCATGCATTACCTGAGCGGAATTTGAAGAAAATTGTTACCACCACCTGCCTGCAGGGTAATTCTGCCACTAGTAGAAAGATACGGCATGCTACGTTTCATTTAAAACTGTGTCCAGTTTCGTTTTACTGGTTATAGAGCATTTCCAATAAATGCGTTTAGGTGACCGGTAGTTGAGCTATTTAGTAAGTCATCATCACCATAATCGGCGTGTACTAGGTCTACTGCATGAAGAAGGCCTTTCCAGCACACGCTGAGTTCGTAAGCATCTATCAAGAAACATCATGAACGTTAACGTTGCGTCGCTGTCTCACGTGCCCGTGTTTGCATGCCCACCCTCTTTTGCAATGCGTTTCGTTGAGACAGCGGAGGCTATATTAAAACAAGAAGCGCACGTAGAATGTGGTATGTTGATGTAATTGACAAATAATTGCGTTATATGTGTCATGTAGAAGGAGACGTAGTGATGACGGAATGACGCCAGAGTAAAAAAGCCCACGCACCTCTTTCCTTGCAGAACTCTTGAGTTTCTCTTCGTATGATTGCTTCATGATGAGCATCTGTGTCTCATTCTCCTTGATCACCGCTTGCATGTCCTCTTCCCATTTTCGTTTTATTTGGCTTAGTTCTGCGCAGATAACAAAATATAACATATAAGAACACATCCGTTATATGTAGGTCATTCATCCAAAGTTGATAATACCGATTCAATATTGGAAAGTGTGTTAGAAAACTGACCACCCGCAAAGGATTCAACAGAATGCGTGACAAGCAATAGCCTATCCCTCAAAATCTAGGTTCGCACTTACATCTTTGGCACCGAAATGCAAGAAAACCGTCAGGCCACGTCGTTTACTTTGCTCTTATCTTCTCGCAGCCTATCATACATATGTACAGTGTAGAGCTTTCCACAACTAAGAGGAATCTGGTAGACAATACACGCGCTACAATGAAGGAATTTGTCCCTATGGTTCTTTTCGCATACGGTCTCTGTTTTCCTATCTGGACTTGTGCTCCTACACAAGCTCACCAATTTATTAGGTGCTGAAAAAACAACGCTTGTATCACACATTTCAGTGGCCTTTTTATTATATGGGAAACTTACGTATGTTAGATGATCGAAATATTTCTTTTCGCTTTTTTGTGCTCGTACTATCCACCTACTCAGAACCTTTCTCTCGCTCTTTCCCAAGCAATGCTTCTGCCACTGATAGGATGACGTGATATGATGAAGTGATAACGCGGACCAGTAGATGTATAAATGATAATGACTTATTGAAGAGCGCAAAATAACCAGGACAAAAGAAGCAAGGCACACGGTACAGGTGTTGACTTACACACAACATTTATTCAGAGACACGCACCTATTAGACACTGTTCGAATACCAGATATCTCAAATCAGTCATCTATCAGATCGAAAACCGTTCAATGATATCATTTTTTGCGTTCGCTTAAAAGCTCAGGTGCACATGGTAAGTCAGTTACAATCAATAAAAAAATTAACAAACAGATAAAGGGCATTGTTTGTGATCGATAACTAATGTGAGACATCGGGAGCTCGAACATACGTGCGTGTTTCTGAATAAATTTTGGGTTGAAGTTAGCGCCTGTCCCGTATACCTTCTTTCGTTAGTTGTGGTTATTTTGCGCTTTTCAGTAAGTCACTATGCAACTTTACCAACCCGCCCAACTTACCGCTGTTGTCAGTATAAATGATATGGGCCGTGGGAAGATAACAACTTAAGCGCTATTCCTTTCTTTTCTGTAAATATCCTAAGCCTAGTAGTTTAACTGCTTCCTTCGAGAGCTGTGCTTTATTGCAAAAGCATTATGCATTTCATCCGGCTTTCGCCCAGCGAGCGTCGGCATTACTCCAATGGGCTGACAAAATTCACGGTTCCAAGTGATGGCGCTATGATGCCGTCATGTGATTAAGTCTTGCGTCATGCCGTCATGGACGTCAAAGAGTATATAGGCCTACAGACGGAATCACACTTGTCTAGAGCGGCGGAGCGCGTGGCTGTGGACGTTGCCGTCCGCAGCTGCTACCTCACGTTGGCTACGAGCTTCTGTTCATGCTTGAATTATAGCACAAGGACGATACAAAAAAAGTTAGCATTACCTAGCGTGCAGTATGACTATATTATTACGGCGTCGGTCTTTGCATATATCTCTGCAGAAAACGGCGGCTGAAGCGGCCGGCTGGGCGCCCAAGACAAGTGTGATTCCGTCGGTACGTATATTCGCCATACTTAAATGCGCCGTGCTAACGACTTAACTGTCTCTGTAACTTTTCTTGTTTGAATTTTTTCTTTTGCTGAATGGGTGAGATTTTTTGTTTTCGTTCAAAGACTGCATGTATTCAAGAAGAGTTCTGTATGTAGTAACATAGTCTCCAGATTAAGACCGTCTGTTATTTTGGAAGAAAGTGGCAAACTTCTCCACATCGACGATTCAAAATATATATTCGATACAAAGTGCGTCACATAAAAAAAATTAGCGGAGTGGAACTCGCCTTCTTCGGTGAGGCCTGCGCTGAGAACGTTGTCGACATTTCCTTTCGCAAGCTTTTTCTTCAGGGCTTCATTTTCCTGCCGCAGTTCCCGAATTAGTTTGTCCGTGGGATCCTCGTTCACGCGAACAAGATTCTTGATTTCCTTCGTGCGTTCCGCTGTAAGCAAGTCAGCACTTGGTCAGAGCAGATCCTCCGCTGAAGAACGCATATTTTAGGTAACAAATAAAAATTATAAAATAATTTTAGAAAAGTATTGTCGAACAAGAGTGCACTTAAATATGCCTCCATAGAATGCGGAAACATTGGTATACTAGGGTGTTGCTCCTGGTTCTTGCGCTGCCGGCAATAATGTCTAAACTGCGGGAATAAAATAAAACACACGTACACTTTTCTAGGGCGCAACATTCGTAATAATATCTTGGCAGGTTGTAACCTGAAAATGTAAAGCGTCACTAGGAAGTTGCTTAGTCTTTCTGACCTTTCTATGAGGTTGCAGGATGTTCACTGTGCATACAGGTAGGAATATTACAAAAAACAAAAAAAAACTTAGCATTACAATTTTCCGAACAAGTCAATAAATTGATAACAGCAATCTCCATACAACTTTATTAAACAAGATGCTGTACGAAAGGAACACGGACGAGAAGAGAACGAGGACGGTCGCAGACTGGCGACTGAATTTTATTCAGAAGAAAACGCATATTTATACCACACAAACCGCAAATTCATCTGCGCGCATGCGAGAAACCTGCTTTCATTGTCGTAAAGTCTTACTTATGTATCACCGATGTATCTCTCTGTTCCGAGATGATGAAAGCCTCGGCAAGCTGACGTGCCAACTGGCTTTTTTAATCTCGGAAAAGAGAGATGTTTGTGTCAGTGTGTCGGAACGGAACGAAAACCGGAAACAAAAAACGAAAAAACCAATATTTTTGACCGGAACGATAACGTAACCGGAACTTTATCAATAATTTCCTTCCGGAGTGAAAGCGAAATTTTTTCAATCGTTTTTCAGTTCACGAGAAAACTTCGCAATCCGGAGCAACTGAGCTCATGCAACGTGAGCAATCATGCATATCTCAGGGTACAGTATTAGCGCGTACCTCAGGCAGGAATTACAAACAAAGATATGCTGGAATTGTGCGAAAAACGTAAACAGTGGCAACCATAGATGTTTATATTAACGCCAGTGGACTTTTGCGCGCCTGTCACGCAAGCCAAAGTGGTGAGGGCATTGCCGGCGCTGAAGTTTGTTACAGCGAAAGCTGTTATGAGATCACAACAGCTGACTTTGGCACCATAGTTGTCCGCCGCCGCCGGTGTCCGTGACCGCTATCGCGTGATATAAAAAATATTAAATGAGAAACAAATTTCTAGGATCGGATGGGATTTTAAACCGCGCCCTCTGCGTGGCAGTAAGGTCTTCCACCAGAGTGCCACGCTGGTGCTTGTATCTCCTTCACAAAAACACTCTATACAGGCGTCATGTCGGGCAAGGAATCGTGTTAACGTATGGAATATAGCGTGGCAGAAGAGGAAAATAACATCCAGCCATCAGACAATGCTAATAACGCAAGGAGTGTGTGCTTTAATGCTTCCCACCAGTGTGTTGCGGAGTTGCCTCACCAGAACTGGAATGACTCCGGAATCATTCAACATTTTCGCGACCCCGGAATGGAGTGGGGACAACGCTTGGAGGAATGGCATGAGAATGGAATTAAGCGCCTTTTCCACAGAATGGAATGGGAATAGAATTACGTCTTTTTCCGAAAATAGAGCACATCTTCGTCTACGTCCTGTTTCAAGCATTTCAAACGTTTCAAACTTCAAACATTAGTAAGTGAAAGCCTCGAAATTAACAATAAAGTAGTATTCTTAAAATGGCTTGGCTAAATACAAGCACGATACATTTATAAGCAACGCGCCTACTACAAACCGAGGCATAGGTTAGTATACAAACAAACGCATTATCCCATCAGATACAGAAGGGAGAAAACAAATTATTTCTACGTGTTGGTTCCCATTGATACCCCCCCCCCCCCCCAACGAAAGTTACGAATACTCTATGCAAAGCCTGATCTTTGTCTCACGAGCAGGTTAGTACCTGACACGCGTAAATAACCTTTGCGACAAGGAAGACATTGCATACCTGTGCACAGGCGAACACAGAAAGTTCTCCTCACCCTATCCATGCTTGCGAGGCACGCTTGACAAGCGTGAGTGCTGACGAGCAGTGCGGCCCAGGGTTCCGTATTCGATGAAAAGGCACAAGGTGCCCGAGCGGTACACTGTTCCAACTAACACCAGCAGATCTATAGAGGGTCTTATTCCTCATTAACCAAATCTCAGTTCTCTCCATATTCAGGATCGCTCCAGACGCGTGGCAAAACTGCTTAGTCTTCTTGAATACTACCTTTGTCAGCAAAAAAAAAAACGCTATGTCTTCATTTTAGCATTAACACATTTAAGCTTAAACGATATTGAAACACCACCATTCGTTCGAACACGCTGACCATGCAAATACCATAGGTAGCGGGAGAACTGCCCCTATGGTAATTAGTAGGGTGGTTGTACTGCAGAAGATATATATGTGACCAAGCAACTATCCCCCGACCTTGGTAACGTGTTTTGCGTACTTTTGCAGTCCTTAAATCATCTGAAGACATCAGCTTTATGGGGCGTTCATTCGTAACTCGATAAAACTATCAAGATGCCTTTCCTACGTTGAAGAATTGCAGGAATGGAATTGAGCTGCCCGGCCATTCCCAGAGTCTGAATGGGCTAAGTTTTTTCATTCGGAGGAATTGAAAAGAATGGAATTGCGGCAAGTTCTAATTCCCCGGAATGGAATTGGAATGGAATGGGATGGAGGCGCCCGTTCCGCAACACTGCTTCCCACCCACTGCAAAGTTCCCAGCCATAATTCATCATCATCAGCCACAGCACAAAGTGCACATAATGCCTTACAGACGTGTAGCGGGTACCACGATTCTCTGAAGAATGAGGAAAAATGGCATAGTGGGAACTTCGCTACTTCAGAAAAATTGAGATGATTTATGGCGTAGTGGATATGGGCCAGCCACGTAGCACGTCGGCAGGATAACCGGTGGTCATTAAGGGTAACTGACTGGATTCCAAGAGAGGGCAAACGCGTGAGGGGGAGACAGAAAATTAGGTGGGTAGATGAGATTAAGAAGTTTGTAGGTATAACGTGGCAACAGAAAGCACAGGACCGGGTTGATTGGCGGAACATGGGAGAGGCCTTTGCCCTGCAGTGGGCGTAGACAGGCTGATGAGGATGGCGTAGTGGATAGCTTGCATGTGTACTTGTATTAGTTGCCCCAAGAGACTCTACAATGAGCTCTACAAAGTCTGCTCTTCCAGCTTTCGCTGTGACTGCGCTGCATGTTCCGTGCAGGCCTGGCGATCTTTTTACCAGAACAGCGGTCTCGTACATCAGAGAGTACACGCAATGACGTGCTGCTTCTGAGATAGTGCTCACTCCCTTGACACAAAGCATTGGGCCCACTAAAAAAATTCGTATTTGTCTTTTGAGGAAATAAATACTATGACTTTAAAATTAATACTGGTTTGTGCTAGTTGGTAAGAATTCGTGGTACAGTTACCTCCACTCCTCTGAAGAACGTCTTTTACCCTTGTCCCACTTTTTTAAGAGGAGGGCAAGTAACTACATCACAAATTCAATGTTTTTTATCATTACCTTTACTTCAAATTTTTGCATACAAAAAAAAAGAACGTTACGAACCGTTACGAAACATTTTTTTTGATCCGGAACAGGAAACAAAACGGAACTTTTTGCGGTGGAACGAAACTAAAACCGAAGCGAAAAACATTTCATTCCGACACCCTGGTGTCAGTGATACATCAATAAAAGTGTATCACAAAGAAAGCAGGTTTCTCGCATGCGCGTAGATGAATTTGCGGTTTATGTGGTATAAATACGCGTTTTCTTCTGTATAAAATTCAGTCGTCAGTCTGCGACCGTCCTCGTTCTCTTCTCGTCCATGTTTCTTTTGCGCAGAACCTTGTTTAGCGATGTACGGTCGACTCGCCCAGCAACATGCTTGATTCAATTACCATACAACTTGTTAAAATAGTTACGAATGCAGTCGAATTATTCGAAGGGCGTGATTTGGCGCGCCGAATTGTTTATCGCATATCAGTAGCGGCGCACTTTATTGAGCACACACCAAAATTTCTTGAGATGTACCAACCAGCGCCAGTGAACATACCGCTAACATAATTTCTTCGGGTAAAGCTTTACGATAACGTATTTTTTCGTGTATAACCCCCCGCTACGAACCTCCCAGCGGAGAAATTAAGAAAGATTCCCGCGTATTAGCTGCCCATGTCAACCATGAAAACAGGTTCTACGTTTCGATAGAAATGACCCCACTAATTGTGCTCGAGGATAGCCCGAGCTATATTTTCACCCTGTTTCAGTAACCATGCGGTGTCACTCTCCCGCCTTTACTTACTCTCAGTTTCAGCCTTCGCTGTCACTGCCAGCTCCCTTCTCAGATTCACTATCACCACTCTCGAATACGATATCACCTTCTGTGCCATTCATATTACTGCTAATGCAGCCCCAGGCACAAGTACCAATAACCGTTGGACATTAAAGCTTAGTCAACTCAACTAATGCGGTCCTTCTTGAAGTAAATGCGTACTACGTTGCCGGGAATTTCAGCCAGGCAGCTGGCAGTGCCGAGACGCCACATGACGAGCCGAACACACTAGCGCGTACCCCGACGAATTCAGCTCCGAATTATCCGTACTTGGAATGTTTATCATGAAATACGCGCTTCCAGACATTCCCGCCATGAAACGTTTTGCATTCGCCATCTGCCGGCTAAAATTGAACCAATAATGAACACCGCTAACGTAGCCTCTGTCATTGATCAGCAGATGGCGACACTCGCGTCTTAAGTGGTCGATTTTCTAGGTTAAGACACGCTGGACATGGGGCTCCCTTTTCCATATCAATAAAGTTTATTTATCCTCCTCCTTTTAGGTTGAAGACGAAATAAATGTTCTTTGCTCTCTGTCAGAGTGGCTCAAAGCTGCAAGCTTTCTTTTCAGGCCTTGCAACGACCGTTCTTATGGCCGGCGTGTTTCGTTTTGTCTTCCTAGAATACACTCTATTTTTTTCTTTCTTTGACCATGCAAGCAGCTGTGGCCAGCCGTCACAGCGAAAGCCTAAAATAGAAAAGGCCTTAGAAGAACTTGTTTTCAGTGTGGAGAAGCCAAAGAAAAATGAGCGTCCTTTGGGAGCTTCCTCGCCTCGAAATGTGACTGTGCGTGGGCCGAATGTCGTTAACAAAGAGGAATTATACGTGCCGCGAGGGCACATTTTACAAGAGTTATCTTCGAAGACAAATCAAAACAATGTGTGTTTAAGTTGCAAGTGGATGGCAAACATTACAGAAGTACGAAAATTCAATCAAAAGCACTCAAAAACAAAATCGGTGTGTTCATGACGAAGCCGGAAGAAAATTACAAAACAAACTCTGCATTCACAGATACAAACGTGCATTACTCCCGCATCAGTCTCTTTAAGCGCGTGAGAGATCGCAATAACCGGTAAGCAACATGGCGCTTCTTTTCGCTGTGAATATCCTGTGGTAATGATTAATCTGGTAATGATTAATCAGCAACGAAAGGGAGAAATGTCGGGCTCAATATACGAACACGGGCCACACAGAAAAACCTTGGTGAACAGACCATAACTTACAACAGCGTTCAAGATTCCTATATGAATGAGCCGCGAATGCACGTGCCCTTCACCAGCCAAAGCAAGGCAATCGAGTTTGTAAGTGTAACCTTAACGAGAAGTGGATGTGCTAAAAGGCGTAGGAAGCTGTGCCAGCAAGATTTCCGCTGGCTACTTCACTTTCAATATATTTGATAAATTATTTGCGAAGACATAATGTCTACACATAAATCGACGCGACGCACTAACTGCACAAAAGGAAGACACCTGCGGAAGAGACTTGGTCTTTCTGTGCAGAAATGAACGTATAATAAAATCGTCGGCTCATTTGAAAAGTTCACCAACCGTAACGCAGTGTAGATAGGGTTTCCTCGTAATTCACATCCGAAGGACTGATGGTGGCTAGCTGGAAGAAACAAAAGTTTGCGATTAACCAGAGATACTTTTGCGGTATAGAAAAGATGAACACTGGCTTTTTGAAATAAGAGCAACGTACTTTTTAGAACTTTGATCTTTGTAAGGCGACATCAACGCTCCCCGTATTACTAGAGTATTCAATGTTAAACGATGAGTAACTTTAATTGCTACTTATACAGGTTGTGCTTGAGCAGCTGCTTTACGCGCTTTCGCACACTTTAGACAACTTTATTTAGTTTTATTCTTCAGGAGTGCTTCCATTTTGAGATATTCATAATCAAACTTGACGCTTATTGGGCTAACTTTGCATTCTTTGAAATAAACCAAGACAAAACGTTGAGCGCCCAGGCCGCCATGGTAGCTTTGCAAGTAAGGTGTCGCGCTGCTAAGCTCGAGGACGCGGGTTCGATGCCTGACCACGGCGGCCGCATTTCGAAGGAGACTTAATGCTAAGAACATGCGTGTGTGGTGGTCGAAACACAGGTGGTCGAAATTGATCCGGAATACTTCGGCGTGCCTCATAATCATATCGTGGCTTTTGCACGTGAAACTCCAGCAGTTATTATAACGTCGAGCGCCCCTTTCGATGAAACAGCTCATTGCGGTTCACAGGTTTTTTGAGGCTCTACAAATATGGTCTAAACAGGCAACGACTGATTTCCTTTTCCCTTCACGGCGACGTTCACTTAAGGCTTGACAGCAACCCGAAGTCCTCATTACCAAATGCCAGTAAATAAGCTGACTGACAGCGAAATTTGATGAACGATATGCCAGAACAGAAGCACTCTGGGGGAATCTAACAAAGCGAACTCTTTCAAATTAGGATTGTCTGGACGTTTCGAACACACACACACACACACACACACACACACACACACACACACACACACACACACACAATTCTAATAAAAGAACACGAATTTAAAAGCTTTTTTTAACATGTTAACAACGTGGTTCGTTGTCGCGAATTATTTGCAAAAAATATTTACACCAAAGCGCATAGTCAATTTTCGCAAGTATATTCCGTGTAGCTAGCATTAAGCTTACATTAAAATGACTTTTATTTTAATTCTCAAGATACCATGATACGATAACTGGAACTTAGGTAATTGCGCGGTAAACTTCAACGCACTGCGATAGTGTTACATCACAATATTCAAGCTACCTTTCCGAATTCGGGGCCGTATGAGTACGGTAGTTCAACCCAAAATATCAGAGATTGTGACTTCAAATATCTCAGCAAAGAAAATCTGTGTACAGAACCCCTACTGCGTGCAGTAAAGGATGTCTCTCAGCGCAATACGCCATTTTGTTACTGAAAGCCACACTCACCATGATCGTTTTGCTGTTCCCACCCAGGGCCGTCATAAGTAAGCGAGTGAGCGTGGATTCTCTGTAAGGCACTGCGAAAATGAGTGACATAAGCTGATTATTTAAACAGATGTGATTACATGCAGCTCTACGTAACAATTTAAAGCTTACAACAGAACATTAACAACTCAGTCACCACACAAAGTGTTACAGCAAGGTCACTTATAAGTAGTAATTGTTAAGTGCTTTTCTTTACCTGACGACGGGACGAATCTATTTTAGGACGACTCGATGTGACATTCAAGCATTTAAAATCCTACGTGTATATTCAGCGTTAAATGGCCTTATGGTCTTTTCGTCAAGTTTTAGTGTCCTTATTGGCAAACTGGGCGAAATAACAAAGCAGAAAACTGTGCGAGTTGGCATGGATCCATAATATACGAGGAGCACCAGCTGTAGACGAAGAGAAGAACATAACACAATCGGAAAAATAAGAAGACGGAATGGGCACAGGGTGGATGATCTCAACAGGGAAATTCAGGTACTGACAAACATGAGGCTTTCTTAAACGTGTGCCTATAGCCGCCATAAGTGTGCTAATTTTCCGTGCGCGTTTGCTCTGCCGTTTTATTTCAGGACATATTGTTCAAAGCAAACACTGCGATACAACAAATATTTAAACTGATGAATGCTGGGTTGTATCATGTTTTCCTGCGGAATTGAATCATACTTTCATATTTTTGCCCCCATATTACACACACAAAAAAGGTAGGTTATCTGTCCTGTGTTAAAATACCAGCCATAGACTGCTCATTTGGCATAACGGGATCTGATCTCGAAGGCCACGCTTTCGTGCGCTGCAAGTTGCAACATTCGGAAACCATATGGGAGCCAGGAATGGGTCGTGAGCGCCACGTGTTTGACAGCGTTCTTTTTTTTATATAGATGTGTTTACGCGTGTGTATATGGACGTCAATGTCACTCACGGTCTTGCAAATCTAAAGTTCGGCATTAACATGTAGCGAGAGCCTGACTTTTCAGTGTTGCCTGCGATGTCTGTCTGGCTTTAGTGCATACCATAACATGTCACACCGCGAAGGCACGTCAATTATAGCATTGCTTTGGGTGAGCGCGCTTGAAATCTTAGAGGCTATGTCGTGCATCAATTTTATATATGATGTCTTCCACGTGATCAGCCGCAGTTAACGGAATGGTTCACGCTGAACGTGGATGGAGGTATGCGACTCCCACTATAGTACATATAAAATGTTGACGTAGATTCCGTTCCCCTTCCATCTTGGTCTCATAAAAGTTCCGCAAAAGCAAGGACTTGCCGTACTGAAGTTCGATTTTCTGAAGGGCTAAGTGGCACCTAGGAATCCGTAAAACTTTCACCAATTTTTGGTGCGAGCTTTATTTTATGCAATGGTTTACGTGCGTATTTCAATCAACAGCACACAAGGAATGTCAATATCCCGGTACTGCCGAGTATGTCCCACGTGCGGCAGTATTTTGTCAAGGTGGTAAGTTGGGCGTTGAGCGAGTTGGCTGAAGTTCTCGTAACGCGCTTGTGGGTGTGAAATTATTCTAGCGAGTTACTAGAGCTTCAACCAAATCGCCCAGCTTACCACCTTGACAAAATACTGCGCAGACATTTAGGTAGTCAGGAGCTGTGGGACACTAGCATGCGCCGCTACAACCCCGCACTTCAGGAGGCTATCCTGAGGTGGGCTGAGGTGGTAAAGGAGGCCTGCCGCGAGCAGCATCTCTCGCCTTTTTCTCGCAGCCCCTTTCTCTCAAAATCGGATAAATAAAATTGTTCGTCTCTCTCTCTAGTAACGCGCTCTTTCATCGAAATGAGTATCTGGTCATTAGAGGTGGATTTCTCAGTCGCCCGCCTGTCATATTTGACCCACTGCCGCAATTCCCCGAATATGCCTGCGGAAAACTGTTGCGCAAAAGGCATGTCTCACATGCACAATGCAACTCACATCTGTGTGGTTCCGGCCTTCCTATTGGGCTCACTCGCCCAGAGGAGGTAGCGCTTCGGATACATCACCTTTGCGGTTGCACTTACACTGACTGCGCACTTGCCGCGCCACTAAAGCGCGGTGCTGAATCCACATGCCCATTTTTTGATGTCTCTATCAATGCAGCAGACGTGATGCACATGCTATGGTTGTGCCCGAAGCTGCAGCGGGCACATTTTGGTCACCAGAGCCATAGGCGTGCGCAGGGATTCCCTTCAGGGGGGGGGGGGGGCGAAGTCGGCGAAGGTTCATCGCAGAGCGCCCCATCCCTATTAAGGAGGGGGGGGGGCAGACTTTGCGCCCCCCCCCCCCCTCCTTAAGTGAAAGGGGGGGGGGGGCGGCCACCCCCTGCCCCCCTCGGCGCACGCCTATTCTTGAGCAGCAGTTCTTCGTCCGCATCGTCCTCCTGACTGAGACAAAGTAAGATACATGAGCCGTTTTATCGATCCTTTTCAATTTTATGAATGAAACCAATCCGTTTGTTTTACGTGCGAAGCAACTCTTCTGCTGTTTTGGAACTGCGGTATGCCTAAGGGCAACCTTCCGAACTAAAAAAAAATTTACGCTTAGTCTCTCTCAACACACGATGTAAGATAATAAACGCAAGACAACTAAAACGTGTTTCTTCCGTATAGAAATTTGATTGGGTCCGCTTTTGCTGTAATGTGCTTTCGAACAGATCGAACGTCTTAGGTTGAGCATGATACTAGATTTTTAAATGCTCTTGTCTTGCTTTCGCATAAATTTTGTTTTAGCTACTACAGGCGAGCTTTGGTCGCAGTATGACGAGATCAGCTGACGCACTTTCGATGGTTTTTATGTTCAATAATTTGTTTAATGAGACCTTGGCGCCTAGGTATGGCTCCGGCTGCACCTCTTCTTTTACACAATAGTTTCCATCGCGAAGTTATCAATAACCATAAAAGAACAGAAAAGTTACGCATTAATGGACATTCTCAGTCCCAGTACTACAATGTAATTGTCCACGCGACAGCAATGTTCGCAATTTAGAAATGTTCACACAAAGGAAACATCCTCGCTGTGAGTGATCACAGAAGAGTAAGTTGGCATTCCCCCCCCCCCCCCCCCCCCTTTAAACGCAGCTGTCATGAAACATATGCTCAGCATGTTTTTGTACAGCGCGAGGAACGACGAAGACCGAAAGAACAGAAGGGACACGGACGAGCGCTGACTCGCAACTGAAAAGATTTATTGAATAACACATGTACGTAAAAGCAGAAAACATACAACACTGCGCAGAAGCGTGAAAAAACCGATGGAAAGAGTAACAGCGAATCACCTAACGGCACACGTGCTGAGAAGATATGCGAGCTCCTTGTCCGTAAGAGACAACGATGCCTCACTTACGCATGCGTCACCCATTCGGTTGATGTGAAAGGCCTCTATCACTTCTCTAGTGGTCTGGGACCCATGTTTTGACAATATCTTTGCATCGGCAATACAACAATATCTTTGCACGTGTGCCGTTAGGTGATTCGCTGTTACTCTTTCCATCGGTTTTTTCACGCTTCTGCGCAGTGTTGTATGTTTTCTGCTTTTACGTACATGTGTTATTCAATAAATCTTTTCAGTTGCGAGTCAGCGCTCGTCCGTGTCCCTTCTGTTCTTTCGGTCTTCGTCGTTCCTCGCGCTGTACACAAACATGCTGCCGTACCAACTAGCCCAACTTTCAATACTGTTGCATATGCTCAGAGGCACGAAAACACGGGAAATATTTGACAGAAAGATATTAATTATTAACAGATACCTTTGAGGTTTGTTCCCTTGGCTTTCTCAGCGAGAGCGTGGATACAGTTTCCCAAGCAGGAAAGTGATTGGTTGATGGCGATGCCCTCGCGAAGCCGGTCGCCAGATGTTTGCGCTGCAGACTGGCGTTCACTGGAATGGAAGATAACGTTTTCATTGAAGCACTACCACAGCTCTATATACTTAGATACACACGCAGTCACCATTAAAGGCGGTAAATTAAGCGCCTTTAATCTGGGATTTACATGTATAGACATTCGTTATTCAAATGACGTCATCAGTTATTGAGAGCACTTTGCAAGTAACAAGCCGGTAACAGGTCTTTGACCTTGAATATCTTGTTAATTCTTATAACAGAGCCCATACTCGTAAAAGGAAGCCATGCTAGGACCGTATTATTTAAAGATTGTTTTGATTAGATTGCATCATGCCTGAGTAAAACGATGGGAAATTAAATAAATGAAGAAGAAAGAAATATTTACACACGGTGAAACCTGTTCATTAGTTTGAAAAAGGCATTTGAGCATGATGGACAAGAGCCAAAGGATAGGTTTGTGTGACAAGTCTTTCCTCCTGACATCACTGTACGCGCATTACTTAATGTAAAACACTGTTAGCTCACTGACTTCGCTGCTTTACCCAATTTAATGCCACGCTGTCTTTGTATTAGTGCGATTTGTGTATTTTTAGCTGTGCAAGCTGTGAAACAATAACCAAGAGACTATGCAGTCATTATGACAGTTTGTGAGATTCATGGTGCAATATTATGAGGATGGCATTCGTCGTGCATTTGCTCATGCTACGGCGTATTCGGCGCACCTCTTTTATAAAGAGCGGTGAATGAAGCCGAAAGAGTGAAAGCTAGCACACATGCTATGCTAAAGAGTAACTCGGCGGTCATTTTGTATTTCTGAATTATGCGTTTTAAAGAGTACTTTCTTGACAAGGATACTTTCTTGCACTGCCACACTCTCGCATTCTTAAACACTTATTCGGCAAGAAAAGATGGGCTCAGGAAAGTTAAACTTGACGATAAGATATGTGCAACAGAATCTAGAGGTACAAAGCATACAATACCGTATATAGCCCTGCGGCAACCCCTCCTATTGGCCGCGAGATCGAGCGGAGTCGCCGCCTAGCGGCTTCTGGCTGAACGGCGCCTAGTGTGGATTGCTCCATGCGTCATCTGCTAGACCCGTTGTGTTTGCATGTGCGCGTACGTCATGCAGATCCTCAAAAGGCAGTTTGTTCCGTTGCGTTAGTGCAACTTTAACCGCTCGTTCGTATGCCTAACACGATGTAAAGAAGCATTTGGCCTTGATCGGCTGTATATGTACTGTAATAAGATCAGAGAGTGCACTTGTCGAGAGTGCTGTTTGTGGTCGTCGTACCCTCCGCTCACGAGAGTCATATCAGTGTAGGTGCCGCTCTGTGGTTCAAGCGCATTGCAAAGTGCACTTGGCCTTGCCCTAAAGATGAGAAGTATTAAATCTCATGTAAATATAGCCTTTTAGCGGCGCGGTGGTAAAAAAAATAACAGCATATCCATGGGGTGAATGATGATGAATGGGGCGAAGCTCCGGAGGGAATCATCGGTAAACCGTGAAACTCTTCCGTGAAATTCGCCCAGTACATCATATAAAGAGTGTGAAACACCGTGTATATAATAAACATCAAACTTTTATTGTACTGTTGGTTTACGTGGTCCCTTCATTATCACCGCTTTGTGATCGGTGAAATGCAAGGAAAGTGTCCGCTCCCGAGCGAAAGAGAAAGCGCGCCAAGAGCGACCGCGTTCCCCGCTCGCCCTGTGAGAATTAACGGCAAGGCTACAGGGAAGACACGACGCGCGTAGCGTTCCTCTTCGCGTTCCACGAAGCGAGGTCGGTAGCAGGCCCAACAAAAGCGAACGGAACGCGACCGTGCAAGTGCTCCGGCTTCGCATCGCCTCATGGTCCCATTTAGCGTCCCAAAACCAAACATCTTGCTCAAGGTGTGCTTCGCGTTTTTCGTAGAAATAATTTCTTGATCATGTACATGAAGATCAAAAGTTGAAAGCTCACTAGAGTATATCGCCCGCAAAGTATGTCTTTAAGTATGATTTAACTCTCGTACGCCAGGGTCCTCGCGCCGTTGCCGATCGGCGCTCGCCCGTTGCCGATCGGGCGAGGTGGTTACATACTACTACTACTACTACTACTACTACTACTACTACTACTACTACTACTACTACTACTACTACTACTACTACTACTACTACTACTACTACTACTACTACTACTACAGAGGAGGGAACGACCCACACCCTAAGGAGCTTCGCCCCTAAAAAAGGCTCGCATGTACTTGAGCGTTGAGGTAGGTGTTGTTTATACGTTACGCGACGAGCTTTAGTTGTGTACGGTCCTGGTCTCACTAGAGAGAAATATTTCTGTTAAGTCACGTCTGATACTTCAGTACTTAAATTGTCCCCTAAAAAGAACACAAAATGAAATGACACGGAAATCGCAAACATTTTAACTTGTGGCGAAATTTATACAAAAACACCCGTGTACTTAGATTAAGGTACGTGTTAAAGAGCCCTGATGGTCAAAATTAATCCAAACGGCGTAGTTTACATTTATGTCGTAGTAATTTCACGCGAAGCCACATCTTTTTTTCTTTACATTATCTTGAGCGTTGTGTTGCGTTGTTTAGATTGACGAAAGGCAGCGGACATTATTCGTGTGAAAAAACGTACTTTGGTCCCGTAAAATAACCGGACCTTCGTTCCATTACTGTCGTGCAAGTAACCAATCGAAGAAATTTCCGTGCTGCACAGTTACCTTTGTGTACTGTTACTGGAATAAAAACAAGCGTGTGCGTGTTAAACGTCTCTGTAGCGCTAAAGCGCTGTCAGCCACGTAGCTTTCCTCAGTAAACCTATCAACTGTCCTACATTTCATGGAGAACTGAATAAGAAATGCGAATGAATATTTGAGCACGCAGTGCACAAAGTGTTATTTCAACTCATCGTGCAGGAATACGGGCTTTGTTTTTGTTGAGGGGCATCCAAATGAACAATAAGTGAATGGTTAATTCAGTTGCGCTATACAGCAGTGCGTAGTATGTGGAACACAAGCTAAACTTGTACAAATAAAACAACAAGAAAACGTCACCCATTGCGAAAACGTCGACTGTCGCCGAAGGCGAGCAACCCGTTTGTTGGCAGAATTCGCTTCTTTCACAAGTAATTGTAACGTACGGCGCGCTTCGTGCATTAATTCGGGAATGAAGAGCGCACATATTACCACAAAAGCTGCAGTCAACGCATTTTGTTTGCCGGTAACCGGGTCACATCGCTCACAACGAAGCGCTGTTGTGCACGTTTGTATACGCACCGACAACCGCCTATCCACACTAGCGCGGCGACGGTGCTGCCACCTGTAGCCCGATCTCGCGGCGAATAGCAAAAAGCTATTCAACATGCGCTAAAAAAATAGGACAGCTACACATTGGTAGTGCGAAGACTGAGGAATCAGTGCATGTGGTGGCGTTCCTTCCCCTTTTCCATCCTCCTCCCTTTCGCACCCCTTGCTATACTATGCTGTACATGGCTATGCATTGCTGCACCCTTTTCCCTCCTCGCTTTCCTCCTCTTCACCCTTACTTCCATTTCCCACCCATTCATATAATATACTCTACATGGCTACCCCAAGGAGGTTTGGCTACCCCTTGCTTTACTGTACCATACATGGCTGTCCTAATCCTCACCGTCTCTCCTCCTCATGTCCTTACTCCTGACCCTCACTTCTCTTTCCTACCTACTTGCTATACTATACTATACGTGGCTATGGTATGTTTCCTTTCTCTTTCTCGATCTCTCCATTTCTTTCTCTTTCTTCATATCCTTTCCTTTTTTTTCTCTTTTTTCCCTTTCACTCTCTCTCTCGCTTCCTCTTTCTTTCTATCTTTCTCTTTCTCTCAGTTTCTTTGTTTCTTTCTCTTACTGCCTTCATCATTGCTCTTTCTATTTTTTTGTGTCTTTCTATTACCTTTTCTCTCGCTGTCTATTTGTTTCTATTTCTTTCGATCTTTTTTCGCTTTCTTTTCTTTCTTTATCTCTATCTCTCTTTCTTTCTATCTCTTTTTTTCTCTCTCTTTCTCACTTTCTGCACTTATTCTCTCGCCGATCGGAGTTATTGCATCCCACGCCGGATAAATTGGCGCAGAGAGAGAGCGCGAACCAGGCGCACGTGTTCCGGGAGCGAATAAGATGAAGAAGGGAACGAAGAGAGAGCGGGCCGGCATTATTATGACACTTTTCGCGAACGCGAACCTGGGATTTGCCAAGCTTACACAGCTTCAATGTTAAAACCGCCACGGACGCGACAACGAACGAAGGAACGTGCTCGAAGCGCTAGAGTCTCCCGTTTATTCGCGAATGTTACCCTTATGTTTAGCGTAAGTAAACAAGCCGCAATTTTCTGCCATACTGAAAATCACTTGCCTTCCCGCTAGATCTACAAGATGAACGATGGACGTCTTCGTGGTTTCTGGACCAGGAGGCCTTTTCGTCCTTTGTATGAGCATCAGAGTTACTAGGGTGTGAGCGCGGCTGGAAAAGAAAAAATAAATAAGTATAGGCACCAGAGGAAAAGAGTTGCGATTTGTGTACTTCGCATAGTTATCAGCAATAAAATTCTGGCGATCGACTTTCCTAGATTTACGCCGAGAGAACAGGATATTCAGAAAATATTCCCTAAATTATATCATGAACTAATACTGGCTGACGGTGCGGATGAATTAGTGCAGCCTTGACATAAAATAGAGATGTAAAGAGCACACTGTATTGACCGCCCATTTTTCTATGTTAGCCACTTATGCTACACTACTCTTGTTTTCTACAAAAGCTGGGCCATATCGAATAAATGTTCCTAAGTTAGATACGGGTCTGGTTACATGAGATCTTATTATATAAACTCTTTTTATAACTTTGTTTATTTTGTCGCAGATACTAATATGCACATTGAAATGGTTACATGTCATCCCATGTAATTAAAAGATTTGATGTACCCCAAAGTAGTGCGGTAGCGCCGCCGCATTTCAATAATATACACATTAACGATATTGTGAACATTAGAGCAAAGCGAATGCATAATATATGTAGACAGTATCGGTGTCCTTATTTTCTGCTGGATATTACCGGCACACAACATTACAACGCATATTGTATCGGCATTACAAAGCACGTTACCAGAGTTTAACCAGCTTCTTCCGAAACACTAAATGTGGGCACAGGAAAATCAAATGAAGCTGATCTGCTAAAGCGAAAGGTTAGTATTTCGTACCACGAATAAACTAGTTTACGCCGAACAGTCACGAACGTCAAGAATTAGAGATAGCTGATGGCGATGAAACTTTTATTTTACTTCTACCGGGACTCGCGAAGCGCACGTTGGTTGCCTCTGCAGTAAGTTACCCTCTGTGAGGTAGTGGTTATGTCACAATGCCGCCATACATTGTCCCTAGCGGCTAAACTACGAACTTGTAACGCTTTATTTGCCTTACGTTACCATTACTGTTCCTTAGTCGTGTGCTAATATAAAAAAACAACACATGTAAACCCTGTCTTGCAGAAACAAAACAATTCTCTGTGGAGGAAGCATCAACGCGAACTCAGTACGATTGCGCACATACAAAATATGGCACCATTAGATTTCAATATTTTTATAGATTACGTCTATTCCTTACGATTAAGTATTTAGTTTGCAGGCATCAGAGGTTTTATAACACGCACGTCTTCTCTGAACAACCTCAACTAAAACGATAACGCTAGAAATCATGAGACATATGCTTTTCGTGTATACTTCCGAACGTGTTAAAACCAACAGTCGCTAATACACTAACTTCCGCCTGCTCTCAATAAATGCAAAGACGTCGGCCACTAAGTTCTGACGGTCATGCTTAGTTAATTTGTTATGCATGATTATCTTCTTTTGGTGTCTTATTACGATGTCATTGTATACTCGGAAGTCTATTTCACATTACTTGTCAATCATGTATTTATATTTCACAAGCTATCAAAGGCAGTTTTCTTTTTTCTTTTTTGTTCTTGGTTAATCGGTGTTTCGAGTAACTTTCTTTCACGTTGTTACCCTCTCTTTGACGAAAAACAATGCTAATTGATACTATTAATCTAAAAATACACATTTATGTTTTCTGCACTCTTCAGCGTGCCTGCTGCTGTTGCTTATTGTTGTTCAGTACTGTTGTCATCATGCAGACAGTCTGTTTGCTTTTTGCCTTGCAAATTGTTTTGAGACACGTCATGCTACTCAATTATAGCATTTAGCCCATAATGGACTTTGAGTATGTGTAAAAATAAAGCAAGTTTCGTTATTAAAAATTTTTATATTGTTGATTCGATTTAGCGGTCATGAAATAAAAACAGCCGTGTTTAGTGTAAAATCTGATTCGCTTAGTAGACTTTATATTATTTACAATATAAGCGGGTTCTTTGGACACACACACACACATGCGCGTATAGCGCAAAACCGAAGCAGTGGATCTTACCTGCTGGTTGCGTTGGAGTTGGTGGCTGCTATGCTTCGGTTGGTAGTTCCTTCTTCTATTCGTGACAGAACATCACGGAAGTTGGTCACTAGGCACTTCGTAAGGCCCTCGGCTTGGTATCCGAAAAAAAGGAATAAAAAGTTTATATGACTTCTTCGCTTAGTAGGACTCAGAAGTACAGAACTGTGACTTTCGTTCCCGGTGTCTGTGTTTTTTTTTATGAGTGACAAGGATATACGCTCACCAAAGAAGCCTTTTTTGGGATGTTCCCGAACCTTGAGGCCTTTGCGTGGACCTTTGTTCACCACCAGGAGATCGAAAACGCTCTCGTTGTATATTTCCATCATGCTCAGCTCCACCTTAAATGAAAGTTGCATAACATTTATGTTTACACGCACATGCTTTATCAACATAAACCAATGGTACTTTTCCCCCGTTGCTTTAAGGCGTTAGTGTCGCGCATACACTACTCTTCAGTGCCAGACACATTACGGCACCGGAGTGCACAATAAGCTGTAAGCAACAAAGACTTCGTTTTTTGGCGGCTTGACTAAGAATGTTGAATTTATAAAAGGTATACGGCCCCATATGCATTCGCCTAAGATGACTCGAAGTCGAAAGTCATCTTCTTTTCTCCTCAGTCGATTGTATTGACTCCCCGCCCCCTCCGAAAGCTTTCTGCACCTAACGCGGTTTTGATCGCATCCAAGATCGGAGGACTTGTTGCTGGGCTAGTTGGTTCATCGTAATAATTTACCTCATCAAGATCGGAGGCACTGCAAGGTCTCTGCACCTCAGGTGGTTTTGCAATGCCTCCGGGATCGGCCGACCTTCGAAAAAGCGATGATGACGTCATGACGTCCCAAATTGTTGCTATCTGTGGCATCATGATGACGGCATCACATAATGATGATTTTTTTTTATCACTCGTGTGGACGCAATCGACGCCGACGGTAAATTTTCGTGTTTGATGAGGCGCCTAAGGCTTTCTCCTTAATAGCCCACCTTCTTTCGGCTGCAGTGTTAACCGGCGAGTCTATGCGCGAGTCGCATATGCCGGTGCAGCGTCGAGATGATGTGTAATGGTTTGCAACGTAGCGCTTTAAAACAAATGGACCAATCCTGGATAACTTGTGTAAGAACTATTGAATGAGGACGCATAATTGAACAGGCACAGAGATACAGCGCTACTTTGAAATGTTGGTATTTACTTTCGCGCGTTCCGATAAACGTATACCAAGAATGCGCAAACAAAGGAAGCAGAAATAAAGCTTAGTATTCTAAACCATGACAAAAACTAGCACTGCAGTTGTTGCAGCTATAATTTTAACCAACTGAATTCAAACCAACTAGCCCGCCAACGTGTATTTGCCCATTGTTGGAGATAGCGCAGTGCCAACCGTCGTGATATTCCAGCATTAACAGCGAAAGCAGGCAAAGAGCGAGCCAAGCGTTCTTGTTCAGACTGGCAATATCGTAATTAAAAAAAATAATACAAAGACAGTACAGCGTCCTTGTGTGTCGCCGTCAAATCCAGTATTTCGCCTTTTAGCAGTGCAATGTACTCTTCGACTATGCTTGCCCTGTTAATAGGAAAAAAGTTAGTTACCTCGAATTCCATGTGTTTACCGACGCTTCGTTTCTTTTCGAGTTCCTGGAAAAGGTCCTCGCACAGTCGTGGCACCATTCCTGTATGACGATGGGGAAAAAAATGAGATACGGCAAAATTTCATTTAATTATATATACTCTGCTTTAGCTGGAATGGACTCCGTCTTCGAAATTAGTGCTAGTTTAACGACGAAAACAATGAAGTGAGCAAAAACTAAGACAGTAGACAGAGAAACTATACTAACTGCTCCTCATCTGGTCCGATGAAACAAGCTCTATATAAAAATGTTTTGTACAGGTTTGTGTCAGCCGTTAGAGAAGGGACTGTGACCGAACTGCAATTGCCGTGAGGTAATTAGTAAGAGAGATAATTAAAGGAGGAGGAAGAGGAAGGGAAGGCAGAAAGGTCAACCAAACGCGCATCCGGTTTGCTGTTCTACGCTGGGGAAAGGTATTAAGGGAGTGAAGGAGATAGAAAGAAGGGAGCATACAAAAAATTCACGTGAGCTTAAACAACACTGCTACGTTCCGTAGTACTGGACTCAGGATCTCAGGCATATCACGTTCCACTGCAGACAGTCGTGTCATGGTGCCTGCACTAGGCATCATTTGATGCGCTATTTTAAGGTTTACCCACGAACCCATGCGTCTCACCCATGAACTCCCCGAAGGTCCGGTTTTACAGTTTTAGACCTTAAAATAAGGTTCTTCGATGGACACGCTTGCTGGGGCTACTACCCGAGGGCTAAGAAGGGATTGCTGCCCTTTAATTCAGCCCATCCTAAGACAATTAAGAGAGCTATAGCGTTGATGCTAGAATATACTCTCGAAAGACCGTGCCCGCATCAAATGATGCCAAGTTTCGAGAATCAGGTACGCCGCCTTTCGGCTGCAGGGTTCCCCGACTCGGTCTTAAGAGCTGTTTCTGAAACCCTCCTTCAAAAGTTGAAACGTGGAACGGGACGTACAACGGCTGAGGACCGCCGGAAGGCCCTTAGGCCTGAGGTTGTACCATATCTTCATAAGCTTTCCCACAATCTTAAGAAGGTGGCAAGTAGGCACGGGTTCCCAATTTGTTTCTCTGCCCCCAATAAGCTGGGAAAGCTGTGCCCACGTATTTGCAACACCAGCAAACGTGGATGCCTGAAAAACCACCAAACGCCGTTCGTTAAGTGTTCCACTGGAGTGACGTATTGCATTCACATGTCATGTAGAATGTTCTACGCTGGCGAAACTGGGCGCTGTGTCAACGACCGTTTGGGGGAACACGCACAAAAATTGAAAAAGCTAGATGATAATTACGCACATTTAGTTGCGCCTGTCATTAAGTGCACAGGATGTGTGGCCCGGTTTGAAGGGACAAAGATTCTTGGTAGGAGTGAAGGCAAGACTGCACGTATCAGTTTAGAAGCCTATCACATTAAGAAACTTGATAACAAGTGTGTTTGCGCCCCATCTCTTGCCCTCCTTGATTGTGAGTTTTTTCTTCCAGATGCGGCTATCGGGTTTAAGGTCACGTTTTCTTGCAGTTCTTTCTTGGTTGGCTGTTTTGCGTTGTTGGCGCTGTGCGTTGTTAAACTTTGTTATTCATCCCTCTCTCTGTCTTGTCCTTTTCCATGCTTTACTCTGGCATATGTAAGGTGAGTCATTATTCCATTAAAACCAGTTGTCAGTCAGCGCTTGTGCCCGTGTCGTCTCTCTTGTGGGTTTGTGTTCGCGCTGTTACTCCCTTAATCACGTGTGCTAGTTTCATGCAGTCGTGACATTGCAGTGGTTTCGGCACAATAGGTCTTACAGGATGTCGGTAGTGGTCCACCTTTACATACGAATGTAGAGAGTTTCCTTTAAAGGGACACTAAAGAGAAACAATGAATCGGTTTAGATCGATAAATTTTGCTCTGAGAACTCTAATGTCGTTAATTTCGCCATCATAGGTTTATGAACAGAGGAGAAAATCAAGTACAAAGTTTTATTTTTAAATTTCGCGCCGAAATCCCTCCACGTCACGTCACGGATTTCAAAGTGCATTTATCGTATTTTGGTGCCACGGGCTCAACAGAATTACTCCAAACTTGGTATGTTACATCTATGGCCCCCTTAGAGGAAAATGTACTTCATTTTTACCTATTAGGGACTACGTGGTTCCTAGTAGGCGCCGTCAAAACATGTGACGTCACGGCGATTGGTGCAAAAACATCAAGGTGGTGTCGCCAACCACATTTTGTTTTGGCGCGTTTTCTCGCTTACTAAGCGTCTTCTCGCAGGAAGCGTGGTGTTTTTGGCATCGTGAAAGAGTACTTTACTGATACGATAAAAATAGTTTTGCTCTTTAGTGTCCCTTTAAAATCTATTTTCGCGCAGCGTGAGGTATCCAAACGAGCAACCTTGGTGAGGACGCTAGCTTCATTAGCTGGCTTGACAAAGACATACAAGTCGTAGCTGAGAATGGTAGCGTCAACATCGTAGATGACGCCGGTGACGACATTGGAACCCACAGGAATGTAGGAGCGGACGTTGATTCCATCCAGCTCTGTGACGTTGCGTCATGCGTTCAGTGCGGCAGCATGCGAAACATCGATCGCCATGACGTTCTTGCGCGAGTTCACTCTGATGTCGATGATTTCATCTGGCACCAGTCCTTCGAGCAGCGCCGAAACAGATTGCCTGCTGAGGACGCTTCATGTTGCCGTTGGAGATAGCAGGAACGAAGATGATGGTGGGGGCCTCGGGCCTTCACGGCACTCTTTCATTCGGTGCGTTCGGGGATGAAGAGGGCCTGCTATTACGTTTCGTTTCCTTTCGGCTTAATACAAGAACGACATCATCGTCAGATGACCCCTCGCCTGTCAGTGAGTAGACATCCTCGCTGTCAGAGTCGCAGAAAAAGCCCGTCCGCTTCCTGGACGCGGCCGCCGCTGACGCCGCAGGACTTCGCAGATGTCCGAACTGGTCTATATTCAACACCGATAGACACAGTAGAAGCCTTCACGAGGTGCACATATTATTGCGCAAAAAGGGCAAGAGATACTCGAACAGCGTTTCGCTAAGGAGTTAGACACTTCCTCGTGCTTTATTGCACGACCAGGCGCGCGTTCTGTTCGCCCAGAGGCGGATTACATCGATATTCCAGGTAGCCATGGCTTGAAGCTGACGTCCGAGCCCTGTCCACCAGCCGGAGCTGGTCCTCAGGTTTTAGTGACGTTAGCAACGCTTACCACTGGTTTTCCGGATTTTCTTGGCTGCTCTGTTCGTCTATGGGTGGGATACTTGGGTTATTTCGGAATCTCCATACCTGGGTGTTAGCAGTCTCAGGGCAGTATCTGCCGTTCCTGCTGAAGTTGCCGGTGTACATTGCGTGAACATGCCTGCCGTGCGGATAGGTGCCTGCCTGGAGCCTTCTCCAAGTCACTGTTTGCTTTCTAGTTAGCCTTTTGGGAGCAGGTCGTGCACTACAGAAAGGTAATTAGTAAAGCTAAATTGAGGGCATAAATTATATTCCTCAAGACCGTGGTTAGTTTATTTAGCATGTAACAGACTCCCACTTTCTGTAACGTTCGTGAACTCGACTTCCACGTACTGACACTTCGCGAGGAGTCCTGAGCAACAGTTACATCGGCAGCGAATGCTTAGTGTCTATTTGAACCCATTGAAATGCATGCGCAAGCTGTAGACAACTCTTCTTCATATCCGGATGCAAGAAAAAAAAAACATTGAAAAGCCAAGGCAAGAACGAAGTAGAAGGCACACTAACGCACACATAGTCGCCAGACTTAGCCGATTTATTGGTGTGTGAGTGAGAGTTTCGTCTACGTGAGGCTCTTTTTGGGGTATTCGCCGTTTTTTTTTTCTTGCATCTAAACATGAACCGACCGGTCCAGCTTTTTTACGCTTCTCACTTCTTCAAATTAGGATGGCCAAACAGCGACATTATAGTGCAGTTATTTAGTCGGTCGAGAAACGTCGCGATGCTTACTTCAAAGATGGAGGGAGAGGGTAGGCATCTTGTTGGGTTTTAGTAGTGCACATTAAGACAAAGAAGTAAGCACGATTGTGAGTTACGCGCACCTTTTCTTCGCATGCTCAAAGGTTAAGAGATTTTATCGTACTCCATTCCATCATTTTGTTCTCTCTCTAGGTGCTTTATTGTAGGGCGCCACGCATGTGAGCCTCAAACAAAAATCTGGATTGCACAAACGCAAACATTGCGCAACGGTTAAATTCCGCCTCTGAAAATAGAGAAGGTAGATTTTTACTTCTACCTCACATTAAACTTGTCTTCAAGCATGGACAGTTGTAGTTTTCCCTTCTGTCCCAATAAATTTGGGTGGGACTTTTGTAGCACGGGATGGTAACTCCTTGTTCATCCTTCACGATATAGTCCGTGATTTGCAAGATTAAAATCTGAGGTTATATGTTAGAGTCATTGTCGACAACATCAGTCTTGACAGTGTGCACACAACACGGCGATCACATTAATGGTTACCCCCTACAACGTTACATCGGGTGCGTAACGTGTTAACGTCTGGACATGCCTCTATCAAGAGTAATAAGCGCCCCAGTGCGTTAGTCCAACAGCTTGACAAACTAGCAACATCCGAAGACTATTCCCTTCCAGTTAACGCCCTAATAGAACAACCGAACTCCACTGAAACGCTCAACATTATAAGAGAGCGGCACTTCCGCCCATCCAACCTTTGCCTGAACATAGAAGCCGTCACATGGAAACAACCGCAAGCAGATACTTAACCTGCCTTCTTGCCCTTCCACCCAGCACAATATCTTTCGTGCTGTTTTTATGTGGAGCGGCGCCCACTGCATATAACAGCGTCTAGAAATGCACACACGATCTGGGACGCCGCCCAGTTAATTTACCCTCAGCTTTCTCATGGGAAACCGCGCCAACCATTTGTGAGCCTCAATAAGAGTCCACAAATTGGACAGTTCATTTCTGCGGCGCGCGATTATTGGATACCCCTAAAGCACGTGGGACAGTGCCAACAGTCACCTTCGGCTGTCGAGCAGTATCCAGTCAGCGCACGCCAAAATGGAAAGTTCAATTTATGGAGGGCTACGGAGCAACCGTTTCCGCCTCTCCCCTTCACACATTCATCAAAGACCTGCAGAAGTAGAGATGGCCGATTCAGCAAGCATGGGCCCTGTTAGCAACATCTAACAGGAAGGGCCCTGAACCATGGACTGTCACTAAAGAGAAAGACACGAATTAATGATTATATCGCTATATTCTCATGATTAGTAAACAACGTGAAGACAGCATGAGACATGAAGTAAATGTCATATATCAATATATACGAAAGAAGTATGTTCGTGGAGGTTCTCCAAACCTGTGTTTGCTCCGTAGCCCACCATGGAGTACGACTTCCCGGAGCCAGACTGGCCGTAGGCTAAAAGAGCAGCGTTGTATCCTTGCCACGCACTGCGCACCACTTCTCGGCCCAGGTCCTTGTACACGCGTTCCTGCGAGACAAAGCACACGAGAACTTAGAAGCTAGAACTTGGGTATACATTTGTCATGACGTCACTGCAAAGAATGTTAAATTCGGAATGCAGAGCTCGTCTCGTTTCTTTCTTCCTTATTCGTGCTTCTTTGTTAGTTCCGCGCCGCTCTATAACTGTGGTATTACAAGCCGAGATTACCATAGCGAAGCGCATTTTTATTAATGGAGTAATATTATGATATGACTCTCTTACAAATAAAGTAGGGTTTTTACAATAACTACCTACTACCGGTAACGCAAGTGGGCCGGGCAATCTGGATGTAGAACTTGTCAAGGCATTCGGATCAAAATCAATCAATGCGCCACTAACCATGTCGGCAAATTTGGGGATGAGAAGACTACCTAATCCACTGGAAGAGATCTCTTCTTATTTAGCTCCATAAAAAGGGCTACGCGCGACGTAAAAAATCCTCAAAGTATTGAGTCATCTGATATTGGTAAACTAGTTCCCAAAATATTACAGAAAAGGTTAGATAGAACCTTGCATGGAGAGAGAAAGATGGAGAGAGAGAGAGAGAGAGAGATGACAGAGCAATCAGGCTTCGAAAAAGGGCGTGGCGCGAGATAAAACATTGCAAATATGAAAGTGTTTATTGGAAAGCCTGTGAAAAGTACCGAAAGCCTCTGTATTTTTACTTCATAGAATATAGTACGGCATTCCGTTGAACTCCGAGCTCTGGTATATCGTACGAAAATGCGTATTCCCGAACGCCTTATGACTGTGCTGCTTATAATGGACCGTTTTCAGGTTCGAACAGCGCCTCTATTGGAGATAACCGCAATCGAAACTGGGGGTCCATGGCCTCCGAAGTTGTCCGCCGCGCGCCTGTAGAGAATCTCAGGGGCCTCGTATTTTTCGGTATAATTTGCAAAGCTGCCGCGCCAGGTGCCGCTCCGTTCGCTGCTGTAGACGCGCTGTGACCCCCCAAAAAACGTGGCGCTTGTCTCGTCAGCACCGCTGCGCATGCGCAGATTACCTTCCTAAAAAATAAATGGATTACACTACACCGCACGTGACGCGTCTTTTTCTAAGACAAATATTGGCATAAAGATCGGTTTAAGTAAAAAAAAGAGTCAGGAGAAGGTTTTATTCGTTCACGATACTCATTTCACACACAGATCGAATATGACCACAGAAAGTGTGCCATCAAAAAATCCGATATAGTGAAAATTTCAGGAAGAAAGCTAACCAATTTACGATATGTAGATGGCAGAACATTAACAGCAAGAAGCATACCAGACTTAAGAACCCTCTTCTTAACAAAGAAACCTAAGGTTATGACAACAGGCGACGCTCAGAGTTAAGATGAATAACCACACCATAGATGTTCTACAACGTTACCCTCTCTTGGGGTCCAGAATAGACGCTGATAGTAGCTGTGCCAATGAAACACTGCAGAGAAGAGCATTACCAAAGAAATTAGTGCGTGGACCTTCAATGATTATGAAAGACAAAGATGTAAGGGTCAAGGCAAAAGTTTGTCCTGGGAGATCCTCTGGTTTTTCCGTTCGGTACTACGAGCGTGCGGGTCGTAGGAGGAAGAGACAACTTTATTCAGTCAGATAAGTGCGGCAAGTTGGGCAGGTTGGTAAAGTTGCCTAACTTCGACTGGGTAGCGCAAAAACACGGAACAAAAGATAGAGACAGCACAAGCGCTAACTTCAAACCACGTTTATTTTGGAACACGCAAGAATATATACACATCACTAATCACAACGATCTCAACTATCGGCTCATGATACGACAGCTCTTTAGACTAACAAGAAAAAACCATTCGTACTACTGCGCAGAATACCACATGCGTCGGACAGTGAACACTCGCAAAAAAACAACAAATGATCCACTCATTTAGAAAAACAAAAATTTTTCATACACTCTTTTCGATTCCAAGCGCGACATCAGGTACTGACGCGATATTAGGACGCTATACTAAGGAATGATAGTTCCTTATCGTGTAGGTGTACAGACGGCTGGCTGACGCATGAGGTGCCTTGCCTCTGGATGATGTAAGCCTCAGTTGTCTCACGAGTTAATTGTACCTTGTGGCGGAATAAAACGGAGGTTAATTCAAACTGCGGATCGCAACCACACTGACGGCAACGTAAGGCCAAATTTGACGACGGAGCACATTTTAAGGAGCTGTGGTGCTCGCGCAGACGGATGTTCAGGCAGCGGCCAGTCTGGCCCACGTACGTTTTGCCACATGAAAGGGGGATCTGGTACACAACCCCCTTTACACAAGACACAAAGCGAAGGCCATGCTTCATGGTGCACTGCCCTCTTGCTTCTTCGTTTCTTTTCTGCCGATCCCTTTTAGCTTGTTTGTGGCTGAAAAAACAACATTAACGTTAAACCGTGCCGCCACTCTCTTGAAGCGGTGGGACACTCCGTGAATGTAAGGGATCACGGAGAACGGCCTGCTTTTTTCACTTCTTCCTTCGGTGCCACCTTTCCATGTGCTCTTACTTCTTTTAGCACACGTTCACTGGTGGCCGCTATTACAGCATCAGGGTAACCGGCCTGCTGCAATTTCGGTACTGCAATACCAGTAGCGTAACTCTTTTGGCGATAATGAGTCGGCGGAATGCTATTTGAATGCGGCTGCGCATTGAGGCACGATAACGGCGCGCGTGGTGTATAAATATGTTCTGTGCTCTTTCGAAATAAATCTATGTAGGAAGTGGCGCTCCGTGTGTGTGTTCCTATTCTTCGTCCGTGTCTTATTCGCACTATAAAACTTCAGATATGTTAAACCAACAAGCCCAGTCTGCGATTCTTACTCCGTGAAGACCTTCGGCTGCACGACGTAATGCTTCTGGGGAACTGAACCCGATATTGGCGAAAGGATTTTGCATGAAGTGATTTGCCTAGTTCTGATGTGCGTAACTATATTTCGTTTTATGGTATAAAGGCGCCCAGCCTTCATTAACGCAAAAATGAAAAATTGGGTGAAATAATTGGGCCACTAATCCTTTAGGCGCTATGCAACTCCATACTCTTAGGCGCTATACAACTGCTGTGGCTTCGGCACAATGTCTTATATAATGGAGTTCCGATTGTCTGCCCTTTCAAAGGCATGAAGCCACGTTACCTCGAAGACCTTGCTTTTGGCCAATTGAGATGTTGACGTTCCTCTGTATAGACGTGCTGCCAGATCTCAGGAGCTTCCACTTACGGAATTCATTCAACTTCATCATATTGCCAAGTTCTCAACTGCGTGGGAAGTCGAACAGATAAATACGGCAACATATCTGCTATCAATTGAATATCAGGGCTGTGAGTGATACAGGAAGGGCAGCGAAATTCATGGTGATGCAATATACCATGTCTTTTGAGCACTTGGCCTTCACCTGACATTGTATTAAAGAAAATCCGTCATTCCTGAGTAGGATGTTCGCTAAATAAACAATCAACATAACGGCTTTGTTATATTGCGATGCAAAATGATTAGTATCGACCTGAGGTCCCGGATGCGCACAAGAGAGCGGTAATTCCTCTTATTTTTCAATAGCTTCTTTCTGTTGCCAATTTGAGATTCCACAGATACATTACTTGGAGAAGGAAGGAAGAATGAACCTTGAAACCTGGAAAGGAAACTCTGCAGTGCAAAATCGCGAAAATCTGCGACACGCGAGAGACGATCAATAATTAGCGCGAACTAGCCAGTCGATATTTATTGAGCGAGTACGCTCAATAGTTTCAAGGCCTCATAACTGAATTGTTAATACGAGTCAAAGCTTGTGCGTCTCTATTTCATGTTTTACATTTACGAGGTGATGCTTAGAGGATGCATCTGCATCGACAAGGCTCACTTTCACGATGCAATGTACCTGGTCGGCGTAGAGAGCTCCGTGCTCGTGCTCAGGATCGGGTGTGCAGTAGCCGTCATCCAGCTGCAAGAAGCCGTCGAACGACCAGAAGCAGTGGTCGAAGGTGAATTTGCGCGGTTCGGAGGCGAAGCTCTGGCCAGGGCTCCAGAGATGCGTCTCCTGTCCGCGCATGCGCACCAGGCACCGGGATCTTCTCTGCCGCTCGCGCTCGCTGTGCGGTCAGGAAGGTTAAAGAAACCAGCGTTTGCTGGATACGCACATTGCATGCATTGCAGGACCAACCGAATTTATTTACTGCAGCGTAGTTTTCAACATGAGCTTGTGTTAACAAAAACAAAATGTGAAGACAATGATTTCCCATGCATTGATTCACTGGTAAAGAAAAGCGCCCCATGACTGGACGTTGGACCTTGGTGCGAGTGGTCCGAGGATCTTGAGCAAGTTTAGTAGAGCAGGACTGTTTGCTGATAAAATCGTACACTGTGATACTGCTGCACATTTAAAAATAATCACATTTGCCGTAGTGCCAAGTACTTTTAAGGTTAGTACTTTTACTGACCATGCGGCGATACTTTCTATTAAGCAGACTCGTGGCTTTTTCCTCCCGAGTTAAACTATGAGTGTCGCATGGCGCCGAGTTTCTTAGGTTCTTATAATGGGAACAGAAGAGAGAGAAAAAAGGTCAGCTTTGGGTATGGTCAGGCATAGTTAGGCAGGTTGTGTTATTAAATGCGAAGCATTTCTTAGCGAACCTCTGGCACTTTGAGCGTTTCTATCTACGTATCTATCTATCTATCTATCTATCTATCTATCTATCTATCTATCTATCTATCTATCTATCTATCTATCTATCTATCTATCTATCTATCTATCTATCTATCTATCTATCTATCTATCTATCTATCTATCTATCTATCTATCTATCTATCTATCTATCTATCTATCTATCTATCTATCTATCTATCTATCTATCTATCTATCTATCTATCTATCTATCTATCTATCTATCTATCTATCTATCTATCTATCTATCTATCTATCTATCTATCTATCTATCTATCTATCTATCTATCTATCTATCTATCTATCTATCTATCTATCTATCTATCTATCTATCTATCTATCTATCTATCTAGCCGCCTACGTCTGGGTGCTCTCATGATCGCCTCCTTAACTTGGTGTAGACCAAACTTTGCATGGGAGGGTAAGAGGATTTGACGAATATGATTGTCGGGTCATGACATGAATAACGTTAAAATCCTGTCGCGTACGTCGTCAAACCCTTTCCACTAGATACGTGTGGCACATACCCGTATAGCACTCTGAAACGCGGTTCCGAAAACACAGCGCGGTTTATTAATGTATCTCCGCCATTGTTCCAACTACCTCTTCTTCCTCCTCAGCAGACTACCCACTACTAGTTTATGTCCCAACTGCGTCGTGCCAGAAGAAGAAGAAAAGTATGCCACAGATAGGCCCCCCCTGCAGACAAGTGGCCGTGGGCACTTGAAGAAAAAAAAATGATCAGACGGAGCTTGTCAGAATGGGTGCCGGCTTGATCCTTTCAATGCTGACTGTGTCTTCATACCCATTACGCAGGATTGTAAAATGATGTTCAGAACGCTTGATGACTGGGAAAGGACCGTCATAGCGAGGCTGAAGAGCACGGCGAGACGCATCGACACGAACAAAAACGTGTGAAGATGTCTGTAGGTTTGCCGGCAGAAAAACGTCGTTCTTAGTGTGAGCTGAAGTTGGTGATGGGCGCAAGTTTTGCATGAAGACCCGCAGACGCTGGACGAAAGAAGATGGATCCGAAACACTCTGCGTAGTAACGGGGCTGATGAGGTCACCAGGCAAACGGAGTGTGCAGCCATAAACCATCTCGGCTACAGAGCAGGCAAGTTCTGGCCGAAGTGTTGAACGCAGACCGAGAAGCACGATGGGGAGGTGTGATACCCAATCTTCGGCGTGAGGCTGCGAGGCGAGTGCTGCTTTTAGATGACGGTGGAGTCTCTCCACTAAGCCATTTGATGCTGGATGGTACGTAGTTGTGTGAATACGCGCACAACCCAGTAGAGATGTGACAGAGGTGAAAAGCGCTGACTCAAACTGTCTGCCTCGATCGGTAGTCACCGTTGATGGTACACCGAAACGGCTAATCCAGGTAGCAAGAAAGGTACGAGCAACTGTTTCTGCCGTGATGTCAGGCATTGGAGCTGCTTCAGGCCACCTAGTGTACCTGTCAATACACGTAAGCAAATACGTATTTCCCCGACATGGAGGTAAAGGCCCGACAATGTCCAAATGAATGGTGTCGAAACGTGCATCAGGGAGAGGGAATTTTCCCCATGGAGGCTTGGTGTGCCGTTGTACCTTGATACGCTGACACGCTGTGCAAGTGCGAACCCAGTCACGAATGTTAGCGCGTATGCGCGGCCAGACATAGCGTTCAGTGACCAGGTGTTGCGTAGCTCTTACGCCTGGATGGCAGATGGAGTGGAGGGTGTCAAAAACAGCACGACGCAGCTGTGAAGGAACACAGATACGAGTGCAGTTGTGTGAAACATCGCACCAGAGCGTAACGTCGTCGTCGGGAAAGTTGACTTGTTCCAGTCGGAGGGAAGTAGAGTATCGGAGTCGTGGAAGCTCATCGTCTAATACCTGTGCCTCCGCGAGCGAAGATAATGAAAGGTCGGTGGTGCCTGTCGTGGCATTGATGGTAATACGACTGAGAGCGTCCGCTGCACTGTTAAAGCTGCCTTTTACATAACGTATGTCTGTGGTGAATTCGGCAATGAAAGCAAGGTGCCGAAGTTCTCTAGGAGTGTGCGTGGCACTGCAGGAACGTAAAGCCGAAACAAGTGGCTTGTGGTCAGTAAGAATGGCAAATTGTCGCCCTTCAAGGAAGTACCTGAAATGCTTCACCGCAAGGTAGGCCGCGAGGAGCTCCCGTCCGAAAGTACTGTATCGGCGCTCAGTGTCGCGTAACTTGCGGGAGAAGAAGGAAATTGGAGCCCATGCACCATTGATCCATTGATGAAGAGCGGCTCCAACTGCTTCTGAAGAAGCGTCCACCATGAGGCTAGTGGGAGCAGTTGGTGAAGGGTGATAGAGGAGGGTGGCCTGGGCGAGTTTGGTCTTAACGGCGGCAAAAGATTGATCCGCGACCGTGTCCCAGGGAAGTGCGGCTGACTCGGCTTGCGAAGTCGAGAGTAGTGCTTCCAGAGGCTGCAGCAGTGTAGAGCATGTAGGGATGAAGCGGCGATAAAAATTGACGAGTCCGAGAAAACGTCGCAGACTACGTATGGACGTGGGAGGCGGGTACTCGAGGATAGCTTGAACCTTGTCAGGTAGAGGAGTGATGCCATCTTTAGTGATCTGATGTCCGAGGAATGCTATCTCCGAGACTCCAAACTGACACTTTTCTACATTGATGACAAGGTCGTAATCACGCAGTCGAGTGAAAAGCTCACGTAGATGTGCCTTGTGCGTTTCAGCGTCCTTGCTGGCAACGAGAAGATCGTCGATATAGGCGAAACAAAACGGCAAGCCTCTTGTGACTTCGTCTATAAAACGCTGAAATGTCTGAGCTGCGTTTCTCAAACCGAAGGGCATTCGTAAATACTCATAGAGTCCAAATGGGGTAATTATTGCAGTTTTGGGAATGTCAGAAGGCTCAACGGGGATCTGGTGATAAGCTTTCACGAGATCAATCTTCGAGTATACTGTTGTGCCGGTTAAAAAGGCAGTACAGTCCTGAATATTGGGTAACGGGTATCGATCTGGAACGGTGACTGCATTGAGAGCCCGATAATCACCACAGGGCCGCCAGTCATTGTTCTTCTTGGGAACCATGTGTAGCGCCGACGACCACGAGCTTGATGACGGACGAATGATCTGCAGCTGTAACATATGCTCAAACTCGTTGCGAGCAATGCGAAGTTTATCAGGGCCAAGTCGGCGAGGGCGGCAGTGAACCGGTGGGCCTGTGGTTACGATGCAGTGGGTCACAGTGTGCTTGGGGGTCTTATCCATTGGAGACTGCGTTGTAATCTCCGGAAACTCGTTGAGCAGAGCTGTATATGGTGACGTAGGCGGTTTCACGAAAGTGGGGTTTAGGGCCGTAGCGCGTGACAGAAAACCATTGACCGATAAGCCGGTATAGCTATCCACCAGGCGACAGCGGTTCATATCCACGAGCAGATGAAAATGCCTTAAGAAATCGGCGCCTAAGATTGCGTAGCGTACGTCTGCTATCCAAAATAACCACTGCAGTTTCCTCTTGAGACCGAGATGAAGGGTCAGAGACTTCTGTCCGTAAGTTGCGATGACCGAAGAATTGATCGCTTGTAAAGGAGTTGACTTCTCGCGGAGACGCCGGTCAGTTTTGGACGCTGGAATTATGCTGACTTCTGCTCCAGTGTCCACCAGCAAGCGAAGACCTGTGGTTCTGTCGGTGATGTGGAAGAGGCGGCTTGATGCTTGGCCTTGATCGCCCGCCGCTGTTATTGACGATCGGCCGGAGCGTTTCCCATGCGCCATGAGCAGGGTGGCACACATCTGCGAGCCGCGGCACGAAAACGCCGGTGATAGTAGCATGTGTTCCGCGGTGAAAAGCGGTGCTCGGGCTGGTGGCGGGGCCGTTGCGGAGCAGGCGACGTGAGAGATGGTCGGTGTGGACGAGGCTGGTCATTTAAGTTGCGAATGCTCAGCAATTGCAGACGCAAGTTGGCGACTTCAGCTGCGAGATCTTTTACCGTTTCTCGAAGGGAATCTGCTTCGGAAATCGGAGAGGTGTGGGCAGCGTTTATGACTGCCGGAGCAACGTCCATCATGTCATCGGCCATTTCTGCCAGCTCCGACAGCGTCTTATCCTGAGCTGGGACAAGAGCCATTCGCACGGTAGGTGGAAGACGCTGTAGAAACAACTCACGTAGTATGGATGTTTCCAAGCCGTCCGGCTGGTCCCCAAGCAGATGCTGCAGGTGACGTAGAAACTGTGTAGGACGGCGGTCCCCGAGCTCTTCGTTGCACAGAAGTTGCTGAATGCGCCGATGCTTAGGCGGAACGAGTCGGTGAAGAAGAGCCTGTTTGACTGTCGTATATGGAGTGTCACCAGGCGGGCCCACGAGGATGTCGCGTATTTCGGCCATTGCCTGTGGCGGCAACGCTTCAACGAGGATCTCATGCTTGCGAACTTCTGACGTGATGCGATGAATGCGGAACTTGTTCTCGACTTGAATGAACCATAAGGAGGGATCGGCAAGCCACAGCTGTGGTAGCGTTATGGTAGTAGTACCTCCAACAACACCCGAAGAGGGTACATGGCCAGGTGCAGTGGCAGCGGTACCAGGGCTGAGGCCGTCGAGATGCTCACGCTGCTCCATGGAAGGTCGCGTTCGTAGTCCGGGTCACCAATAAATATAGCACTCTGAAACGCGGTTCCGAAAACACAGCGCGGTTTATTAATGTATCTCCGCCATTGTTCCAACTACCTCTTCTTCCTCCTCAGCAGACTACCCACTACTAGTTTATGTCCCAACTGCGTCGTGCCAGAAGAAGAAGAAAAGTATGCCACACCCGTTTACCACGGGCCACGGTGTACGGGTATGCGCCACAGGTGATTGACAGTTCATATCTACCCAGGAACGGTGAGAACAGACATTGGTATCTTAAATGCTAGAGCGTTAAGGAAAACCAACATTGGCAGCGTTGACTCAACGAATGGAAAGAATGAAAATTAGGATCCCAGCAGGAATCGAACCCAAGCATTTTGCGTGGCAATCAGGTATTCTACCTCTGAGCCACGCCAGGTCTATAAACTGGTTTGGAAAAACAGCCTACGCAGGCGTAACATCGGTGCGACGTCAATTGTGGTTGTGGTGGTGGCTAACTAATTTTACAAGAAAGCACTCCGCTTTTATAGCAGTCTAATAAACAATATGTTTGTATTTTTATGATTCAGCAAGCTATATTGAAGAATTTCTCGACCCCGGAGGAATACATTAACGAAAGTTACATATGATATCCACATCACCGCACCGTAAAGTGCACTTCGTCCACCAGAACGACGCAGTGTCCATTTCTTACGAGGCTGGGCGATGGCCTCATGCCGACCGAGGATGACGCCAGATTGATTGACAGGCGCTTTGTAGACTAGGCTACGTAGGCCACATACGCCCAGGTAGCCTACGAATACGACAAACACCATCCACTGACGTTAGTCTACGTAGCACTATCCAGGCCTACCAGCCTCGACGGCCTATACCTCACCAACGCGAAGGGTGGCTTCAGGTTCCGACATGTCGCCGGCTCTGTCTACAGACGATTTCTCGACGAAATGACCGAGGCATCCACGAATTCCAACAGCTCTACTATACCACATACTTCACTACACATAGACCCCTCGTCACCACGATCACGACCGGATCCTCTAACAAGTCATGACCAGCTGCTGGTGCTCACTGATCACGGTGATGATGCCCTTGTTCAAGAACTGTCAAGAACTTCTTGCACACATGCACACGGGTTCGTGAACGTGCGTGCGTTCTCGGGACACGTATAAGCACTGCATATCAGCTTACCGCTTCTGGTGTTGGTAATACCCACCTTGTCATTGGCAGCGTTACTCAACCGTAAACAACTGGTTATATAACACATATGCGGCTCTTCAACATATATATATATATATATATATATATATATATATATATATATATATATATATATATATATGTGTGTGTGTGTGTGTGTGTGTGTGTGTGTGTGTGTGTGTGTAACATTTATACAACTCTTTAGCGTCATTTTGTAACGTGTCGCTAAGTAAAAAAAAGTTACGCCACAGTCACCTACCCGCCGCATGCTTCGCATAACATCGACTCCCATGGTACGTGGGATCTGCCGAATTTTTTATGCCTACATTGCTGAGTATCTGAAGCCACAGCACACTGGGAACGATGGAGAACAAGGTGGTCCGAAATACCACATGACAACCACGCTAAAATCACGGTTTTGGAAATGTGATCGCAAGTTCATTATCACTTCATAAACGTACGCTCAGTCAAACTATAGAAAAATATTACGACTGACGCCTGCGCGGAAACTGATTGATTTCTGAGAGACGGCTTGCAAAAACAGTGGGTTGAAACGTCGATCGCAAAGAAAGAAGAAAAAAAAAAAGGAAAAAAAAACAATCAACGCCCACTGCGACGAGACGCTTGGTGAAGGTAACTATGGATACCAATAGGTAATACAAACACGTAGGCTGCTGTTTCTTAACGGCTTCTAAGAAACATAGAGTCGTGACTCTGGCGCTTTGTATATACACCCGAAGGATCGATAGCCATGCAGCTGGCGTGCTTGAATGCCTAAGTGACGCCTGTCAAAAAGGGAGCACGAATACTCAATGCGTTCAGTGCCATAACACAAAGAACAAGTGCTACGTCGCAGTATTTTAGGATCTATAGAACATGGAAGTGTATAGAAGTTCTATAGAACATGGAAGTGTAATTTCGAAATATTTTCACTTCATGAAAATATTTCGAAATTTTGAGCGCATGTAATTCACAATCACTTTAAATTGATGCACTGAAAAGTAAGCTGATCTCTACGGTGAATAGCGTCCGCTGCCTGTCTATGCCATATCTTGTGTGGAATGGCGTATAAATGCATTTTTTCTATCTATCTATCTATCTACGATGAGTGCTCTCATGGCTGTTTCGTTAACTGGATATATACCAATATTGGTACAGTGTGACATGAGTGTAAGATGAACATAAGGGACTGGTCATTACTTGACTAACATGACATGCCTGTCGTGTTTGTCATGTAACGTTTTCCCACACTCACGCGTGGCTCATACCCGCGTACCACAGCCCAGGGTAGTATTGCGATAGCAATTATATGGACTCTCGGTGGACTCTTGCCGTCGCCGTCATGTCACGTATACATATATGTATGTATATATAAATAAAAGTCACAAATGAAAATAATTCAGAAGAACGCGACCGGGGATTCGAACCTGCGACCCTTCGTTCCGCAGCGCGCTGCCTTAGACAATTATGCCATGCGTCATACATTCAACAGGATACTAACGGCAGAATTCAAACGCACGTGGCGTTGGGCGAAACGCATGGGACCCCACACGTGGCGAAATTAAAACAATGCGAGACGCGGGAAATGCTGCATCGTTGCCCGCGCTGCGTTTGCGTCGTATCGCTGGCGACCCACGCTAGTTTGTCATTTTGGGGTCGTAGCGCCGCGCCACTCGTGGCCAGTCGGCCAAGGAAAAAGAACAGCGTCCCGTGGTTCGTAGCGGCGCGAGCTAGTGGGAACGCTTTGGCTCTTGTAGGCTTATGCCACAGCAGGGAAGAAACGAGACGGCTGAGCCAGAATCGCAGTATATATCTTACACCGTAACACACAAAGGCTGACTAACAACTGCTTTATTCTTTTATACACCATTGCATATGCAGGGTGTCCCAGCTATCACGCAACACGATTTTAAGAAAGAGGAACTGCGTTACGCGAAGCACACCTACTGCATATTGTTCCTAGTATACTGGTGTAGCCACTGCTATTTTTTCCTTAATGAGGTTTATTTATTAGTCATAATTAAATGTGTAACTCGACAAATACTGACATAATTGTCAAAATGCCAATGAGGCGTATCTAGGCATGCTCAAATGGCTTTGTGCTTGAGCAGCGCGCAGCAGGTTTCTAGCTTCTTGCCGTTCTTCCTGTGATATTCCAAATTATTGCTGTCGCATTCATTGTTTCGCCTTTGAGGCGAAACTGTGACTTTTTTTTCTTGTTGATGTAATGTGAAAGGAGATATTGGCGCAGAAATAAAGCGCCGGGTACTCCTTAGCCCTTGAGTGGAGATAGAGCATACAACGGAAGAAAAAAACTCGGAGGACGCTTGAGCTTCACCTTCAAAAGTAGAATGCGATAGCATAATCGTGCCCTTCTCTATTGCTAGCCTGGATTCGGTTTTAGGTGCATGCCTCAACAGTGCCGTAAGGAAACGAACGACTGTGCGCGTAACATTGGCCGTTTCAAACTATCCTAGATTGCACACTCCAAGTACTGTTGTTAAGTGTACACTATGCCATATTTATTTCTTTTGCGAATCAGCGAAGAGCCCACTACGCGTCCGTAAGTCAACACGCGAACCTACGCAGCTGCTCACTTTGTTAATGCTTTTCTAGCTGATGATGATAAAATATGTCTGAGCGCTTTGTAATGAATGGGCTGGGCTTTTAAAACATATACTCGTTGCGCAATTCACATGTTTTGACGCCTGGCGCGATTCTACGCTTCTGCCAAGCAATATTACGTGCGTTAAGGAGACTCCTTCTACTACATAAGATTCATATAGTGGTTTTTTCCCAACAAGTTTCAAGCAAAAGCGTGGCTCTGTGGCACAACACCTGCTTGCCATGCAGCAGGTGTTCGATTCTCACTCGAACCTAAGATTTTTATTATTTATTATTGCGATAGCAATTATATGGACAGTCTCGGCTGAATTTTGCCGTCGCCGTCGCCGTCGCCGCCGTCATGCACTGTATATGTATAAGTATGTGTATATACATAAAAGCCCCAAAGAAAAATAATTCAGAAAAATGCTTCCGAAGCGCGGAATCGAACCAGGGACCTCTGCTCCGCAGCGAGTGGCGCTAGCCACTACGCCACGAAACGCAGATCCTTCACGTAGCTAACGGCGAGCGTTATATACACACCCTTTAGCGCTGGACGGACTCTGTGACGGCAGGCGCTTATAAGCGTTTCTTCATTACCAGCGAGATGGCGCGAGGAGCGCGTCGGCGAGCTCGCTCGCTTCTTCTTATGTTTGCGCAGGGAGAGCCTTGCCCTTCCGCTGTCTGCTCGCGCGGTTTTCTCGTGCTGAGGGGAAGAGGGATGTTTCACGCTTTCACCGTGATGTCCGCGCTCATGTTACGGAGCGTACGGAAGTCACTCGGGCTCAAGGGACGCCGCTAAACGAACAAATTGAAGATGAGCGCGAACTATCAAGTGTCACAGCTTGACACTTGAAGCACGCTAGTTGCCTTCGCTGCTTCGGCAGCCTTTGCCACAGGAGGGCTGTTCAAACTGAGAGTATCCATTGGCGACCCTCACTTCGTACAGCATTAGTTTCTTGCTATCGCATTCATTGCTTCGCCCTTGCGGCGAAACTGTGACTTTTTTTATTTGTACCTTTCTCGATCTTTCGGTCACGGTCAAGATGATGACTTTTCACTCACAACCAACGACGCCGACAACGGAATTTCTGCGAAACGAGCTCTTTGACGCTATCGGGTAAATAACAGCCCAGGGTATGCGGGTATGCATCACGGGTGATGCCGAGCTTGTGTTAACTTAAGACAGCGAAAATAGACATTGGAAACTTTATAAGACACTTCGCGTGGATTAAACAACAGCAAGATATACCGTGCGTTACAGTTGACGGTTATGATGTAGCAGACAAACGCTGGAAAACGACCCTTAACCAGCAGTCATTTCATAGACCGTAGAAAAATGTATTACATCCACGGTTGTCAAACAAGAGCTGTGGTGGTGCTCGTCTGGCCTCAAGTGTCGTTGCAGTGTTGGCTATGCAATTTATCGTAATGTAATAAACTTTACAACTTTATTCCAGTGACTCAACAAACCATGACCCAACGGTTCTCGTCCCCGCAGCAGTTCACCAACGAACGCTGCTTTCAATTTGCCTCCACAGAAGTCATTTCTGTGCTGTAACGTGGGTGCCGATGTTACGTCAGACAGTGAGCCACTCTCTAGATGCACATGTAGCCAAAGTGCCCATTAACCTCACGATGTGCAAACAACTACACAAATTACACAACGACCTAGGTCCACTTTGTAGCACTTGGCACAAAGTGCGGCCTATATGCAGCTACTGGCTGACTGCTTCGCATGAAATGTATTCCCACAAGCCGTGCAATCCTGCGGATTTCTTTTGCGGTAGCAGTGTCGAGAGTGCTCATGTGATGCTAACGTACATCTTTTTGTCTGCGATTCACAGTTATATTATGCCTCCAGAGATAAACAGACCGACTTAAAACACAGCTTTTCACCGCGCCTGCTTGCGTCCAAAACGGCAGCCACAATTAATTCGGTGTATAACTCCTGTACACGCGCACCAAAGACGCGTTTGCATTTCTGTTATCTTACCGCCGTGGCTGAAGCCAACGTTAGATGGAAACACCGAGGAAACAACTGAGACAGTACAGCGCTCCGCTTGGATGCCGAGGTTTGCGAGCATAGGCCGATGGCTTCCACTGCGTCGTGTTTAGTTTTAAATTTCTCTTGTGCGCAAACAGCCACAATATGCTTGGACAGCACGAAGCATTCGCCTTTAACAGGCGTCTATATGCTACTAACGCACTTTAAAATGTATGTAAAGGGCCTAAGTTGATCACTTACGCTGCGTCCCGGAACGGTCCCACCTATATGTCTGACAGAGGCGCCCACTATACTACATCATATAAGTTTGCTAATTGGCTGCCCCCATTTACCTCGTAATATCTAGAGCATTCAGATGGACTGGAATGATCTGTCACAAACACTGCTATATATATATTTTAAGCGCCGTTGTGAATTCGCGCCCCGTGTTTGTTTTATATTTTTTTCCACTTAATAATTTCTCTGGGCGTAGGTTAATTGAACATTTTTGCCATCCCGTTATCAAGAACGGATGCTGCGATGATCATTCAAGGCCTTACTGAACTTTTTGCGTGCCAGTGGCCTATTGAATAGGCTTTAGTACTCCCGCTCTACAGCTTCCTTTTGTTTATATATATATATATTTTTTATCGCGCGCCTGCTCTTCTCTCCGCTGTCCTTTCCATCTTTCTTTCTCTTTCCCCGTCCCCTTAGTGTAGGGTAGCAAACCGGATGCTACAATTCTGGTTAACCTCCCCGCCTTTCTTTCGTTTTATTATCTCTCTCTCTCTCTTGGCAGAGTCAATTCTTAATTCCCTTCTCACCTCTAGAGTTTTTCTGCCGTCCTGATCTCATCCTTATGAGTGCCTTTGGGTTAGAAGTTAAGAGCATACTGATTGCCTGTCTTTTTCTGCGCATTTTGAAGTCTTCTTCTTTTCCAAAGGCAATACTTTACCGCATATACATATATGTGGTGCACGCTTTCGACGAAACTCACAATATAGTCATGCTAATCGAAGATTTCCCTTGCGCTTGTCACCTGTCTCATAATTGAGGTGTTGACCTCAACTGCCTTCGAATGGAGTTCTCGCCTACGGCATCCATGAGACGCCGCTGTGTTTGTTTTGACTTCCCAAGAGCGGGTGCGAAGCAATTACCTCTCTCCCAATTCCTGCGCAAAGTCTTCTAAACGCCGCGCAAGACCGATATCCGTCGCGAACACAATCACGCTCGAGCGTCGCATTGCCGTAATTAAATGGCGCGTCACGGTTATCCGCACTGCGTTACACCATCGTCGTTCCCGCGAAACGGGCTGCCCAATCGACGGCATCGACGCGGAGAGAGGCCGCGCTCAAAACATGCGTGTTACGACCGCCGGTGGCACGAAACATGCAGCCATCGCGCAAGCACGGCCGACCCATCTGTGCTGCATGTTTCGCGAGAAGCGGGGAAAATCCCTACGCGCCGGTGACGTCGCCAGCAGTCGATGGGCGCGCGCACCTGAGCGAAGAGTGTGCATTGATTGGGCTGCATTGGTTGAACGCTCCTTCCACACCTTTCCCCAGTGCGGTTCTCGCAGCGTCGGGCAAATTACACTCGGCGCGGAAACGATGACCCAATGTTGCTACATTACAGTATTACAGGCAGGCATGTTTATCTCGATATCGGCGTGCTTCAGAGTCGACGACGGCGTGCCCGGTGAACAGCACCGCTTCTGCGCCGGTTCCGCGCACGAGTGTCACTTAATTGATTGCGAGGAGTCACGCGGAGAACGGCAGGCGTGGCCGTTTGCATGCTTCGATGAAAGCGACCTAATCAAATGAGATGCGCAACTTGAACTTCTGCTGAAGAGGAAGAAAGAGAGGCCTGGGTCGCGAAGGTTATGCATTCTCGCACACTACACCACAGGGGCGTAGCCAGAAATTTTTTTCTGGGAAGGGGGGGGGGGGGGGGTTCAACCATACCTTGTGTATGTTCGTGCGTGCGTGTGTATGTGTGCGTGTATATCGCAAGCAAAACTGAAAAATTTCGGGGGGGGGGGGTTTGAACCCCCCAACCCCCCCCCCCCCCCTTGGCTACGCCCCTGCTACACCACTCTCTTTACGGCCCAAGGCGAGACACCGCGACATGTCGGAACGGCGTTCTGACACAGCTTGACCTCTTGACCAGAACCAGAAATGAATTTGTGTGAATTCACGCGCTCGTAACTATGCTTCACACTCCTGCTCAGCCGTGTGTGCGTGCGTGTGTTTGTGAGTGCGCAAGTGCGTGTGTGAGTGTGCATGTGTGTGTGTGAGGGGGGTGAAGAAAAAATTGGCGGCGTGAGACAACCAGACCTAAAAGTAAGGTCATCCTCTCATTTTTTTTCTCTATCATGATCGTCATCATCATCATCGATGACGATAATAATAATAATAACAATAATAATAATAATAATAATAATAATAATAATAATAATAATAATAATAATAATAATCAATCAATCATTTCAATCAATCAATCATTTATTTAACGTGCCCAGGAACAACCGTAAGGTCTTTGTGCAGGCGCACGCAAAAAAAAAAAACAATAAAAATAAACTATACAATACAGACAGTCTTCAGAAATAAAAAGAGCAAATACACGTAGACAAAGAGAAATGAACACAAAAGGGGAGGAGTAAAATAAGACAACACGACAAATATTGAAGGGGAATGAAAAATTAGATTGCATATATACAACTATGCGGAAAGACGGAGAAGGGAAGACTTTGTACATTGTGCCTACTATGTCAAAACAGTACAAAGCTCGGATAAAAACAATGATTGTGGACTATGAAAAATGTCAAGATCAAGAAAATTAACATTATAGAGACTTTGTATTCTGTGAACGGTAGAGTGTTGGAAGAAGCAGGCGGGTACATGAAACGGTCTGTTCTCTCTGGTTAACTTACGCGGAATTCGAAAATTAACACAATTGAGAAGTACAGGGCAGGATATGATACCGTGGACTAGCTTGTAAAGAAACAAGAGATCAGAACGATTTCGTCGGCAGTGAAGTGATGGCAATGATAATAATTCAGCAGTATTTGAACGAGATTTTTTAGCAAAGCGATGGTTATATATGCTAAGGAATTTTTTCTGGACTCGTTCAATGGTGTTACCGCTGGATTGAGCAATGCCATTCCATATCACGGACGCATACTCCAGTTGAGGAAGACATAGCGCTGTGTACAATTTTCGGAAGGGCATAGGAGAACGGAATTCTCTAGACAATCTGCAAACACAGCCTAGGGTGCGAAGACCCCGCAAAGCAACACGCTTAGCGTGAGCAGAAAAGTTTAACGTGCTATCAACAACAACACCAAGATCACTGATCTCATAAACCTTGCATAAGGACACAGAATTGACAGAGTATTGAAATGACACGCTAGATGTTTTGCGAGTGATAGACATGAATTTTGTCTTCGAGGCATTCAGAGAAAGGTTATTAGCGTTGCACCATTCGGAAAAAGAGCGCAAATCTGACTGCAGCAAGCGACAGTCGTTAACTGAATGAATTTCCTTAAAAATCTTGATGTCATCGGCATACAAGAGGAAAGAAGAATTACGAATGGCAAAAGAAACATCATTAACGTAAATTAAAAATAGGAGTGGGCCTAATACTGACCCTTGAGGGACCCCACTAGTCACTTTATACAAAGAAGATGATTGGCCATTTACCGCTACATAACAATATCTATTGAGCAGATAGCTCTGCAGGAGATTCACAACCGACAAGTCAACATCAAATTGCGCAAGTTTAACCATAATCAGTGTGTGGCTGACTACGTCAAAAGCCTTGCTCAGGTCACAGTAGAGTACGTCAACTTGTCCTCTCTGAGAAATAGGTGTGGAGATCTGCGTCATGAAACTAGCAAGATTTGTGGTAGTTGAGCGGCCAGCGAGAAAACCATGTTGATTAGGAATCAATGAGCTTTTAACACTAAAAGACAATATTTTGTGAAGAGCCAGCTCGAAGATCTTTGATGTGGCACATAGTAGAGAAATCGGGCGATAATTAGAAACATCTGTTTTAGAGCCCGACTTAAATACTGGGAAAACACGAGCAGTTTTCCACATGCTAGGAAATGTGGAAGTGTCCAGGCAGTTATTAAATATCGTAGTCAGTACTGGGACAAATATACTACTATAAGCTTTTAGTATGGCGGAGGGGATGCCATCTGGGCCACATGATAAGGATGGTTTTAAGCACTTAATGCATTCGCAGATAAGATTTTCATCCAGCGACAAAGCACTGGGTGAGCGAACTGCCTTAGGTGGTCTGATATCAGTGCTAGAGTCTGAGGCCTTATAAACGGATGAGAAATGTGCGGCAAAACAGTCAGCGACGGCATGCACTTCTACCCCATTTGAGTCTAGTAGTCTGAAAGACTCTCCGCTTTTGCTGGACCGTTTACGTACATACTTCCAAAACTCAGCTGGCCTGTCAGAAGCGCTTTTTTCTAAGAATTCAATATACGAACTATGATCCCGTTTATATAGGCGTTTAGCGAGAGTTCGGAAAAAGCTGAACTCTTCCTTCCACTCGCTCGATGGAGAACATTTAGATTTCCTGTGTGCGCGATCTTTATGCTTCAGTGCACTGATAAGTTCAGATGTGAACCAGTGGGGATATTTACGTTGTTTATGTGTGTATTGGGGAATAAAATTACGCATGCTGCTCAGTACAAGCTCCGCAAACTGATCAACCTGGTCATCAACATTTGGTTTGTCAGTAACCTGTGACCAGTCAACGGTGGACAAGTAATGATGCAGGCCCGTGTAATCACCTCGCTTGAAAGCAAATCTTGGAGATCTGTTTACATAACTGCTGTAGCTCGTTGTTTTGGCTGATGCGGATAATCTTACGTTAAGTGGTGGGTGGAATTTGTCAGGACGTACAAGAGAGATGCTGGAGCGGGAAACTTCAAGGGGTTGATCGTTTGACACACACAGGTCTAAGACGTTGCCACTGGAATTGACGACTGAGTTATGTTGCAGTAGGGAATTAAACGCCAGAAAGTCCAAGAGCAGGCTGCACTTTTTCTCTATGAAATGATTGTAATGAGAAAAGGTAAGCGTACTCCAGTCAATTCCAGGTACATTGAAATCCCCAAGAACAATAATTCTGTGTCCACTATGAGAAGATATCACAAGTTCAATAGAAGACATCACATCATGAAACGAGGCAGGGGAAATGCTGGGTGGTAAATAGAAACATCCAATCAACAATTTTTCACGGCGCTCAAGGTTGATTTCTAGCCAGATCGATTCTTCGATGGTTTCTAGGTCTTTCCGTCTAACGGATTTCAGTGAATTGTCAATGGCAATCAGCACGCCACCGCCTTTCTGTTTGGTTTCACTGAAATCTCGGTCACTGCGGAAGGTGGTGTAGGTCGGGGGAAAAAAGTCAGATGAGGGAATTTCAGTGCCGAGCCAGGTTTCAGAGATAGCAATAATAGGAAAAGCAGACGAAAGAACATTAGAGAAAAACTCGAGTGTCTTGGTACGCAGACCCCGAGCATTTTGGTAGAATATGTCTACGTCACACGGCACTTTGGATTCCAGTCACTATCTCAGAGGGATGAAGCATGTCATCGCGCAGCTCCCCACGAAATGGCTTGAAGAGGCATCCGAGGGGCCACATCGAAGGGTCATTCAGGCGTTGTAGTGTTTCCTCGTCAACTTCAATATAGAATGAAGAATATGACTGGAACTTTGTTTGAAGTCGCCGGCAGGAGATGGGAGACAGATCCAATGAAGCAATATGTTTTTTAATGTCAGCAGTAGTGGTGTCCGGGCTCAGCTTCGTAACAAAAATGGCCTTTGGCCATTGTGGCCTTTGTGGCCGTTGAGCTACAGATATAGTGGATGTTTTCATAACTCCAAACGAGGCGGGTTTCTTCTTTCGTTCACCCTCAGTCGCCGCTGCAGAAGAGGCTGTCACAGGCATCACACTGACACGCTCCGACGTGTCTACGTCAGCTGGCGGCGAAGCCGAAGATGAAATAATTTTGGAGAGGGGTTGTTCGGAGAACGCAGGTTGCTTGGAGGTCACAGACGGGTCAACGGTCACATGCGCTGGGGGTTTCACAGGTGCCTTCACTGCCACGGCGGCCGTGCGGCGCGTCAGCTCCTCACGCAGGAAGCGGACCTCTGCACGAAGGGAGGCGACCACGCGAGCTTGTTGTTCAACACCGCGGGAATGATCCTTACGGAGCCGCTCGTTGTCTTCGCGTAGTTGGGATACCTCGTCGCTGAGGAACGAGATTCCCTCCAATGCGTCGAGGAGGAGGCGGCGCAGCCTGGCGAGTTCGTCACCCGGAGGGGTACACGTGGAGAGGGAACCGGTTTGAGAACTGCAATGCTCACCGCTGCACCCCGACGAGCTACTTTCGCTAGGCTTACCAGAAGCAGGGCTCAGATCACATAAATTGCAGCAAAATGAGCGCGATCCAGACTTCAGGAGTTGCAGCTCTTCATCAGGCCAGGTTACACATTTCGCATGAACGCGTTTAGAGCAACTTTCACAGCGGAAAAAGTGCTGCTTACCGAAAAACGGGCAGGAGCATAGCAAGCATGCATCCCGACTGGGAGCCGTAATAATAATAATAATAATAATAATAATAATAATAATAACAACAACAATAATAATAATAATAATAATAATAATAATAATAATAATAATAATAATAATAATAATAATAATAATAATAATGGGGATGATGATGCTAATGATCTTCATCACCATAATTTGCTTTTAAGTGGATGCGATACGTGGCTTTCATGTGCAGTGCAGTTTGAGCGCTTGCCTTCTGCCGTACGCTCGTTTCAATAAAAAAATCATTTGTGGCTTAGCGCTTGCGCTTTGCTTCTTCCGTGTAAATTTTCAGCGTAATGTTCGCGCTTTTTTGTGTCATAGTAGAGTTGCAAACCAACAATCGCAAAGACACAATTTCTTACGTTACTTGATTCGACACCACTGCTCTGCTAGGCATAATGGGAGACAGCTGCCGTGAACTAGAGTTTTATTCTATGAATCCTGCCCAACTGTCTCATATAGGCTATCGCTTGAACCCAGCGGATACATTTCTTTATAAGTTGTGGACAATGAAGATCGGTTAATTCAGTCTGCCGCGTTCCCTTGATTCCCAGTAACCTTAGGGCACACGAGTGCACGATGCGCTCTTGCCAGTTCTGTAAGGCCATGCGATCAATACAGGACTCCCTTGCACCTTTGAATATATATCCCAAGTCTACAGTATCGTTTATGTGAATGCTTGCTTATCACTGTGCAAGAAATATGTCTGAACATGGATCGCTACTTATAGTTTGTATGTATTGACAGCTTGCAATAAACTCTTTTCGCCTTCGAAGTGTTGCTGAGCTCGGCAATCTCATGTGCTCTGCAAGTGCGTGCTCCAAATGTCTCCATATAATTGTTAGCCGTTCACTGTCACCTGAATTCTGTTTTGTCGTTTTTGAAACTCGACTTTTGGTGTATTGTATTGCTCGGATATGCTTATTGTTACGCTATTATAAAGGATTGTTCAGGGTTTTCATTCCACAATGACGCACGCCAAAATATGTGGCATGCAGATGGTCTTAACGTACACACATTATAGAAGGGGAACCTCGCCCTCTCCGCAATTCCTGACGTGGTTGGGTTGCTTACTACGCAGTACGCCACGTATTCTTACTGAGTAATCCTCGTTAATTGATCTATTTTAAAGTGTGCTTGGAATGTAGCCTTTGCTGATTTCGCCCGTTTTCGTCGTTAGTGGCAGGTAGTGTTCGGTGGTAATTGTTCCTGTTTCGTTAGAAAGGACGTACCGAGTTGCACAACTGAACTGCGCAGTGCGTTGGTCGCTAGCCGCCAACAGTAAACTGAGCATATTAAATGATTAGGGAAAATCGCCGAGAACGTACCTTTTAAAAAAACGTCTGACTTCGACATATGGCATTTGCATTGGCGAAATGGACACATCGTCAAATCTTATTAAACAGCCATGGATCCTGCACATGCTGTGACTGAAAATGGGGCGCGAGTTTAGTGGATTGTTCGACGCTGCCGATTCCTTCGGTTTTCACGAAATAACTGCTACAAAGAAACCTCCAGACAATGAACGCGACGCATCTTTTGAACTCGCTACGTTTTACGCTTATCTGGTGCTCCACCAAGTATTAAAAATAAAACACGCCAAGGCGCGCGAGCTCACAAACCGCACCGGCGACCGTCGTCTATGGGGCAACACCAAAGACCGCTTGAGCAGCTATAATGAAATTATCAAGGCCTTCTGTCTGGCCCGCCGAACCTTTCCTCCGCCCAGTGACAAGCTGAACAGGACGCAGGCGGCGACCCTCAGACAACTGCAGACGCACCCGTACCCCAACCCCGCACAGTGTGACAGGCTCTACCCGAGTACATACTCGACAAATATATGCAAGGTCTGCCACACTGAGGTCGCCACATTAAATCACATGCTTTGGGACTGTGACAAAAACCCGGAAGGTGCTAACTCCCGAACCCGTCCGCCGCGGTGGGCCGCTGCCTTGCGCAGCCACAGCCTCGGCGACCAACTTTGGGCTGCCCAGCAGGCCCGCGAGGCGGCGGTGAGGCAAGGCCTCGACGTCCCCACGTGGGAGACCTAAAGCCCAGTCGGAGAAAGCTCTGCCGGACCACCAATAAAGTTGTTACCAACCAACCAACTGAACAAGACGGGACCGCCACACTGCGGTTTACACTCGATGTAAGTGGAAGTACAATGTTAAGACCGGAACGTCAACATTTCTGACTCATTATGGTTGCCTCTAATATTTACTGATCCCTTGATTTTCTTCCATGTTTACGAGAGACGCCAGCGGTGACCTCCATCAACAAAATGGGTCGTCTTTATAGTTTCCGATAATATGTGGCAGGTTATGGATAACGTGTAGGCTAGAAAAAGGGCCTACCTCACTAAAGTGACCATAAGTGCCACCGAGGTAAAATAAGCTGAAAACTGATAAAACAACAAGAACATGACTGTTGGGCACGCAGAATTAAGCGAGCAAGGATAAACAACTGCCTCTGCGAAAAGTTTTTATTAACTTCTTAATTAAAATCATGTAGAACTACTGTAATAAGCTGCACAAAAAGCAAGAGACACTGTCCGTGACAAGTGCGATAAGTGGAACGTCAACACTTATGACAGCAACTAAGTCAGTCCTGACGCAGGCAACCTGGTAACAGGCGGGGAACAATTACGTGTAACTGTAATTCATAATGCAACTGCTAAAAAGAAACAGCGTCGCTAAAAATCTGGCTGCGATTCTCTAATGTCGCACAATTCTGCTGTCGTTTTGTTCCGAGTTCCGTTAAGTACCCTTTCCGAGACAGTTACTTCTAAGATGTCCAAGACAACTTGACGTTGCAGTCTTGGTGCTATTACTATCTGGCGCAATTTCTCATTCCATCTCGACGAGTATTTCTTTACTAATTATTATATTGCAGCTCTTCCCAACTAATTAGTCACTAATTAGCATTTGCCAGTGCTTCTCCACTGTAAGGATTTTTTGTCTTTTGTCAAGCCTTACGAAGCTACAAGTCACGTAGAACAATCACGAACGCTGATGAACCTCACTCGTTTAAACCGTTTGACGATCTCAGAGACGGAGTAATCTGTTTTTTCCCGAAAGTAGGGTAATTGGGAGAAACAGCCAAGATCACGATCGAAGGCTTCGCTTGTCGGGAACGCGAGCCACGGAGACCCATAAAAAATTAAAGCGAAAACATGAGCAGTATTGTGTGAAGGGCGCGCAGCTCATTTGCTGGAAAACACCTCAAAATAAATGGCGTCGGGGAAAGCACACTTACTGGCCGCGGCACGTGGAGAAAAAAAAAAAAGGCAGCAGTGCGGAACAACGCCAATTTGTCCATGATTGCGTAAAAAGAGAAGCCCCGGCTCCGCCAATACCATGTATCCGGCCTTTCTCCATAGTTAGTCTTTCTTTCCGCTCGTGTGATTTTGTGTGTGTGTGTGTGTGTGTGTGTGTGTGTGTGTGTGTGTGTGTGTGTGTGTGTGTGTGTGTGTGTTTGTGTGTGTGTTGTTTGCTCGGTACAACGCGTCCATTAACGCGTGAAGCACTGCTTGAAGAACGTTGTTTGAAAGTATCAAGCTGGTGCCTAGAGAATTAGGGATAGAGCTCCCAAAGTTTTAAGCACGTGAGGAGTCTTAGAGATTAGCCTATAGCCACGTGTTGTAGCTCGTTTCCTTATCACAAGATGAAAAATCATTCGTTAATTAGGCGTCCAATACAGGAAATACTCATCCCTTGTAAAAACTAAGCGAACCGGAGAGCAAAAAAAAAAAAAAAAGGACTTAGAGGGAAAATCCCAATGCGGCACTGTATACACACGAACACGAAAAAAAAAAAAAAAACACAAGCACTGAAATTCGCAGAGGATATGAGCTCGCTACAAGCATTTTCACTAAAATATAAAAGCGTACTATACTCGCTGACAACCTTTCTTGGCAAAGGGGCGAAGGCTACCGAGCGAAATTGCGTAAATAGTCCCGCTAATGAATGTAGTCCCAAAATTGCATCCGGGTTTTATAAGCGAGAAATAAAACAAACCTCCGTCATTTTCTACAGCAAGCTCTTCGATACATGTTGCAGCACATGCCAGGGAGATATTTATCGTTGTTTTACCTGATACGTTGCAATTTCGTGTTTTTGTATGGATGGGAAAGTCGCGCCTCTTACGTATCCCTAAACCGCCAAATGGCGTCTGCGTCTCCAAGTGAGCGTCCCTCTCATTCCGGCTCATCCGTCTACTCGCCTCAGAAACTTGATTCGAGCCTTACCTACAGAGCTTGTCTAATACTCCTGCCACACGGGCCAAATTTAGTGCACATTGAGGGAGTGCACTTCGATGCTAGTTTGAATCGCACGCTGTCACACGGGGACGTTTAGTGACACTCGCCAAACTCACTTCGCTGCGACGGTGTGTCTAGCCTCGGTAGCAGTGGACCGAGAATCAAATTATCATCAAACATCCAGTGTATCTGCCATGAAAGCCACCCTTAACCTTACGTCACTTGCCACACGCAGAAAGCTAGCACGCCTCTGTATCTTTCACAAAATATATTATCACAATCACATTTTAAAATCGCGTTTAATACAGCCTGCATCTTTCATATCATCTCGTTTAGATCACAACAACAAAGTACACATCCCTCGTAGCTTCACGGTAACGTACTCTGATTCCTTTCTTCCGAAAACGTGCCCCGACTGGAATCACCTGTCCGTATCAGTCGCCAATATTACTAACCCTGACACATTCCGAAATGTAGTAAATACGTCACTCTGATCTCATTTCATGTTTAGTGATACCGCGACTTTTTTTTACGCTTTTGGTTTCTTGTCAATGTACTGCGCTTTTCTGTTAAATATGCCTTCTTGTATTCTTTTTTTTATTTTATTTTTTATTTTTACCCATTTTCTGTATTGATTATATTTCGGATGTCCTAGTTGGAATGTTATCTTGTGCTTTTTGTTTTTGCCCCTCCCCTCTACAATGCTGTAAAGCCCTGAGGGTAAAATAAATAAATAAATAAATAAATTGTTATTTTCCGAAGCTGAGTTCATAGTATTTTTTAAACTATTGTTTTCGTTATTAGGAATATTGTTATGCATTAAAACAGACTACACCACAAAATAACTGCTTTGCTACTCTCGCTCTCAGGCAGTTTACAGCCACGGACACCAGGGGCATGCCCATCACACGCCGTGCAATGGCGCATCCGCCGCGTTTGTGCCTAAAGTTTAGTTTAAGGGCTGCTCATAGCTATAACACTTTATCACTCAATAAACATTGCCTGAGATAACAAACATCTGTTGTGATACTTAAGTACCCATCGCTATTACCATAATTTCCAAAGTACACTTCACTTTCTCGTGTAGCAGCGCGCCGCCAAAGTGACATTCCCGGGGTGTAAGTGCACTCGCTCCAAATGACACTAACTTTGCCAGTGCGACCGGAGTATAAGCAGACAAATGAAATGGTATGAAACGCTTATGACACGCAGCTATCACTTTTCACAGCGGTACGAAACGCGCGCCAAACCGCACTACTTTGCGTAGGAGTACATGTGAAGAAGCTCCGCCCCCATAGTTTTCTCTTTCATTGCCAAGAAAAGTTGTCCGGGAGTATAGCAAAACGTTCGTTGTAAGCGCTCTGAAACACGCGTGGGAAAGTACTTTACTATCATATTAATGACACTAAACCGTAGCGCATCCCTTGAAAAGTAAAATCCTATTATCGTTTCGAAGACTTACGCCAGTCATCAATGATTACTACCGTTCGTACTGTATCACTTGTGAACTCACCGCGGGAGCAAATTTTATTAAACCCTGTACCCTACAGTAACTGTTGAAGGTGCATTTGGTGAGGTTTGTTATTATTAGGAGGATACTTCGCTGTATTTCTTATTTATTATTTTAACCAATAGAGCGCTATCACCACAAAGAACCGACGATCTTCTCGACTTAGTTCGTTCGAATTCACACAAAATGATAAAGAAGGTGGATCCCACATACAGTGGCATTGATCATAACGCGCGAGTAAAAGGTGGCGTCGTGGATGTATTGCTCCAATGTTGTTCTGGGTCGAACATACAAGCGCATAAGTTCGTGCAGTGTCTGTTGCAAAAAAAAAAAAGAAAAAAAAAGAAAATAAAAAAGGAAACGCAAAGAAACCTGGCATCATATCTAATACGTCGTTTTCATACCTTACGCACAGCGAAGCTTTTTCACATTTTTACATTTCGCCCAATGCTCAGATGCGCACGACATGACGTGCGCATCTGTGCCCTGGGCCTATTCTGCGCACTTTCTGTAGAATGTTATGACGTCCATAATGTAAGAATAATAATTGTTGGGGGTTCATGTCCCAAAACCACGATATGATTATGGGCGACGCCGCAGTGGAGCGCTCCGGAAATTTAAACCATCTTGTGTTCTTTAATGTGCATCTAAATTTAAGCACACGGGCCTCTAGCATTTCGCCTCCATCTAAATGCGGCCGACAGTGTCGAGATTCGATACCGCGAGCTTCGGGTCAGCAGTCTAGCACTATAACCAATAGACCACCGTGGCGAGTGACGTCCACAATGCTTGACCGCAATTTGTGACCGAACTTGTCTACGTTGATATGTACATTATTTAGTGCAAAAGCGCTTGCCTTTGTCATGTGACCTCCTTAAAATTTTTACCACCAGGGCCAGAAACGAACCCGCAACCTCGCGCTTCGCAGAGAAATACATTAGCCATCGAGTATGCAACCAGTGGTGTGTATTGTACAAAGGACACAGAGTTTCTTGAGTGAAAGTTGAAGAAACGTGGCTGCTTCCATTGTGCGTAAAGGTGACAATTGTCCGCGCCCTCAAATGACTGACGCAGTGAGCGCAAAGCCGGGGAGAGACTTCCCTATCGTGCGAATATATTATCGCTGAATTCCACCCAAATTCTCCCAGAAAGATGTCCAACCAAATTAAAACAGGCTCATACCGACGCTGTAGTAGGCGTCCCGCCTCTATATACCTGTACAAAACGTGCGTGTCCTAGCGTGTGTCCGTATGTCCATGCAGTCGCATGCAGGTAGAGTGCGCGGCGCACCGGACGAACACGGTCAATTGGGCATGCGCCCATCCGTGCCGGCCCTAATGAAGATTCGATTGTGTGCGCCGCAGAGCGACGCCCGTCTGTGTAGGTGGCGTCGAGACGGCGGGTGGTGGTCGGGCGCCGTGTCACTCGCATTAGCGCTGGCCCGGAAAAAGTTTGTTCGCCCGAGGCGTCGCCCCGTTCATTAGCGAAGACGAATAGATGCGCTCCGGGAGCACATTCGTCTTTGCTGTTGTTCGCGCCAGAAGCCGCTGCTCTCGCTTAAGTAGTGGGCAGCGATGGTGTGGTCACAGTGCCGCCTGAAGCGTCCTCTGCACAGCCTTCAAAAGGGGATCGAGCACCGCTGGCAACACGGGAGATTTACAAGTCGGAGGAATTAACGAGCGCTGAGTAGAGGGCGAAGGACACTGCGAAAACGGGTGCAGTTTGACCTGTGAACTACCCTGATACAGAACAACTGTAACTGCAAAGTCTTGCCCGCTGTAGGTGCGTAAGGTTGTTGTTACAGTGAAACAACTACATTTATATCAGCCACGTTTGCTATCAACGACGTAAGACTGCAGAGGAGGCGAAAGAGAGGGAACTGCATAGAAGTTGGCCAGTGTGTGCACTGAGAGAGAGAGAGAGAGAGAGAGAGGTTTATTTATAGAAAGGCAGAGAGGTCGGCCTGAGCGATAGTATGCTCTAGCCTGCTACTCTACACCGGGGGTGGGGAAAGGGAAGAAAAAAGAATGATGGATGACGATGGTAAGTAAGGGAGGTGAGTGTGTACAGTCCCGTCTAAGTGGTGCAGTGCTATAGCCGCGCATCCAGTCCAGTGGCTTGTAGGAAAGCTGCGACCGCTGTTATGACCACAGCTGTGCTGTTGGCGTCAGGCCAAGGACCCAGCACAACCTCATCAGTTAATGGCCTATTATGCACTCCTTCAGTAGAGGAAATCAGTTTCTGTCGTTCGCGTGCGTATGCTGGGCAGGTACAAAATATGTGCTCAAGTGTTTCTGGCACTTGACAGTGATCACAGTTGGGACCGGTGTCACTGCAGCCGATGATATGTGCATAACGTCTTGTGAAGGCCACACCAAGACGAATTCGGTGAATCATACTTGTGGTATGTCGTTCTAATTTACGAGGCATAGAGAACCTCATTTCGGGGTCCCATTTGTGTAATCGCCGGTGTCGTCGCTCCGGTTTGGACCAGTGCTCAAGTGTGAGGTTACGCATTACGTACCGAAGCAGGGCGCTCGTGTCTGGCCGTGAAAACGCAGTGCGCACTTCAGGGCCACTGGTCAAGGCTCCTTTAGCTTCGGCGTCTGCGTCTTCGTTTGCCGTTATGCCGCAGTGGGCAGGAATCCACTGGAAGGTGACGAGGTGGCCATTTGTTGAAGCAACGTGAAGAAGCTTCATAATTTATATGGCTAAAATATAGTATGGACCTTGTCTCATGACGCAATTAAAGGGGTCATGAACCACTTTTCTAAGTAATGATCTAATGGCCTCAGTATCGGAGTGTACTGCCTCCCGAATCGATTGCCGCAAAAATTTCTCGAATCCGTCAAGAATCAGCGGAGTTACGGGGGTTTGGCGCACGCTCCCAGCGCTTTCTCTCTTTTCTCGTGCCGACGAGCGCACTGGAAGCTAGACAGGAAAGGATGGCATGGGGGAAAGAAGTTACGCCAGCGCGCGTCATGAAACGCGATCGCTCTCCCGCTGTGATTCGCTTGCGCGAGTGCGGCTACCGTGTACTGAGGAGTGCGGCGCCGGCAAGTGGCGGCACCCCGCGGCAAGAAGCGCATCTGATCCGAACGCCGCTCTCGATTTACGTCGGCTATCGGCCAATAAGCATGCTATGTCTCTTGCGACGTACAGCGGACAGACGCCCCGCCCACCGACGAGAGTGAGAACCGGCCTCTGTTTGAAAAGAGGGTGCCTGGGGAAACGGCAACTTCGCGCTCCGCTTGTGGCCAGAGCCGTATATTCCTTCGGAGAGTTCGGCGGAGGGGCGGAGCCAACAACCATCCAAATTTAGCGGCGGCGCTGTCCGCCAGCCATTTTGTGCCGCGGCACTGTAAGCTCGCGCACGGCCGGTCTGGAGGCGCGCGCTCGCTAGCGAGCGCGCGCTTCTAGACCGGTCGTGGCTCGCGTTGGCGTGCGCCCGCAACGCTCCGTCTCTGGCGAACCCTTTCTTCAGCGAGTTAAGGGGCTGATATACTCCAGCGTAACGTCGACGCGCGCGCACGCTCGGCACAGTGACGCTACGCTAAGAAACGTGCAGCACTCTATAGGCCAACGCGCGATGCGACTGACGCGCCCAGCGTCCGTCAACGCGCCCCGGCTGCAGCCAGCGCGAGATGCGACATGCTGCATTCCACGCCGGCGACGTTATCCAGACTGAACTGCGTCTGTGTCTCTACGTGAAGAAGGGACGCCAAGTGCGCTCAACTGCGCATGCATCAAGGCGACGTAGTGCGTCGCGCAAGTGGGAGTATAGAGTGCTCTGTTTTCGCGTCAACGTAACGTCAGTAACGTGACAAACCTAGCGTCGCCAACTCCCGCCGCCGCGGGCTACTGCGCTGCAAGCCCCCATTGCGACGTCCGTGCAGGTCCACGATGTTCCACGCAGCCGACACGTGCACGAACAGCAGCAAAGACACACCAGGTCGGTCACAGAGGAAGCATAAATGCCGACAGCGACGTCACGGGTACAGCATCACGAGAAACCTCGGCACGAAATGGCGTCGGCGGCGCGGAAGCGCGCTGTTGCCAGACTGGCGGCGAGATCAAAAGAGCGCCGAACTCTCCCAAAGGGAATATACGGCTCTGCTTGTGGCCATTACGCAGCGCGCACGACTGTAATATTTGGCAGAGCAGTTCATAGCCGTGTCAGCTTTCCGCAGGATGTGTTTTTTCAATCAGCCCAAGGGGTGCTTCATGACCCCTTTAATGGTTTGCAAAGCGGGTTTTGCATCGCAGAATATCGTCCATGTACGAGGTGGCTCTTCAGAAATAAATCTGATTGCCTCCTTGATAGCAACAAGCTCTGCGGCAGTTGATGTGGTCTTGTGGTCTATTTTGTACCGTCGAGCTATAACCATCTGTGGGATGACAAAGGCTGCAGCAGAGGTACATAGCGTGGTAGATCCATCGGTGAACACGTGCACGGTGCCGCCGTACGCTGTATAAATGTGTTGTAGGGTCAGTTGTTTGAGGCCAATTGCTGAAACTAGGGACTTCTTCGTAATCCCAGGAATCACAAGGCTAACAGGCGGTTTAGGCAGGACCCACGAAGGTGTTTCAGGAAATCTCGGGGAAGAAAACCTTAATGGTAGAATGTTTTCATGCCGTGATATTGCTTTTGAAAAACTGCAGTTTGGGTGGGTGGCGCGGAGTGCTGATGGCGGGTGCTGCTTGTGTCGGGTCAACAGGCGAAGATGCACTCGAAGTGGCTCGCAGCGCATGTATACACTGATGGGACAAGCCCGAGCTTCCGCGATGGTTCCATTCGTTGACGTGCAGCGTGGTAGGCCCAAGCATGTTCGCAATCCTTGAGCTTGAATACTCTCTAGCGTCTTCACACAGCTCGGTCTCATGTTTGAGAGCACCGGCATGCTATACCGTATATATCCTACAAACATCTCATTGTAGAGTTAAAGAAGTGACGATTCTGATGGGCCCCATCTTGCTCCTGCCACAGTCTGAAGAACGAGAACAAAACTCTTCAATTTTGATTTCAATGCTGCGACATGTCTCGACCATGATAGATCCCTGTCTATGATTACCCCAAGGAACTTGTGGTGCGTTACAGTAGGTATCGCCGTTCCATTAATAGTTATAGGGTATCTTGACATATGTTTGCGCGTGAATGCAAGCACTGCGCATTTGTCAATGGAAAGAGTGAGACCCTGGCGCCGTAAATATTTAGCTGTTAACGTCACTGCACGTTGAAGTCGAGCACGCAATTGCGGACGAGTAGCTCCGGACGCCCATATGCATATGTCATCTGCATATGCGCTGACTTTTACCGCGCTGACTTTTACCGTGCTAGAAAGCAATAATTGCTTTCCTGCATTTATGAACGGCTTTAGAAGAGGACGATCTGCAGTCGACGGTGTGGTCGACTTGATCTCAAATGTTGAAGAGGAAAGAAACCGACGCAGACTAGTAGCGGCCGTCTTCCTAGACATTAAGGGCGCCTACGATAATGTGCTGCATTATGCGATCCTTGACGCACTGGAAGATTTAGACGTCGGCGGACGACTGTACGCCTGGATCGTAAGTTACCTCAGTTGCCGTACCATTTACATGATGACAAGCGACGGAGACACCGATCGACATACTATTCACCGTGGTGTTCCCCAAGGGGGAGTTCTCAGCCCAATTCTGTTCAACGTTACTATGATTGGACTGGCAGCAGTGTGCGCACTGAATGCACACACTGCGCTATAGAAAGGGCCAAAGGGAACAAAAAGCTGTAGAGGAAGAGAAATTCTAAAGAACGAACAACGAAGAAAACATGTACTTAGGCGATGCAACACGACTTGCACAGTCCGTCGCACAACTGACGAGTCCTTAAAAATTGAAGGTGTGTTCCAAAACAAAGTTGAAGGTGTGTTCAAAGTGTGTTCCAAAGTTTGTTCGGTGAAAGCCTGTGGCTATTCGACTGACTGTGCCATGGTAACAGGGGAATCCACATTCTTGGAGCGCTTCTCCGAACCGTTTGCCGGGGAATCATCACCGGGCCGCTTGGGCGCCATCCGACTGACTCGACTGCTGCAACGAGACGTCTGATGAAGGTTAAGTATAAGACGGTGGCGCAAAAAGGGACAAGGACGAAACAGGAAGAAGAGACGTATACAAGCGCACACTACCAACTGTTGGTAGTGTGCGCTTGTATACGTCTCTTCTTCCTGTTTCGTCCTTGTCGCTTTTTGCGCCACCGTCTTATACTTAACTATGCACCAACTATCCCCGCAACAAATTTTATTGGTCTGATGAAGGAGCGTTGCCGCGCGCGCCGCTGTGCCATCACGTTATTGCTGAGAGTGTGTGAGGAGGCACGGACGGACGCCGCCGCTGGACACCATCGCCGCGTTGCGCAACAGTTGCTCAATGCGCGTTGGAAGGGGCAACGCGCAAGTGTTGCTATGCGCCGCTGTGCAATCGCGTGATTGCTGAGGGAGTGGGAGGCGGAGAGTAAACACGCACTAAAGCGATCGTTTTTTGTGCTGTTATTTTGCTATCATGAACAACCGACTAGCCGGATTTACCGCCATTGTGAGGGGGAGACGCCACAGCTGGCACCGTTCCAGGGCACGGACGGACGGATGTCGCGAGTATGAGAAATTAAATGCTTTCGCTTTAAAAAATGCTGTACATGTTGTTATGCAAGGAGATAACCGTGCAATGAAGTCTATTTCAGTGCCGCGTTGAAGGGGGACTGCACTGGAAGGGAACTGCAGTTAATATTGACGAGAGATAATTTGCCTAGGAGGTGCTAGGTGTACGATTGAGTCTGACATCATGCTTTTCAAGGGTTTTGTAGCTGCAATCATCACCATCATCATAATCGTCACCGACACTGCTTTATTATCACAGTGCACGCCTTTCAAAACAATTTAATAATATCTGGGGTTTAACGCCCCAAAACCACCATATGATTATGAGAGACGCCGTAGTGAAGGGCTCCGGAAATTTCGACCACCTGGGGTTCTTTAACGTGCCCCTAAATCTAGGTACACGAGCCTCAAACATTTTCGCCTCCATCGAAAATGCAGCCGCCGCGGCCGGGATTCGATCCCGCGACCTTCGGGTCAGCAGTCGAGCGCCATAACCACTAGACCACCGTGGCGGGGCTTCAAAACAATTTACCTTGACAGCTACATTGAGTCAGGCTAGTGTACTTTGTGCTTGCAAGATTCACAATTTTGTCTTGCCGCCCACTGTAGCTAACTCGACATGGGGATATCGTAAAGGTAGTCTGACCCGAGCACCGAGCGCCACTTTTGTTTCTTGCGCAGTGCTTCAGCTTCACATGCAAACTGCCGGTGTAATTAAATAATCGACGAAAAATGCAACCATCTATCAAGGATGGATGGAGTTAAAGTTCACAACAGATGATATCACAGCGTAAGTTAACTTCGAACTAGCTTAAAATATAGCCTATTAATTGTTAGGAAGAATTAGAAAAAGAAAAAAACGGAACGAGGGCTGCCGTTTTCTTAGCGGAAACTCTGTGTGCAGACAGTCAAGACAACTTAACGCACCAGCCTAACCTCCCCCCCCCCTTCCTTTTGCCGTCGGCTATAGCAATGTCAACCTTTGTAATGTCAGGTGAAGCATTTATGAATTACATAGGGGAAAATGACTGATAGGTAGTAACATCTATAACACCACATGCTCGTCAGTTACGTGGCGATTAACGATGCGGGTGAGCGGGGAAGAGAAAAATATAACATAAACAAAAAACCATAAAAAGTAAGACACAAAGGAAAAAAGTGAGGCTTATGCAGACATTCCGTGCTCACGCCAGAGAAGACGCCTAAGTCAACCATTAGGATCACCTCGGGGATGGGGTGGGGGGCGAGGTGTGTGTCTGTGTGTGTGTGGTATTCGACAGTAGAGCTGTGCACGGGCCGTATTTCCGAGCCCGGGCCCGGCCCGGGCCCACTACTTTGTCGAAGGCCCGCCCGAGCCCGACGGCGAAGGGCTGCGGGCCCGCCCGGCCTGGCCCGACGTACGAAAACACAATCCCGGGCCCGGCCCGGCCCGGCGCGGCTTTTAAAGATTCGCTGCGAAAACAAAACATCGTTTTCCGGTAATTTGGCATTTTATTGAGGATATCAAATATGATCAAACGACACACGATGAACAGTCTCTAATAGAGACTGTTCGCGGCACTTTTGCTATACAAGTAGACGGCCTCATGCCAGCAACAACAGAGTTCGCTTGCCAAAGCCGTCACGTGTATGGGGTATGCCCATGCAAGCGTCCGCTTGCACGAAGGCGATCTACGTCGGTTCGCTCGTCGCTGTCGCGTGCATTTTCACTCATATGGGATTTGACCTTAAATCGAACGCGAACAGTCACGTGGCGCCGTCACTAGCTCAGGTGGTGTTACTCCTCTGTTTGTCGGAGTGCAACAGAGGCAGTACTTTACCTGCTCCCCTTTTGTTTAAAGTAGCGAATGGAAAGGAAAAGCGGTAAAGGGCGGTCGCGGAAAAGGCGCTGTATGCGTGCTGGAAAACAATTCCCGCTCATTCTCTATATTTCGGGCTTGAGTCGGGCTTTGCGCCGGGCCCGAGCCCGGCCCGGGCCCGAGGGCCGGGTCGGGCTCGGGCTTTCGGGCTACCCGGAGCCCGTGCACACCTCTATTCGACAGCACCTGCAAGCCACAGCTGCATATAACAGACAAGGGTATCAGCCCTGCTCACACTATCAGCCCAGCATGCGTCCTCTGAGGCTTCAGCCGGCTATCTATAATGCTAGGTTCCCGGCGGTCTTATTCGCGCATATTCGCCCGCCCTGTCTGCCGACTCGCAAACGAGGGCTTCTTTCTCGTATTTTCCCGGCTGAGAGAGAAAAGCAGATGGAGAAAAATCGATAGCTCCGCTCTTCGCTAGCCGGCCTTGGTCATGGTGTGCCTCTGAATAAACGCAAATACACGCGTTTTCCTTTCGTCTTTACTGGCCAAAGCATAGCGGTCATAAATGCAAGGCCTTCAGTTCAACTCTTACGTTAGAAATTGTGTTTAAGGCGAAACGTGTTTCCTTTTTTTAGCACGAAAGTGTTTTATGTCGGCATCCAGCAAGACTTCAGTGACGTATTTCCGTCACGGATATGACGTTGGTAAAAATTCACAGGAACTGGTGACAAACAAAAAACTAGAAGGAAAAGTTCTGTCGCCGAGAACCGAACCCGTGACCTCTCGATCCACGACAATCGGTGGCCGGCGCACTAGCGACTATGCCACAGGGGCTCAGGCACGAAGTTCCCAAACGCGCCTTAAATACAGATTTGCTCTCGCGCGGTGCTCTTGGTTGGTGGGACTACGTTGAGCGGGGCGGTGCTGCCGTCTGGTAGCAGAGGAGGGAAGTACTGCGTCATGACACTAACGACCGTCGATAAGGGTGTATCCACACGACGGACCGAATCCGTCTTTTCCGCCGCGGACGGCGCATCACGTGACCCCGCGTCACGGATTTGTGCCATCCGTGCCTCGTCCGCGGACGTCGCGGACGGAAAATGCCAAGCTCTTTGTCGCATTCGGATTCGCGCGGAATACCACAACAGATTTAGCCGAGGGTGCCATTATAGGTCTAGCAACAAGCGCTGCTTTTTCTCGTATGGTTTCGTAAATTTAGCCGATGAAGATTTATTTTATTATTGCCAGATATATATATATATATATATTCAAGACCTTGTAGGCGTTTTCCAACACACTACGTAATGGCTGCTCTAAACGCGAGGCTCTCCAAGTCTGCGCGTAGGTTAAACTGAACAGTCTCGGATGCAACAAATAGGAGCTATGTTTCGAGTAGAAATGCACAGACGTGCAACATTTGCCCGAAGCAAGGTACCGTAGCGTGACCTGCAGCCTTGTTTCCGCTGATATGGCTCGCCGCATCACGGGGTCCTGTCGTTCTATGCGAGGTCCCACTAGCGACAGCAACTGAACAAACTGCTCTCTTGACAGCCTCCTGTATTCTTCAGTGTCGCTAACCAAAAGCTCACCGTACAGTTGGTGTTGTATACTCAGATGCTTGTAGTCCTTTTGCCAACAAGATCTTTTTGCAGGAAAGAACAGCGCTTCACCGTATAATTCTGGTAATGCAACAGCCATTGCAGCTAATCGTCGCTTTCTTTCGAACTCCATCTTCAACTTAAAAGAAACTCTGCGCCATAGACGGAAACATAAAAACCTTCAATACTTTTGCTAGCGATGAATGTGTTTTCGACTTTCAGACTGCTCGCGCCATCTAGAGAAAAAAAGAACAAGCAAGCATTCGCACATTATTATGACCTCTGAGATTTGGTAGCTATCGCAGATCACCGAGCTCATGTTCTGCCATAGAGGTACTCGCTAAGCCTACAGCTCTCAGAAAACGAGTACGGCGCTTGGAAACAGTACCGAATTGTCATGAATACGTTGCCGGCGAAGCTTGAGGACACAAACCTAAAGCCGACACAATCGTCAGTTTCGGACTAACAGCCCACGCAATGCGAGACGAAGAGCTTAAAGATTCGAAGCGGGCAGCTCTCGCTTCAGACAGTGCCGCCATGTTTTTTTGCTGCGGCGCGTCCGTCTACTCGCTTCGTCGCTTCGTCCGTCGTCTGGATGTGCTTTGCAGCCGGACGGGCGGCGGAACGATCGTCCGCGGACGAGATTTCCGCGGATAAGTCCGTCGTGTGGATACACGCTAAGGAGCGATTCGGCGACGATGGAGGTCGGGCGTTTCGATGGCAGGGAGGAACGCCGGCCGCGCTTGCATCGATGAGTCACCCTAGACGCTGTTGCGTTCTTCGCCTTTTGCTTCGTGTTAGCGCGTGACGGCTCGTTGTCGGAGTAGTGCAGCATCGACACGCACCAACGGTGTTTCTCCGCCGCCTACTGCTGCGAGTGCGATGGTAGGGGCTAATAAAACGGCTGCAATAAGCGCCGCAGCGAGGCAACGATGTCAACGTGCGAATGTTGTGCCTTGAAGGAGCGCGACAGAGGCCACGGGGTAGTGGAACGCCTTCGCGCGTCCACAGCTCAAGCTACGACCTCTGCCTCTCGTGTTGCTCAAGACCAGTGTGGTAGTATATGCGTGAACACACGCGTACGTTACACTTCTATTCTAGAGCGCACGCCTTGCCGTTTCTATCCTCAATTGATGACGATTTGAAGGAGATGCATACTGAGTACCAATGTTCATTATGTGCTTGCTGATGTCATCTTTAAGCGAGATTCACAATATGCTGTGTCCTGGTATAAGTTAACAACTTTAGCTGCCACAACGGTATAAGTTATGATCGCGGGTGTTAGTCATCGTGATGTATATAGTGCCATAGCTGGCAAACACCAATAGATATTGTACAAGCCTTCACATATCAATTCACAATAAACAATCAACTATTCTGTGCAGACACGTTTCAATTTCGTGTGATACCGGTTCCTATGACGGAGGGATCAGCGATGTTTTTTTTGTCGAACCCCTCCGAGCTTTCCGCCGTGCAGTTTGGTGTTGCTGACCAGCCGAATAGCTCACACGCAGGAAAGACATCATGCTACGTGTTGTCTGGCAGGGCTAGTTTCTATTCCACTTCGATATGCAGAGCTTACAAGCAGACAAACTGACATAGAAAGAGCAACAAAGAGTAGCAGTAGCTTTTGTATCCTTTTCCTTTCTGTCTGCTATTGTACGCTTTGCATATATATCTCGCACAAGAAATGATACGTACCCCTACATGGCAGCATGTAGGAGTGTAAGTGGCAAATCGACTCGTATGCACATCGCAGCACTCGAATCGACCTTATACGGAACCTCACATGTGTTACCTCTGCAGAAGCACTGGATGCTGACACTGTTTTCAACTGAATGACGCAGTAAAATGACAAACCGCAATGCTAGGACGTAAGAGCGGGCATGCTGGTATCGCAAAAGAACTGACACTTGGGAGACTTGGCATCTATTCATGCTTGAATGCGCGTCCTCGTCTAGCGTTGTGCATTCAAATATCGAGGCTTGTATTGATTCATGGCCAAGGTGGTAGCGCACAATTGAGGCACAGGAACAAAATGACGAAACGATAGAAGGGGTCCGTCCCGTGTCATCGATTTGCCAGTGTGCTTCAACTGTGCCCGGTCACCTTCGCCGTAAATGTCTTTAATTAAAAATATTCACATAATCGAAAGAGCATTTCCTATTGAACCTTTCTATGATATTTGCCCGTGGTACATTATTTGGCACGTCTTATTGATTGGCCACGAACCAATAAAGTTCAGGAGCAGTACTTAGAAAGCTCTTATTTCATAAGAACTATTCGCCATTTTCTGGCTGCCTTCGCTTATGATATGACACTCGTTCGACAGGGCTGAACTTTTTTTCTGACGAACAGTTGTAGCGTAAGACTTCTTTAAGGATTCGGCAGAATTTAGAAATACATTATATGTAGGATAAACCTCACTCTGTAGTCGGTGTTGGGGTCCACATGTTTTGCTACTTTGGGCCAATCAGGTTACTTTATTAGGTCGGTGGCAGCAAAAAAATTCTTCTTGACTACTTGGCGACTTTTAGATGCGAAGTATCTCTTGCTCGGGGGTATCTAAAGCGGCGTGGTAATCCGCACGCAGCGTTGTCCGCACTCACACTACGCATGCGCGACTCTCCTCCTTCCCTCTCTCTAACAGCTGCGCGTTACTCTCTCCACTTCTCTACCAGCACCTGCTTGCACTTCTCCTGCGTTCTCACTTCTGCTCTCATGGCGCATACGCTACTCTCCTCCTATAGTCTCTTCTCCTTCAAATAGTAGAGCGCTGCTCGCGTTCAGTCCAGCACTTGCCTCGGTTGGCTCCTCTGAAATGCGGGCTCGGCATGCCGAAATTCTCTTCTGTGCAGCGCCGCGATGAGGGCCAGCGCATGCGCGTCCCCTCCCCCTCTCTCTCCTCTCCTACGCTGCCTCTCTCTCGCGCGCCTGTCGACGTTCCTCGCACGCCGTGTGAGAATTAACGGCCAGGCTAGAGGGAAGACACGACGCGTGTAGTGTTCCTCTTCGCGTTCCACGACGCGAGGTCGGTAGCATGCCCAGCGAACGCCAACGGAACGCGATCGTGCAAGTGCTCCGGCTTCGCATCGCCTCATGGTCCCCTTTAGCGGGAAATGGTTTAATTTTTTTCCGTACTTTCTTGTTCGCTCGGTTGGAATCAAATTATCGATATCTGCAGGGGCGTAGCCAAAGGGAGGTTGGGGGGTTCAAACCCCCCCGAAATTTTTCAGTTTTGCTTGCGTATATATACACGCACACATACAAACGCACGCACGAACATACATAAAGTATGGTTGAACCCCCCCCCCAAAAAAAATTTCTGGCTACGCCTCTGGATATCTGGTTCAAATATGCGGGATCAGATCATGGCAGTCAAGGCATGTTTTCAGCTCGCAAAACTGATTTTGGCACTTGCCTTTAAAAAAAGGAAACGGCTTTTGGATACGTGTCTGAGACTCGGGGAAAACTGTTGCACGACGCCTCGTTTTGCAGATGTCCTATCTGTGAACGTGAGTTTAGACCGTAATTGTAATGAACAGGACAATCGAAAGGGATCCGCCTCCAGGGTGCTCTGCATTCATCGACAGTAAAAACTGTATATCCGACAAACTGCTTGTGTCCACACAAGCAGTTGGTCTCCTCCTCTTAGGTTTGGCGGTGCCATGCCGCGACTATGAACTTCGTTCTGCCGCGCACCAGGCCGGAAGTGCGCTTGTACCTATTTTACCGGTAGGTACCCGGCGGCAGGAATTTGCCTCCCACAGCAGCGGAGGATACTCAACTATTTCACCAAGGCTGTGGTGGGTTAAGGTGCGCCCAGAGGCCTTTACACAACCTTATGGGGCCACCTTTCGAGATGAGTACCCATTATCAACCGAGCGGCAGGTAGGGGGATTGCTGTACCCCTTTGGGAAAACCGGTGGGTTCCCTGTCGGCACTGGGAATCGAACCCGGTACCTCCCGCATTGCAAGCGGACGCTCAACCATGTAGCCACCGCTGCGGTTACGTCGGCACTGCGGTACGATTATGTCCGCACTGCGATTCAAAGATATTAGCTTCTCGTACTTCGCCATCACACGAGTTATCACGCAATATCACTCGATTGCGAAACAGCAATTTTCGCTTCAGTCCCGTCAACTGTGATTTTGAGCACACTCATACCGTATTCATTTTTTGATGTCGCCAGTAGACTGTTACTTCTAGTCACTTACGAAAAGACACGCATGATGCGTCAAGCAAGCGTTATTTTTGCAACAGCGCAAGAAACTTCGTCATCCTGCACAAAATGTTTGCTAAAGTCAACCATGTATGCTTGAATCTCATCAATTCAGAGTTTGAAGTATTCATGCTCTACTTTTTTATATTTTTGCGAAAGAGTTCGTTCAGTCATTTAAATAAAAACGTCGCAATTTATTTCACACACGCGGGGCTACTTTTGGCTACATTTGCTACCCTTCGCTCAATTTGGCTACTCTTTTTAAGCTACTTTTAGGCTATTTCCTCGCTTTTCAACCTGGTAACCCTGGTAGGCGTACCGGTTCTAGGAGAGGATCACACTAAGGTACGCCTCTCTAGCGGATGCTCGGTCACCTGGTGGGAGTGCGGCAGAAATGTAAATGTGATTGTGCAAAGGCTGGGTAAAATGCGATCTTTTGTGTGAAATTTCATTAACCACTTCGTAAAAGCGACTTCTCAGTTTCTATTGCATCATGTGATTTGGAACTACCATCATTTATTGTAACATTTAACATTTAAAGGGCTACGCAGCGCTCATATACCATCGCAATCCTGCAATAAATCTTTTCACTTTCCTTGTATATTTGGAAAGCTAGACATCACAGCACTATATATAAATGATTTTCTGATAATACAGGAAGACACAGTTGTGTCAGATACCAGCGTATTCATAAGACTGTTTGCTAAAAAGACGTTGCTCGTCAATAGCGCCTGCCCAGCAATGAAAAGAATAATAATATCATTAACAAAGAAAACACATCTAGCAATTTTAAAATAATTTGTTGTTTATCACTCAAGCTAAATACACCCGACCGCTACTATTGCAGCACCCGACTTATGGCGTGCGATTGAATGACGGATGCATTTAAGTGCATCTGCAGACTTATGGCGTTCTTTCCCGAAATACGATGCGGCCAAAACGCAGTCATGCAAGGCACATAGGTGGCGGCTTCGTGTATAAAACACACGGGATATTGTCATTTATCACCTTAGCACCGTACCGACAGAAGCACACCAAAAAGAGAGAGAGAGAGAAAGTGGCGTGTTCTACACTACGCCCGCACTTGGAATGCTTCGGCCGCTTAACTTGCTTTGACGACACGCATAGTTCTAGCGGGTTAATTCCGTTGTGCGCCATGCGGCGAAGGACCGCGCTTCTCGGTTAGAGAAGTCCAGCTCTCTTCCTCCCCGGGTGAGAGGGAAGCTGCCACGTGGACACGTGACTCCGGCCGGCGCGGGTATGGAGGGCACGTAAGCAGCGACCCGGTTTCGGGGGCCCGCGCCCACTGGCCACAGACCCCGGCTCTCCAAGCGGTGGAACCGCTGAACGGCCCTCAACCCGACCGCGACCGGTTCTCGTTCTGTTGTACTTATATATATGGATACTCGAACGAGCGTGACTGCGCAATGCCCGTTCGTTTATAGGTGCCCCGAGGTGTCAGGCATAGCATCAAATCAACAACAGCACGAACATTGGAACTCACGTCTAACATTCAGAATCCTCACGCGCAAAACAAAAACCAGAGTTACTCATTTGACTTTCAAGTCCGTATGCTCTAGAGCCTGCTGTGAACCTAGGTAAGGCAACAATTAAGCCCTATTATGTTCATATAGATTCACTATATAGGAAAAGTCCGCAGTGGTTGTTGTAAATATGCATGAACCAGCCGTAGTCGGCACACTTCTCTCTTCATATTTAGCACAGAATGTTTGGTTTTACAACTCCCTCCGCGTCGTTCCTAACTAGTTAGTACCACAGCATAATGGCTGGGGCCTCTTGTCTTGCTCACTTTTATACTCATTTAGGTAAAAGAAGCACCAGACAACCGAGCAGTCAGCGAACACCTGCAATTCATCGTTTTGTAGCAACATGGTCATCTATCATTCTGGCAAAGTAACAAATTTGCTCAGGTTAAACAGTTTTCCTCGGCACGATGCACAGAAGAAGATAAACTATTATGTGTTTAATAAATATGATAATGCTGTATGCTGTGTTATAGTGTGTAGTGTAGCTTAGCGATATCTAAATGTAATTTTTGAAGCATTTAGCCTGGTGCTTCTTTATATAGGGGCTTCATCAAAATTAGGTTATTATTCTTCCAAGCCTTATTAGCTGTGAACAAATTAGAGCATTCCGCACATAACAGTAGTCGGTTACAATACATCAGTATGATGAAAGTATATGCACTCCCTCTGTTCTTTTCGTTATAACATACTGTGCACACAGACAAAGCGTATGAAACCGATGATAAGCCAGGATGTCATAACAAAGAAGTAAACGCGTGTTCTCTGTGAATGAAAACATAATGGAAATTCAGAAAATTATGCATTAAGACATTACTGTACGCGCAAACACACAAATGTATCATTCTCGTAAGCCTTTAAGCAATCAATTTATATAACCAGTATTCACAACAAACGCTATGAACAGAAACTAAATAAATCTTGTTGTCTGTAAAAACGTATGTTAGACTTCAATAAAAGCGCATATCTGCCTAACCACAACTGGGGCCGAATTCAACAAACTTGTATTTCGTAAGCGCTTTTCTCATTAACTGGCCGTCTTTACTGATGGTATGTGCTTCTTCACAATGAGCTGAAATACTCTCTTACGTGTGTTTTTCTCGTAAGACATTTTTTGTGAATGCGGTCCCAGATGGTGACGAATTTTAGCTACTCATGACCGCTCATCCGAACATACAGTTTCAAAGAACCGCTTCAGTAGTAAGATGCCTCTCTGACTGCTTTTCAGGCAAAAGAGCGGCCCCGATAAACACCGCATTTGGATCATGTGATTGTCAAACAGATATTCGGGTGACTAGATATTCATGCCCTGTAGAAAAACGATGAGGATGATTTGTTTTCTAGGCACAGCTGCGTTAGGTAAATAAATCCAGAGACGCCCACACCATTTTATTATTCGTATTCGTTACGTGGCTTGACAGTACATATTTGTTAAGCGTTTTCATTGCAAGCTAATTGAAACTCTGTTGCTGCTTTCTTGGACACTTACATTATAAGTCATGCGGTAAATGTTCTTAGGTATCACTAGGGCGTAAGAAAAACTGCGGGAAAAGGGACCATGACTCGTTGGTCCCTTTGGATGCTTACGCTTAGTGATTTCCAGCATCTGCAAGTGATGGGAAACGGCAATAGTGCATCGCGAGCAAAGAGTATGTTTTTCTGAAGTAACGATTTCTAACGTGCTTCCATTAGTGCCAATACTAAAAGCTTCGCCGGATAGTACAAGAGATCCATAGATGTATAAGCAAAATCTCGTTCAATAGTAAGCAAAACTACCTAAATCGCTCCTTCTGTATACATTAGCTACCGCAGTATGTCGCGATTGCAGCTTGCACAAGCAATACATTTCTCGCATCGAAGTCCAGCAGCTTCGCTGAAACAAAAGAGTGCTTCTTGCGGGTTCGTTGTATATGTACGTTTTCTGCACTTGGTAACCTACATGGCGTTTTGCGGATAATGTAAACAAAAGCAATATCCTAAATGAGAGTGGTACAAAGTTTCATTACAGCAGTAGAAGACAGACACCACCATCGTCAGGTTGTGCCCTTCTTCCTTGCATTTTTTTGCTTTGCTAACTCAAGCCCTGCACTTTGTTCACGGCAATGACACATGGCATATTGTCAGGTTAAGTTATTCGAAACAAAGGCAATTCCTAACAAAGGCAAGTAACATTGTGCGCGATTTTCCCGTACACGTTACCTGGAGCATGCACACGTATGGGACTATTTTCAAACCACAAAGGATATGAAAGGCCTGACTCGGACCGCAACCTTGATGTTCTCCTCTTGAGGCATCTCCAGTAGGGGACTTGTTCATACGGGCGCCATCGGAGACACGAGCGCGCACAGTAGTTCACTGCACACTCGGTACACGTAGATCGCCTGGGTTGTTCTGCCGCCACAACTTTAAGGCATGCAGTCACAAGGTATGTTCAGTTGGACGACGTAACGAGGCAAGGCTGCCGTTGCCAGGCACAAGTGGACTGCTTACAGTCGCGTGAAGTCCCGGGTACACTGCCGAAGGTGTCCTCATTAGGAAGGCGAGTACTCATTTTGTGCCTCGCCTCTACCGATGTCCCATAATAGTCAGGTTGGCTTCGCCTGATGGACAAGAAAAGATGACGGTCACTCCATTGATTACGTTTACCTTATAAGTATGGACACCCTTTATCAGTCTTACTGAAGAGTACTTGGGAAAGAGTCACGTGGGTGCATTATTGCTTTGTATGATCAGCAAAATATTCACAAGACCAAAACAGTTATTGTACTATTGCAAGTTTACAGGCGCTTTCCTTTCATCATGTGGAAAGTTGTTGAAGAAGAACCAGTGCATTCTAGCTGATCCTGTAGTGTTCCTTTCCACTGCAGCCGTCACAAGTAGCAGCACTCACTGAGCAAGTCCAAAAACTCTGTGTCTCACGCAGGCGCTTGCACCGAAGCACTCGTTGCAGTCAACGCCGCTTGCCTTTGGGCAACCACGAGATGAAACTATAACCAACATCCGCACAACATATGCACGCCACTGCAAAATATGTCAGCTGAGCCGTCACTCTTACACGTTTACAGGCGCGTCCTGAACTACTCTGGCGTAGTCCTCAAATGCCTACGCTACGCACTGTTCAGGCGATCTCGCAGTGTAGGAGTGCGACACAAGAAGGCAAAAGTAAAAGCGAGCAGCGTTGTTCGAGGGGCTCCTGGCACGAGGGTGGCCGACTCGGGTGGCGCGCGCTCGAGAAATTCCGTCAGAAGCGCTGGCGTCGGTCCCGCCGCCGTCACTGTGCCGTGTCCGGGGGCAGTGTTGCGCGCGGCCGTTGCTAGGCGATTCGGCCGCAGCGGCTTCTGTTCGACTGACCCACTCGCTGCCTGAGGGGAGCCTGCCACCTCCCCTTTGTCGCAGGAAAATAACCACCACTTTTCCCGCGCTCGCGCGAGTCCTTTTCTGTTCCCGGGAAACTCGGTGTGCGGAGCGCAGGTCGCACGTGTCTTTAACCACCCGGGGAGGAGGAGGCTTCGGGCCATTTCGAGCTGGGACCTCCAGATTGCAATGCTTACGTGCGGTCGCACGAAACAAATGAAGCATGCTTTGTATGACTCAATCCTGCGCTAGTTATGACGCTATCTGTTTAACGAACGGGCTCATTCAAGAAGTGGGTGTAACGCATGTTTATCATTAGCAATAAGTGACTATGACAAAGCGAGTGTATTTTTGGAAAGTTATCACATTCAACGACGGAGTATGGTAAACAATTTGTTGCACAAAAATTATTCCTGACTGCGAACATTATGCCGTGACGCAGAGTCTTTAGAATTTCATATTCATATTCCTATTTTATTAGAGGAACCGTTAGATAAACGATATCAGTGAGGCTAGTGAAGGTACTATCTTAACCGTGCTGTCTTCAACTGTGGTGGAAATAGTGCCTTCTTCCCCGGCACTCCCCCCTTACCACCCTCCTTTCTACCTGGCTTCTGAGATCCGCTTCGGCAGTGCGACAAAACACAACATTGACCCAGGGAACACACTACGGAACACGAACGACGACGTGCGAGTGCCACTACACTATAGTTACCTAAGTCTAGGATTAGGGTAACCTCGAATTTTTAAGAAATACGTGCGCTTTGAAAGTACGCATGAGGCGACCTCGTACTATATACAGCGTTATTGACGCAATTGATTAGCTTATTGAGCAAAACAGAGGATTAACGCTGGCACTATATGTTTTTGATCAGCGTCCAGTTACCAACAATATCACCCCTGGCACAAGCCAAAATGAACGACACTCTCCTCACGAAGCCCTAATTCCGCGTTCTGACTTGCTATGCTTAAGCTGTGAGCAACAGGAATTACCGAAATATTAAGCTCACAAAAGCTTTGTAGACAGGCAAACCCACAACACGATGTGACATTGTGAAACACACGAGTGCCATTTTTTTATCACTCGATTGAATTGTATACAAGCGGTCAAAGTGTGCTTCACGAAGAGTCAGGGTGGACGCTGCTGAGAAAAACGCGAGGTTGGGACCTTTTTTAAAGGGTCAAGATTAAGCAAGTGCAGATATCACTGTTGTAGCTGCAACACTGGGAAGCTATCCCACGTCATCCAGCTGTAGTGTAGGCACAACCAAATGATTCCAACAGACACTTAGACCAAGGAACGTATAGGGGACATTAACTGTTGTCTTTAACTGTAGAGTAGAAACTATGAGTTAAATTGAAGTGGATCAGAGGGGATGAACTGAAGTAATGTGGTGTACTGGGCAAGCTGGTATGGATTCATGGCGAGCCTTAGCGCGGGTAAATCTGGACACAGAGAAGAATACACGGGACAGGCGCGTTCTGAAAACTGACATTTATTGAAAAGGAAACCCGCTTGGTATAGTTGGCAAGAAAGTCACCACAAATCAAATAAGACACGACACCATGCGTACATCCATGAACGAAACAAAACCAAACAAACAATTTTAGCTTGCGTGAAAAAAACAGAAATCGGAACTTAATTGCTCTTGCCATCTGTAAGAAGCGGGTTTCCTTTTCAATAAACTTCAGCTATCAGTCAGTGCCTGTCCCGTGTCTTCTTCACTATGTTCCGTTTTTTTTTTCACGCTTAGCCTCGTCATGAAAGAGGACGAAGAAACATTGTTTCTGTAGGGGGGATCCGAACCCACAACCTACTAATGACGCGTCCGATGCTCTACCAATTGAGCTACGGCGGAAGGCGCTTCCCCGTCCACTTCGTGGGGGTATTTCTGCAAGTGCAATCACTGGGAGTGTTAGCCAGCACCACTCGTAGCCAAGGCGGCGAGTGCGGAACACTCCTTTTGTCAGAGGGCGTGACGTGGCACGGGATCTTTGCATAAGGTGGCAGCTAACGAAGAAGTCACGTGGTCCCTCATACATTTTCCTACGACGATTAGAAGGCGAAATGTATATTCCTCCTCTTCCTTTCCTTCTCCGTCGGCTGTATGGATCCCACCCTCCGGAAGCTTTCTACACCCAAGTTGTTTTGCACTGCCTCCGAGATCGGAGGCATTGGAAGCATTGTGCACCTTACGCCGTTTTACTGTGCGTCCGGGATCGGGCTACCTCAGGCCAAGTGACGATGTCATGTAATAACAGCATCATGTGACGTCACGCTCTATGACGTCATAGTGACGTTATGAAGATCTGAGGAGTAGCCGGCGCCTTATTTGTGCGCCTACATCTCCTTATATCATGTCAATAAGAAAAAAATAGACGTCAGGAATTTTGGCGACATGTGACGTCAAGAGGGAGACCGTCACAGGGAGACGTGATCATGTGATGATGATTTTTTGCATCGCTCGCGTTGACGCCGCTGACATCGACTGCCACTTTTCGTGCTTCATGAGGCATCTAAGGCTTTGGTATAATAAACCCTCGCATGCTATCCTAAGGCACTATAGGCGTTTAGCGTCTCCGTATACTTTTCACGTTACCGTGTTGCCGGAATACCGGATGAAATCTGCGCATGCGCGCCTTTACGGATGTGGACTTGCCTTCACGGAACGTAAACCACTCGCCGGATACGTTCTACGTTTACTGCAATATCACGCGAACTCACGTCGTTCGTGGCTTCTCGCGATATCCGCTCTACGGAGAATCTAGCCGCCAAGTCAAAATAATCTGAGACGCGAGCGCCAATTACGACCACGTTGTTTGATCCGGACTAACGAAGCTAGGATGACCTAGAACACCGAAGCCGCAAAATGTAAGAGGCCTAAAGCACCCCCGAGAAGCCGAATAGGTGGTGCCACCTGGCGAGGTCCGAATGAAGCAGGCAAGCACAAAATTGTTATTGCAGAAGCATTGTGCATTCCAATTCTGGTGCAGATTCCCTGCAGTGGCGTAATTACAAATGAGTTGCCTTCCTAATCTTTTTTTTTTCTTTTTTGCCCTGAACAAGGTGCACACAATCGCGTCTCTGATTAGGGTTGCATGAAGCGCAGAAGATGTCGATAACATCGCCCGGTAATCTACTATTGCTATACCCCTTTGCGTATACCGGAATACCATTCACGCTAAAAAAAATTGCAGAAACAAACATATCTCGAGTATACTAGATCTGTGCGAGTCAGAAGGTGCGAGTCAGAAGGTGTAGATGTTTTTAGGGGCGAAGCTCCTTAAGGCGGCACCCGTTCGTCCCTCGTCGTGCTCGTAGTAGTGAGTAACAAGTCTTACCCTTTGACCTCCAAGGTGGTGCCGGTGGGAGATTTCTCCTGTGCGTTGTTGAACAATAAAAAATTCGCAGCGTGCGCGTTAACTAAAAGCCGAATTCTTCTGTCTCTGTAGAAGTGTAAGTGTTAGCTAAAAGCCGACTTCTTCTGTCTCTCATTCCCAATAGCAGCCATTGTTTACCTCCAAGGTAGTGCCTGGTGAGATTTCTCCTGTGCGTGATTAAACAATAAAAATTTTGTTCAAAACGCCGTTGATTGATGAAATAAACCAACGAAAGACGCCAGATGTTTTGTAAAAACAAAACGAAAGAACGCCAGATGTTTCTAAAGCAAAACGAAAAAGACGCCAGCTGCTTAACGAAAGACGCAAGGTGTTTTCTAAAGCAATGGTTTTCTAAACAATGAAAATTCACAGCGTACATGTAAAATTAAAGTGAGCTGCAAGTCGTCATAACTCATCGAACCTTTAGTATAAACGCGCCCGATCTCACGTCGGTGATGATGTACTGGGCAGAATTCACGGAAGATTCACGGTTTTTACGCATGTGAAAACGCAACGTATAAATTAAAAGAAATACAAATATCTCGCTTGTGTGCACTGCGTTCCCCCTCAAAAAGCTACATGTAGAAAATGAAGGAGTATTTTATATATCCCACGCAGAAAATACGGACGCAATTGTGGGACTACATTCATTAGCGTTAGGATACGTGCATTGTGGCTCTGTAGCCTTCGCTTCATTGCCAAGAAAAGTTGTCCGCGAGTATAGCATGCCCAACGAACGCCAACGGAACGCGATCGTGGAGGTGCTCCGGCTTCGCATCGCCTCATGATATTTATCATCTTATTCTAAGGGCGAAATCGAAACTGATCGCGCACGGCACCCAGAAAACGCGCCTCTCTGTTACGTCAGACCGGAACTATCCATGACAAGGAAGTGACGACATTTAAATGAAGGCGCGTCGTGGCCGTACCTTTTCGTGAAAAGCGGCAAGTCATCTCATTTGCGCCAGCGGATAGCTTTATCTTTGCGTGTAGTGTTTCTTACGTATTAGTTTATTTGGAACTATGCACAAGAAAATCGTAATATCAACATTTTCTTTCTCTGTGAAGCTAAAGCGCCGTGGGAGCCACTGCGGCGCTTTTTCATGCAGGCAGACGAAATTGTTTTTCGCTCCTGTTTAACTGTTTAGGAAAGGAACAGATCAGCACCACGCATAGCACCCAAAGAATAAGCTGTCTACTTGCGTATGTAAGAAGGCTTCCCGATTTTTGTGAGCATAGTCTGTTTCGGCGCGCCTTGATTCAAATTTTTTCGCTTCCTTGCCACATGTAGTTCCGGTCTTCCGTAACAGAGAGGTCGCGTTTTGTGCGCTACAGTCACAATCAGTTTTCGATTTTGCCCTAAATTTCGACGATGAATATCCCGACTTACGTGCAACTTTCGTGATTTCTAAAAAATGGACATGCCATAAATTGGCATGGCCTACAGCTTTGTAATGTAATCAACTGCCCTCAGGTCGGCAATTATGAAGCTAATTAATCAGTTTTTGGTAATTGTTCTTGTCAATGTCATTTTAGTTGCGGCAAACGACTGGAACGTAACTGTCATATAAGTTTTATAAACAGCTGAGTTTTGTAAAATAAAGAAACACACCCTATATATATCACGTGTATGAAGAGCAGGCGCACCATAACAATAAAAACAAATTACATTCATTCGCCGTTTCGACCGGAGACTGGTCTTTTTCAAGAGTCCGGGGACCGGACTCTTGATAAAGACCCTGGCAACCCTGGTGTTCAATCGTGCGTGTGGTGCCACTAAACGGAGGACGTGAAGCGAAACTGTAACGACTACAAAGGTAATATTACGAACTTGTTTTATTGGATTGACTTCACGTAATGATTGCAAAATGTAAAGCAAACAAGTACCCGTTATTTCGGACCCTTTATTTGGCTCTTCCATTCAGTAAGGGTCAGTTGTCGAAGGGATGCCAGTTTATCTGTGACGCCAGTCGGCATTTCCCAGTGTCGGGGTCGCAGCGGTAGCCGTCGACGCACTCTGCCAGCGGTGCCTCGTAGCCCCACAGGTAGGCATTCTTGCACACTTCGCCGTTCTCTGCGTGGATGCACAGCAGCAACTTCGTGACCAATATTGTGATGGATGTCAGACAGACGCATCAGGCAGAGACAGCGTTGAAGTTAGCGCTACCATTTTAGATCCTAAGACTGTTGCAATAGGTCGGCAAAAAAATTTGGAGCTCACTCAGACTCACTCACGAAATATATTTTGCGCTCTAGGGCTCACTCGGACTCAAGCTCATCAAACCTTTACGCAACCGGACTCATGCGGACTCAGACTTACCTAAATGTTTCTCAACCGGACTCACTCGGAGTCAAACTCACCAAAATATTACTCACCCGTACTCACTCAGACGTAGACTCACGGCTCGATCTGAGTCTGGGTGAGTCTACTCATGAGTGAGATGCCGACCCATGGTTGCACCCTTCGGGATGTAATTGCTTGACTTTTACGCGCCGAAGCCACGATATGATTACGAGGCACGGCGTATAGTGGAGGACTCCGGATCAATATCCACCACCTGTGGTTCTTTAAGGTGCATCTAAATCTAGGTACACGGGTGTTCTTTACATTTCGCCCCATTGAAATGACACCGCAGTGGCTGGGAACAGAACCCGCGTCCTCGAGCTTGAATAGCAGGGCGACACCATACCCGCTATGCTACCATAGCCGGTCGAGGTGTAATAAAGTCACACTGTATTATTCGTCATTTGGCTTGCTTGCTTGCGTTTCTATCCTTGAAAACTTGGCGGTCGCCACCTTCCGATTGAGAATGTCACGCTACGCGACAGCGCGCACGCCCTTCGTGACCTCAAAGCTTACCGGGTGTGCGGCTGTAGAGGTGTCATGGAACACCTCTCGGGCTTGGTGAGAAAACACATTGTGCGGATGGTTGACACTGCTAAGAACATCTCAGCCAAATATTGCAGTCGTGCGCGGCAAGGAGAGCTTACAAGAGGAGCGCGAAGTTGCCATTTTCTCTGGCGCCCTCTTTTCACAGAGGCCCGTTTTAACTGCCTTCGGAGCTGCCGGCGCCCGCTGCTTGAGGTCGGACAGCGGTTATAGCCGACATAAATTAAGAGTGGCGTTTGGACCAGATGCGCTTCTTGCCACGGCGTGCCGCCACGTTCTGGCGCTTCGCTCCATAGCCTGCTAGCATTACACAGTGAGCCACACTCGCGCGGAGGATTCCCAGCGGGAGACAGCGATCGCGTTTCATGACACGCGCTGACATCACTTCTTTCCCCTGTGCCATCCCTCCATGCGATTTTTCAGGGACTTTATTCATGTGTAGCTTCCAGCGCTCTCGTCGGGACGAGAAAAAACGATTAAAGCGCGCGACAAACCCTTCTAACTCCGCTCGTTCTTGACGGATTCGACAAATATTTTCGGCAGTCGATTCGTGAGGCAATGAACTCGGGAAGTGAGGTCATTTGATGATTACTTGGAAAAGTGGTACACGACCCTTTTACAGTAAGAAGAAATATGTAATACACACATGGCTAACATTGTGAGATGGAAATGCTTCATTGTTTAACATTTACCTCTTGCTCATAATCGTTTTCAACTTAGCTAGTTCGTTAGCCAATGAGAACACGGTGAACAGTGTTCAATAAGTACAAAGAAACGGGGTCATAGGGTCGGATTTGCATTGCAATTAACCTTACTTGTGTTTTTTTGTTTACTGAAATACTGCGAGCATGTGAAAGGGCCATGCGGGAAGGACATTGCGTAAGGACAATGACCAAATACACTTTGCAAGTAATGTGATTGTGCAAGAACAAACAATACAACACGTCACGTGCAGCTAAGCCGCACAATAATTATTAATGCACGGTACAGCAGACTAAAATTGGAGTATGTATGTTAATGCATCATACAGAATCTATGAAATTATATTGATATTTGAGAAATTGAGTCAGTGCTACGTAGAGATCTGGGAGTCACACTGCTCCATTCAGAGATAATGCAAATGAAGAAAGTATACGTGAAAGAATTCGTTTTTGGTCTTAAAATGACTTAAAGTTCAGCAAGGCAATGTCTTGCTAGTCGCGATATTAATTGGGATAGATATAGTTCATGACGAAGAGCACTCTGTTATTTTTGAGTAGAAAAAGAGTGCAGCACTTTTGGGGCCCGCGCTGTCCTCTCCTGTGTTCTCATGTCGTCGCTTGACATGACGTTCAAAGTAACAAATAGGCCAACGAGGGCGTTGTAGGTCGAGTCAATGCCAAAATAGGCAAAAAGAGGGCGCTAAGCGCCTTAACAACAAAATGCTTCGCATTTAAAAAACGATAATTAAAATGACAAGTGTTCGAGTTTCCAGGTGATATTACTTTAGTGCACAATAGTATTTCTTGTTGCGGAAGTACCGCGGCGGCCGCATTTCGATGGAGGCGAAATGCTAAAGGCCCGTCTACTTAGATTTAGGTGCACGTTTGTCACTGATCCCCTTAATGGGTAGGCAATCGCCGGGCAGATACCAAAGGCTGAGGTATCGGCCCCGGCCGAAACGCACCACGAAAGCGCGGACATTTCAGGGTAGGTCCTTACAGCGCGCCAGCGAACGCCAGTTGTAGTACAAAGGCCGAGTCAGAGCCAAGAGTTGATAACACAAACAAAATATATTCTCAGCTAAGGCAGTGCAAGCATTACACAAACATGCACACTCGGCTGGTATCAATTAAAACTCACAATATACCTTAGATGGTGTTTAAAATAATGGGAACAAACAAATAGCGCTACCCATGCAATCTCATGCATTACAAACTATTCAAGAACACTTAATGTCTTGAATATTCCCCAAACGTGTCCAGTCCACAATTCTTGGAACGTATCCCGAATGTTTCTCTTCCAGGAAACACTCACGCAAACTCCAGCGCTGATCGTCGTTGTTCCCTTCCGTCGTCGGCCTGTTACATGTCCCCTCGGCGGACACTCTTCAAAATATTTCAGTGCTCCCTCGGCGTGATCACTCGATTCTTCAAGATCGACTGACCGCACTACACGACTCACTTGAACAACATAACATGTTCACTGACTTCACCATCCTCTCTGACCCTCCGTCGTCTCGCGCTCTGCGCGTATACCACAGCCAAAGCTAGAGAAAGGGATGTATCCTTCTCACATGTTCGTCTGCCGAATCGGTCGGCGCCGCTTTGATTTCTCGAATTCTTCTGCCGATCTTGCGCGGGCGTTAGGCTGTCTCGGCGGCACCTTCGGTAGAGAGGGTAATGGCGCGCTCTGGGCGCTTTTTGATACTTGCATTTTTTTACAGCGACAGCTGTTATGAGATCACAACAAGGGCCGTTTTTGGCGCCCTATTCGTCCGCCGCCGCCAGTGTCCGTAAACGCCATCGTGCGGAAAAAAAAACAATTAGGAAAAATTTTCAGGATGGAACGGGGTTTGAACATGGGCCCTGTGCGTGGGAGCTAAGTATTCTCCCTTAGAGCCATGCTGGTGCTTGAAACCGCTTTGCAAGAAAACCCCACACAGGCTTCATGTCGGGAGGGCACCACATTAACTATGTAATGTAGCATGGTAGAAGAGTAAAATATCAACAAGGCATCACACCACGCGAATTCTGTAACCAGGCGTCACATAATGCCAATTGCGCAACGAATGGGTTGTTGAATGCTTCCAACCCATTGCAAATGGCTCTGCCATAATTCTTCATTGTCATCAGCCACATATCAACAAAGTGCACATAATACAGGTGTTCAGCGGGTACCACGGTTCTCCGCAGAATGACAAAAATGGTATAGTGGCTGCATCCCAAGTTCACAAAAATTATGATGATTTATAGCGTAGTGGGTTCCTCGCAAGTGCACTTCTATTGGTTGCCAAGCAAGCCCATAATACCCCATGATCCATTTCCTCAGTGTATCAATTAACTTCTTTCTCTCCCTCTTTCTCACGTTAACGCATGCTATATAGCGTAGTGGAAGAGTGAAATAATGACCGGGCGTCACACATTGCGAATTACGTAACTAGTGAGTCGTTTAACGCTTCCAACCCATTACAAAGGGTTCAGTCATAGTTGTTCATCGTCATCAGCCGTCGCCTCAAGAAACTTCACATAATGCCTTACAGATGGTACCTCGCTTGTCCGCAGAATGACGAATAATGGCGTAGTGGGTGCTTCCCAACTTCACAAAAATGATGATTTGTGGCGTAGTGGGTACGTTGCTTGTGTGCTTGTATTAGTAGCCCAAAGAGAGTTCATAGCCGGGTCTAGAAAGACCGGCTCTAGAAAGCTGTTTGTGCTGCGCTTTCCCCGTAGGCCTGGCGTTTTTTTTTCTTTTTACAGCGAAAGCTGTTAAGAGATCATTTCACCGGCCGTTTTTGGCGCCGTAGTTGTCCGCCGCCGCCGCCGGTGTCCGTAACCAGTATCGCTCGAAATAAGAAAAAAAAAAACGAAATAAGAAAAAAATTCCAGGATGGAACGAGGTTCGCACCTGGGCCTTCTGCGTGGGAGCCCAGTATACAACCTCTGAGCCATGCCAGTGCTTGAAACTGCTTTGCAAAAAGGTCTTATACAGGCTTCATGTCGTGAAGGAACCACATTAGCATATGCAATATAGCGTGGTAGAAGAGTAAAATAAGCACCAAGCGTCGCACAACGCGAATTCTGTAACCAGGCGTCACACAATGCGAATTGCGCAACGAGTAGGTTGTTGAATGCTTCCAACCCATTACAAAGGGCTCTGCCATAATTCTTCATCGTCATCAGGCACATTATCAACAAAGTGCGCATAATGCCTGCATGCGTTCAGCAGGTACCAACGCTCTCCGTAGAATGACGAAAAATGGCACAGTGCCTGCTGCCCTACTTCTCAAAAATTACGATGATTTATAGCGTAGTGGGTTCCTCGGAAGTGCACTTGTATTGGTTGCCAAGGAAGCCCATAAGCGCAGGATGCACTTCCTCGGGGTCTCAGTAAAATTCGTCGCCTCCCTCCCCCCCGTCTCTCTCCCACGTCAACGTATGTTATACAGCATGACGGGAGAGGGAAATAGCGACCGGGTGTCACCCAATGCAAATTACATAACTGGTGGGCCGTTTAAAGATTCCAACTCATTACAAAGGGCTGAGCCATACTTCTTCATTGTCATCAGTCGTCGCGTCAACAAAGTGCACATAATGCCTTACAGACGTGTAGCTGGTGCCTCGCTTCTCCGCAGAATGACGAATAATTGCTTAGTAGGTGCTTCCCAACTTCACAAAAATTGTGATTTATGGCGTAGTGGGTACCTTTCTAGTGTACTTGTATTGTGGCCCCAAGCGGGCTCTAGAAACGCCGCTCTTTCAGCTTTCGCTGTGACTGTGCTGCGTTGTCAGCGCAGGCCTGGCGTTTTTTTTCTGTTGCGGGCACTCGTTGAGGGAATGGTTGGCGCCGTGACTTCCTGCATTCGTCTGGAAGCTGTGGCGCGCGGCTAATTAAGCGCTCGTTTGTGACAACGTTAAATCAATCAATCAATCAATCAATCAATCAATCAATCAATCAATCAATCAATCAATCAATCAATCAATCAATAAATCAAGATCTTTTATTTTCACCATTTTGTACATAAGGTGAAAAAGGGCCCAATGTGGTGAAAAAGAACCCACTGTGGCCGAAATTTCCGGAGCCCTCTACTAAGACATCCCTCATGAATATATCTTGGTTTTGGGGCGTAAAACCCCCACAGTTATTATATTATTCTTGCGGAAGTTTGATCATTTGATCCGCCCCTGTAGCTTAACAACTTTGACGTCGCACCGCTGAGCGCGAGAACTTGATCACGGCCGCTGAACACACATATCGATGAAACGAAATGGAGAAACGCTCGTGTGCTTAGGTTAAGTAACTTTAGTAACCCCGGATGGTTAAAATTATCTCGCAATACCCCTCTATGCAGCGCGCCTCACTGTAGCTCATGGCTTCGGCACGCAAATCTCAGGAATTGATTTCAACAGGGGTCTTGCGGTCGCCTAAATCTCGCTCAAGTTATGCTTACTGCGAGAAAATTTCGCATTCTTTTGCATTTCTCGTTTAAAACGTTATTGTGGTTTCAATAATTAGACTTCATCTGCACCTGTGAATTCCGAAACGCTCCATTCATTGTCTATACACAGAGTGCGATAAGATACTTTCCACATGCGTAATCGTTGCCGATCGTTTCCTTTAGTGCATAACAACTTGCTTCAAAACAGCCAAGTCACGCATTCACAAAGCCACTTGAGGCGATCAAGATGAAGGGCAGAGATTTCCCCGTACTAACCAATGTTGCCATCATTGCTGAACTGACATGTCCGCGATATCTCAGTATGGACGCTCGCGCCGGAATCCCTTGATTTTAACGCGGCTGCGTTAAAGTAGCGTCACAGAATTTCCGGTGTCGGCGTCGGTAGCGTTGTCCGTGAGCGAAAAATCGCGACAGGTGCCAATAACTAAGTATATAAATAATAAAAAAAGTAGGGCAGTTCCGCACTATATTGGTGCGAAGACTGAGGTAGCAGCGGAGCTGGTGGCGTTCCCTTCCTCCTCATCCACACCTTCTTATGTATATATATATATCTCTATTTCTTTCTCTTTCTCGGTGTTTCTATCTTTCTTTATCTCTGATTTCTTTCTATCTCAGTATTTCTTCCTTCCTTTTCCTATCTCTTTCTCTCGCTCTCTGCATCTTTCTCTCCATCTTTTTCTTTATGCATTTTGTTCTTTCTGTTTCTCTCCTTCACTTTTTCTCTCTTCTCTTCATTTCTCTCCTCCACACCCTCACATTTGTCCTCCTCTCCATCACTTCCCTTTCCCACCCTCTTGCTATACTGTACTATAAAAGGCTGCTCTGTGCTCTAGTATAATCACTCGCCTTCGGATGGTGTGTACGCGGGTTCGAATCTCGCCTCGCGAGGAATCTTTCCCACCTAGAATTTCTCTCTTTCTCTATCTTTATTTCTCTATCTATCCCTCTCTCTCTCGCTCTTTCTTCCTCGCTCTCTGCACTCGTCGTCTCGCCCATCAGAGTTATCGCATCCCGCGCAGGAGAAATCGGCGCTTGTGTTTTGGGAGCGAAGCAGACGAAGAAGACGACGAAGAAGGTGAAGAAGACAGCGCGTGCCGATTCGTGACGATGTTTTTCTGGTGACACCGCAGAAACTGTGGCGAGCTACAGCCGCTGGGCCGTTAAAATGATCTGTTCGAGCAGGATTCGAACACGGACTATCTGCGTGACAGTCAGGTGCTCTACCACAGATCCACGCCAGGGCCCGTTGCCAATCGAGGAAAACCCTATACATGCGTCATGCTGTGCGAAGAGTCTCGTTAACACGTGTAATACTGCGTGACACAGGTGTAGATTTGCACCAGGCGTCATACCATGTGAATCGTTGCAAAGCGATCCGGCATATTTAGTCATCATCATCAACAACAGAAACAAAGCGGGCAGTTGCGCATATTGCCCTACGAATGCGTAGAGTACTTCACTAATTCGCAAAATGATTAATTATGTCGTAGATGGCACTTCGCAACTGCACTTGCAGTAGGCATGCATACCAGGAAAGTTTAAAGAATGTTACGCGCACAGGCATTAGTTTTATAGGGGAGCGGTTGTGCTGTCAACCGAGAAACGAGGCCTGGCAAGCGAATGAGAAGACGATGAGGATCTTCTTTCTTTTTTCGAAAACTTATGCGCTTAGTCACGGGGCAACGGCGTCTACTGACAAGCGCCGTGCACTAAGGTTAGCGGAAAGTTACTCTTGCAAGATATTCTAACCTAACTTGTTGTTGCGAATACTCTTTGCTACTTACGTAATTGAATGATGCACCGGTCGCAGCACTGACACGGCCCAGCGTTGTGTCTAAGCTTCTTTTTTCCTGTGCATTTGGAGGCATCGACCGGGTCGCAAACAACTTGGTCACAGGAGTTGGGGCAGTCTGGCAACCTTCTCACCCTCCCTGCTTCCGCGTACATGTGACACAAACAGCAAAGCGCCGTCACTGCTAATAAGTGCGATAATATTCGAACCATAGCGTAGATGAAGCCTGTTGATGCTGTCACTACAACTTATTTCTTACGATGTATAAGCGGAGTACGTCAGCGTCCGACGGCCGGCAGTTTTCTTTCTCTCGGCTTCAAACGGTTAAGGATAGCACTTAATCGAAGAGAAATAAACGTGATTTCTCGGAAGTTCTTGAACACAGCCTGAGATGGATGCGCATAATGTGCGTGTATTTCGGAACCACCGCAGGCGTTGCCTTCAAAAGAGAAGGTAGGCTTGAATGCAGCATTCTGTGAGCGTTTTCGCAGAACTCTCCAGCACTAAGCTTTTCACACCAAATATAAGATCACTTTTGTGTATTTGCGCCGGGCGCCACGCTGTAACATTTCTTACGTTAGGTCAGGACGTGCTTAGGCAAATAAAAGTGTGGAGAGTTCATTTCGAATCGTGAATGAGAAGGCGAGTAGAGTTTATGTTCCTAGACAGATGTTGGACGTTTGCATAGCTAGAAGTCTGTATGCCTTGTTGGTACCATACTTGGGGAGGAATTTCTTTCTGCAAGTAATACCAGCTGCTGAGAAAGTAGGCTGACAAATTTCCGCGAATCGCAATAGAATTGTACCATTTCTTCATTTTCTTAATCTCGGCTTAGCTTCCTGAGCTTGAAATATTTTGCTTGGTTTTCCTGTCATGTTGATCTTGTAGCCTTTGAATGGTGGGCAATTGGACTTGCATGTTGAGTGGTTGCAGCGAAAAAATTGAAGCACGGACGACGGAAAGAAACACGAAGACACAGCTGAATAACAACTGGCCTTTATTTAAACCCTCTGCAGAATCTATAGGTGCGGCTATCTACAGTTAAAAACTGGAGGTCATAGGTTAAAAAGGTCTAAACAAGATTAAAAAGATTGGGCACTTGTCGTGAAGGTAGTCGGTATCCTTCCGTGACAGCGCAACTGATGGGGCACTGGTACAAGGTGTGCCTTTCGTTTTTTATGGCGCTAGCCTCTATAATTACACGAGTGTCCGTGACCTTCCTTTTGGCAATCAGTTCCGTGCTCTCAAAGAGTGCTTGACACCCACAAGTCCGACAATGGGCTGAAAGGTGGCCTATGACTGCGCATGCCTGAACATTGTTCTCGTGTGCCCTTGCTCTGTCGTTCACGCAGCGTCCCGTCTGCCCTACGTACACGGAACCACATGACAGTGGTATGCTGTATATACTACGCTCTGGTTACATGGTACGTACTTCTTCCTGTGCTTCACCTCGCATCGAGTTTCCACCTTGTCGTTGTTGTCTCGCCTGCGCACCATGCGTCCTTTCAGTGGGGCAGAACGTACCACCTGTATGGCTTGGCGCTTAGCTGTGTTCTTCAGGTTGTGGCTAAGACCATGCAGGCAGGGAATCACTTCCATTTGACGGGGTGGGCTCTGATCCTCAGTTTCTTGGTTTTTTTTTTTTTTTGCGCACCTTCATTTTTCCGAGTACTGAGAAGCTTATGGCTCTGATGACATGGGTTGGATAGCCAGCATCTTGTCGCCTTGTGACCTGACGCTGGAAACTGTGTCATTTGATGCGGGCACGATTTCCTTAAGGCCGCTAATATAGCCGGGAACTCCAGTCCCCCTGGTGACATTCCTTGAGTGACATGAATATGACGGGAGGAAGCTCTGGCTTGACCTGGGTTCATAGCGCCAACATACATGTTCAGGCTCAAATGTCAAGACGAGGTCCAAGAACCTAAGTCCGTTTTCTGAAGGCTTCTCGACTGTGAAGGTGAAGTCTGGACAGGCCTCAGTGAAGATTCTTGGGATTTCTTTTTCGTTGTCACATTCTAGGTTGTTGTTGTATAGCCTTATGTTAGTGGGAAGAAATAAGAGGCTGATATCTGTGATACTGCATAAATCGCAGCTTTCTTTGCCAGCTATATAAAACTATCTCGATTTTCTTGAATAGCTATCAAGTGTTTACTTAATAAAAGCTGATGTTCATCGAAGTGAAATATTGCAGGTTCTCAGAACTTAGCGGCTATTTATTGCTTGTGCCATTATTTGCAATTTCCTCATTTCGTATAGCTATTCACACAGCCGTCGAGATCCATCTCTATGTAACCGGTACACTCTAAAAAATACCATGCTTAATGTCACGCTAAATGAGCCGTGGATGACGTTTCAAGCCCCACGTGACCAAAAGTAAGCGTGCGGTTCCTTCAGGTCAGCGTGAGGGCAAGGCTGCGTGCCGTGATTCTGTCATGTGCAAGCGTGTGCCAGCCGTGTACGCGTGTGCAACGGATATCACACGCTTACAATCCCGCGGCGAACACGCGTAAACATTTGCCTTCACGCATATAGAAATCCTAATATGGGAGCCGCGATAAGCGGCGCCGTCTGCCCGAAGGGCGAGCGTTCTCAATGATGAACATGACGAGGCGCATGCGCATTCGCCTCGCCTTCTTCCCGCGCCTGTTGCGGCGAATAAGGGACTTTACTTCGGAAGGCTCTCGAAGGGCGCGCTTCTGAAAGACTGCGTTTGTTGCGGGTTCTTTGGGTTGTCACACCGTTCAGGCACTGCAAGGCAGAGATTTCTGCCATGTTTACTTCCGTAGACATTCTTGGCGTGCAGCGCGGGCGTTGCAAGCACACGGATTATGATTGCGCCGAGTTCATTCGAGAAAACCCGCCACGGTCTGATGGTTCTGGAGCAGCCATTCCCCACGGATGGTGTGTATACTGCGGCCACTCACCTGCGATTCACGGACGGTTGGAGTATATAGGTAAGAACGTTAGTTATCTTTCTGTCGTACTCAATGACAGCAAACATTAAGGATTTGCAACGGTTTCTTGTGTCAGCTCATCACATGGGTTCTGCGAAATGTGCATTTTTGTTTAATGCATATCTGCCAAAATGTGCCTATTTTGTTTAGCGGGGGGCGAGAACTTCCTATGGGAGCAATAACTGTGTTCGAAACAAAAATTGTAATCGTCATCATGCTTTTGTATACAGTTTCAAGGCGGAACCAGTGAATTCCTCAGAGGTGTGTTTTTTGTGGTCAAGTACCGAACGGAAAAGTAAGAAAACAGCGCGTTAAGGCACTTTATTTCCGAAAACGTGTGCTTTTTTTTTTCTTTTTTCTTTGTGTCCGTATTGTGTTGCGCACATGTCACTTGCCTCCTCGCTCATTGATATCTGTGATTTTAATAACAAGTTGTCTTTTGGAAGGCAGCACTTAAGGTATATTTTTCTTTTGTAGTTCGTGCCTTGTCTTATTAGGTTTCACTATGGTATAGCATGCAACAGGCTCAACGTTCCGTCCTGTTCAAGAACCCAACTGTCACAATTACAACGCGAGGTTATTGAGAAATTTTTTGCGCAGCACATTATCCGGTTTGCATTTACAGAGGCTTTGCTATGTGTCTATGCAGTTCACAAAAATTGGTCACTGACGCATCAGACGCTGTCCGGCGATGGAAGTACAACGACCTCGGTAGGTGCATTTCTGAAAATTATCCAGACATGGCGTGGGACGTTTCAAGCCCTGGAACACGTCTTCGGTTCAGTGGAAGGAATAAATGGGTAAGCAATATAGCACACGTATAGAACTGCTCGCAACTTTCGTCTTTTTATCTGCTTTTTAGGGCATGTTTATCTCCCGCCTGTCGGAGGCGAGGCGAGGACTGACGTACAGGCAACGACAGGCCGCGGAGAAACTGAAGCAGCTAAGCACCAAAGCTAGAGCAGAAACGAGAGCTGAAGAGTATTCTTCGGAATCTGCAGTTCTGATTTTGCAGGCAAGTAAAATGGTATAAATGAGGCTGAGTTGCTATAAACTATATTTGTAATATTTCTAAGACTAATTATGCCTTATGATAATATTTTATATTTTCTTTGTAAAAAGCATTTCAAGAGCTTTTACAAATGCTTGCATGTATCAGTTGCAAGGCAGCGTATGTTTGAGGGGTGTGAAGGCATCCAGTCTCACTCTGGATGCCATTTGTTCTATAGAACAAATGGCTACTACTGTACACAAGCATACTTGTGTACAGTAGTAGCTCGTTATGAGTTACTGGAGTCTGTTATTTTTATCTCTTTTACCCGTGGAGCAAGTAGTTATTTAAAAGATCAAACACATGTTTTGTCGGCAAACAACATTATTTAAGAGTAAAGCTTCAAAAGCTAAGTAATTTTAATACGTTTTGGGCAACTTCGTACGCTTTTCTTAATTCACAGAAAAAAATCAGATTGCAAATTTCCCCTGTTCATTGCAAAAAAGAAATTCCATGGTTTGATGTCCTCTATAGCTGAACGTAGAAGGCGTTGAAAATGTGACCTTCACTGTACAACTTTATTGCAGAGGTTCGTTCTTGGATTTCCCTTCACTTCTGTTTATTTTTTTCTTTAACAGACCTTAGAAAGAGAAGCTGCTTCTGATACAGATATATCCATTGAGCGTATAAAAATGCTGATGAAGGCATCCTTTACCGTCCGACGTCAGGAAGCACTGAGAGTGATGCCCACATATATGCTACACGAAGGATTGGTATGGAAAACATTTATATCGTTTGGAACACCTTATGTAGCCGATATGTGATAGTGTTCACAGCTTGTGACGGGCAACACGGTACACAGAAAACACATCTCATGTTCGGAATTCATACAAACATTCTGCTTCTGCATGCCACCTAAAGCATTTTTCAGGCTTACTGCGGTTTTCGCACATAGCCTATTACAAAATGTAAACGCAATTACTTTTTATTCGTAGCTGATTGTGCCCAGATAAGTGCATGCAGGATAACATTACGGTCAAGTTATAAGTTTCCTTCTTCATTGCGTTAAGAACTGAGCATATGTATTTTAGCGCATGCCCGCTTGAAGTGAACACGTTTTGTTCAATACGTGGTCGGTTATGTTTGTACCTTTAACCTTCGTTTTTAAGGCACACATGAACTGAAATCACAAGCTGCTTTTTGTCTCGCCTATATGCATTTCGTGCACTGTTCTTTTCTTTTTCAGGTTGCATTTGAAAGCGAATTGATGTTTGGACGCAGGATTGAAGAAAATGAGCAAAAATTGAAAAGTTTCCTTGAGGTCGCATCCTAAGTACTAAAATTTACTGAGCCATCATACGTCTCTTTAGACACGTACCTGCGACCCAGGTTTGCGAAGCATGCTCTCATGGCTACGGTGAGTCGAGCTCATTCTCTATACTGGTTACTTTTAAAAGCTTCCGAACTGAAACATTGTCAAAGCAGTTACCAGCAGAAATTCGAGAAACGGATTCAACGTTAATGCGGTCAAAAAAGTTGGCACAGCTTGCACCAAGTCCCGTAAAATTGTGTCATAGCAGAGCTCTTTATTATCTTTATTTTTTGTCTGTGTCTTTCTATGTATTTCTCTGTTGTGCCTGAATGCAAACCTCGACCTTAAAAGCCTTGTGTAAAACTGCTATAGCGCGTATGTGCCACAGATATTGCGGGAATACTTTCCCTCACCGCACTGGTGCACTAGAATTTAACCAGGGAACATACGGGCGGCGCAAAGCGATTAGAGGGTGGCTTTGCAGCTTCTCTTATTACCAACTGCACAAATTGCTTGGGTGGGGGTTGAGCGCATGCCGGTTCATGATAATTATCAATTTCTATACGACAGACGGCAAACCTCGACCATAACAGCTCAACCGTAAAACCTAGCGATCAGTAGTTTCATTTACTGCGTAATTGAGATGTGTTTGCCACCTATGAAGCATTATTGTTTGTTTAATGGGATATTTTCTTACAGACATCTCCAAGTGATTATATTGGACCGTGCATAGTCTGGGGGGAAAGGAGACTCCTCATTTGTGGCAGAGAGAAGGAAACCATTGAAATGAGTAAAGACACGTCTCTAGAGAAGGCACTTGTGATGTGCCTTTGCCTTTACTATAAAAGACCTCACATATCCAGCTGTGTATGGCCAACTGCTTGGATTCGTCCAATCGATCATTAAGCCGGGCTGCAGCAAGGAAATGTCATGGACCAACACAAGATTGAGAAGTTTGTTCAATTCGTTGAAAATATGAGAGAATAAACGTTTATTAACTGTTCTTAAATTTAACTAAATTGGGTGCTGCCCTTCGTCCAGGGCACCACTGGCTACAGCGGCTCGCCGGGCCTGGTCCAGGGTTGCCTGTTGGCTTCCCAAGGCCTGATACGAGAGTCGCGCCTCCCACGACCAGTGTGGTAATGTGTGTGTTTTTATGAGTGCAGAGTTCGCCGCAGCAGGACGCGAGGGACAGCTGTATGTAATATGCCTGAGTGTTGGTATCCCTCCGCACCAGGGGCACTCGTCGCGATATTCAGAGAGGTGTATCTTCGAAAGTGTGTGTAGGTTGGGGTATGTGCTAGTCTGCAGGCGGCGCCAGTCTCTAGACTGCTCTCTGTTCAGTTTTGGGTGAGGTGGTGCCATGGTGCGTCGCTCCAGCCGTTGATTGCAGATATAAAGAGACGATGTATGCCAACTTCAGCATCCTCAACATTATGAAAATGTTTCAGCGCTCACCTCTAACTATATTGAGCCATCGTTTATTTTCGCCATCGTTTCGTCACATCAAATTTTTGGAACAAATAAAAGAAAAAAAATATATATATATATAAACATTGGTCGCATTTCTTCTGTTGTTCATAACCTTCGCGTTTCTTTGAAGAAAACGCCAGAGAAAAATAATTTCGAAAGGTATTTTAGTCAAGAACGCGAGAAACTGAATGTTTAATGGGAAAAATGCTGTAATGTCGTCCGAGACATACATATATATAGTGCGCATGGCTCGCTATCTTTGAACGCGCAGCGTGTGACAGCGTGCACATGTTTGAGAGGGCATTCGCCCCTTCGGACAAGAAAAAAAAAAAAAAAGCCGGCAGATCCCACGCATTGTGGGAATCGATGTAATGCGAAGCAGCCAGCAAAGAGCTGCATACATCGTCTTGTATGTCATTGAGGAAAATGCGTGTCATGGTTTTCATGTTAACTCCTATTATTTATGTTCGTCACACAGTCACGTCGCGCAAGATCAATTCCGGGGTAGATCAAGCTAGCGAAACAGCCACCAGCGCGCCATGAGCGTGGCACATAAGTCATGCTGTACATGACATGCGTGTCATGATTTTCATGATAACTCGTGCTATTTATGCTCGTCACACGGTCACGTCGTAAGAGACCAATATTGGTGTATATCAAGCTAGCGAAACGGCCGCCAGCGCACCATGAGCGTGGCACGTAAGTCATGCTGTACATGACATGCGTGTCATGATTTCATGATAACTCGTGTTATTTATGTTCGTCACGCGGTCACGTCGCAAGATACCAATTTTGGTGTGTATCAATCTAGCGAAACGGCTGCCAGCGCCCCGTGAGCGTGGAACGTAAGTCATGCTGTACATGACATGCGTGTCATGATTTTCATGATAACTCGTGTTATTTATGTTCGTCACACGGTCACGTCGTGAGAGACCAATATTTGTGTATATCAAGCTAGCGAAACGGCCGCCAGCGCACCCATGAGCATGGCACGTAAGTCACGCTGTACATGAGATGCGTGTCATGATTTTCATGATAACTCGTGTTATTTATGTTCGTCACACGGTCACGTCGCAAGATACCAATTTTGGTGTGTATCAATCTAGCGAAACGGCCGCCAGCGCCCCATGAGCGTGGCACGTAAGTCATGCTGTGCATGACATGCGTGTCATGATTTTCATGATAACTCGTGTTATTTATGTTCGTCACACGGTCACGTCGTAAGAGACCAATATTGGTGTATATCAAGCTAGCGAAACGGCCGCCAGCGCACCATGAGCGTGGCACGTAAGTCACACTGTACATGACATGCGTGTCATGATTTTCATGATAACTCGTGTTATTTATGTTCGTCACACGGTCACATCGCAAGATACCAATTTTGGTGTGTATCAATCTAGCGAAACGGCCGCCAGCGCCCCATGAGCATGGCACGTAAGTCATGCTGTGCATGACATGCGTTTCATGATTTTCATGATAACTCGTGTTATTTATGTTCGTCACACGGTCACGTCGTAAGAGACCAATATTGGTGCATATCAAGCTAGCGAAACGGCCGCCAGCACACCATGAGCGTGGCACGTAAGTCATGCTGTACATGACATGCGTGTCATGATTTTCATGATAACTCGTGTTATTTATGTTCGTCACACGGTCACGTCGTGAGAGACCAATATTTGTGTATATCAAGCTAGCGAAACGGCCGCCAGCGCACCATGAGCATGGCACGTAAGTCACGCTGTACATGACATGCGTGTCATGATTTTCATGATAACTCGTGTTATTTATGTTCGTCACACGGTCACGTCGTGAGAGACCAATATTTGTGTATATCAAGCTAGCGAAACGGCCGCCAGCGCACCATGAGCATGGCACGTAAGTCACGCTGTACATGACATGCGTGTCATGATTTTCATGATAACTCGTGTTATTTATGTTCGTCACACGGTCACGTCGCAAGATACCAATTTTGGTGTGTATCAATCTAGCGAAACGGCCGCCAGCGCCCCATGAGCGTGGCACGTAAGTCATGCTGTACATGACATGCGTGTCATGATTTCATGATAACTCGTGTTATTTATGTTCGTCACACGGTCACGTCGTAAGAGACCAATATTGGTGTATATCAAGCTAGCGAAACGGCCGCCAGCGCACCATGAGCGTGGCACGTAAGTCACGCTGTACATGACATGCGTGTCATGATTTTCATGATAACTCGTGTTATTTATGTTCGTCACACGGTCACATCGCAAGATACCAATTTTGGTGTGTATCAATCTAGTGAAACGGCCGCCAGCGCCCCATGAGCGTGGCACGTAAGTCATGCTGTGCATGACATGCGTGTCATGATTTTCATGATAACTCGTGTTATTTATGTTCGTCACACGGTCACGTCGTAAGAGACCAATATTTGTGTATATCAAGCTAGCGAAACGGCCGCCAGCGCACCATGAGCATGGCACGTAAGTCACGCTGTACATGACATGCGTGTCATGATTTTCATGATAACTCGTGTTATTTATGTTCGTCACACGGTCACGTCGTGAGAGACCAATATTTGTGTATATCAAGCTAGCGAAACGGCCGCCAGCGCACCATGAGCATGGCACGTAAGTCACGCTGTACATGACATGCGTGTCATGATTTTCATGATAACTCGTGTTATTTATGTTCGTCACACGGTCACGTCGCAAGATACCAATTTTGGTGTGTATCAATCTAGCGAAACGGCCGCCAGCGCCCCATGAGCGTGGCACGTAAGTCATGCTGTGCATGACATGCGTGTCACGATTTTCATGATAACTCGTGTTATTTATGTTCGTCACACGGTCACGTCGTAAGAGACCAATATTGGTGTATATCAAGCTAGCGAAACGGCCGCCAGCGCACCATGAGCGTGGCACGTAAGTCACGCTGTAAATGACATGCGTGTCATGATTTTTCATGATAACTCGTGTTATTTATGTTCGTCACACGGTCACATCGCAAGATACCAATTTTGGTGTGTATCAATCTAGCGAAACGGCCGCCAGCGCCCCATGAGCGTGGCACGTAAGTCATGCTGTGCATGACATGCGTGTCATGATTTTCATGATAACCGTGTTATTTATGTTCGTCACACGGTCACGTCGTAAGAGACCAATATTGGTGCATATCAAGCTAGCGAAACGGCCGCCAGCGCATCATGAGCGTGGCACGTAAGTCATGCTGTACATGACATGCGTGTCATGATTTTCATGATAACTCATGTTATTTATGTTCGTCACACGGTCACGCCGTAAGAGACCAATATTGGTGTATATCAAGCAAGCGAAACGGCCGCCAGCGCCCCATGAGCGTGGCACGTAAGTCATGCTGTACATGACATGCGTGTCATGATTTTCATGATAACTCGTGTTATTGATGTTCATCACACGGTGACGTCGCAAGATACCAATTTCGGTGCATATCAACCTAGCGAAACGGCCGCCAGCGCCCCATGAGCGTGGCACGTAAGTCATGCTGTACATGACATGCGTGTCATGATTTTCATGATAACTCGTGTTATTTATGTTCGTCACACGGTCACGTCGCAAGATACCAATTTTGGTGTATATAAAGCTAGCGAAACGGCCGCCAGCACACCATGAGCGTGGCACGTAAGTCATGCTGTACATGACATGCGTGTCATGATTTTCATGTTAACTCGTGTTATTTATGTTCGTCACAAAGTCACGTCACAAGATACCAATTTTGGTGTATATCAAGCTAGCGAAACGGCCGCCAGCGCACCATGAGCGTAGCATGTAAATCATGCTGTACATGACATTCGTGTCATGATTTTCATGTTATGACTTGTCATTTATGTTCGTCATGCAGTCATGTTACGCCATACCAATTTTGGTGCACATTCGATTAACCAAGCGACCAGGAGAGCACAAAGTCGTAGGCGGCTAGATAGATAGATAGATAGATAGATAGATACGGTCAAAGTCGCAGAAGTTCGCTAAGAAATGCTTCGCATTTAAAAACGCCGGGCCTGCGCTGAAACCGCAGCACATGCACAGCGAAAGCTGGAAGAGCGGCGTTTCTAGAGCACGTTGTAAGCTAGCTCTCTTGGGGCTACGATAAAGTACACTAGAAAGGTACCCACTACGCCATAAATGACAATTTTTGTGAAGTTGGGAAGCACCTACTAAGCCATTATTCGCCATTCTACGGAGAAGCGAGGCACCAGCTACACGTCTCTAAGGCACTATGTGCACTTTGTTGACGCGACGACTGATGACGATGAAGAATTATGGCTCAGCCCTTTGTAATGGGTTGGAAGCTTTAAACGGCCCACCAGTTATGTAATTTGCACTGGGTGACGCCCGGTCGCTATTTCCCTCCCCGTGATGCTGTATAGCATACGTTGACGTGGGAGAGAGACGGAGGGGGGGGGGGGGCGAAGAACTAAATACTGAGACCCCAAGAAAATAGATCATGCGCTTATTGGACTTCCTTGGCAACCAATACAAATGCACTTGCGACGAACCCACTACGCTCTAAATCATTGTATTTTACGGAGACCCCGAGGAAATGGATCATGCGCTTATCGGCTTCCTTGGCAACCAATACAAGTGCACTTGCGAGGAACCCACTACGCAATAAATCATTGTAATTTTTGAGAAGTAGGGCAGCAGGCACTGTGCCATTTTTCGTCATTCTACGGAGAGCCGTGGTACCTGCTAAACGCATGTAAGGCATTATGCACACTTTGTTGAGGCTGTGCCTGATGACGATGAAGAATTATGGCAGAGATCTTTGTAATGGGTTGGAAGCATTCAACAGCCTACTCGTTGCGCAATTCGCATTGTGTGACGCCTGGTTACAGAATTCGCGCTGTGCGACGCTTGGTGCTTATTTTACTCTTCTACCACGCTATATTGCATATGCTAATGTGGTTCCTTCCCGACATGAAGCCTGTACAGGACCTTTTTGCAAAGCAGTTTCAAGCAGGGGCATGGCTCAGAGGTTGAATACTGGGCTCCCACGCAGAGGGCCCAGGTTCAAACCTCCTTCCATCCTGGAAATTTTTTCCTTATTTCGTTTTTTTTTTCTTATTTCGAGCGATAATGGTTACGGACACCGGCGGCGGCGGCGGCGGACAACTACGGCGCCAAAAACGGCCGGTGAAATGATCTCATAACAGCTTTCGCTGTAAAAAAAAGGTTGGGGCTTGTTCACACCTTATATTGTTTTGCATCCTTCAAATGGACCACGGCTTACCAAAAGTGCTTGTTAGTAAGTTAGTTTCAGCATCCTTCGCGGTATTATCTCGCGCAATTTCTCTGCAGGACATTCAGCACTTGTCAAGTTCACAAGGTGGAGAGGAAAGAACAGCTTTCTGAGCAAAGCTTGCTTCGAAGAAGTGGCCCTCGCCGGCATCGACCGGTGCTTGAAGCAGACCGCAAGGGAGAGACGGGAGAGGGAGTGGCGTCACTCCACCACTCCGTCTCTTCCCTCCTTTGGCGAGGATAATCAGCGCCGTTTTTAAGCGTGCACAGCCGTCACGCCATGATAAGCGCGGCAAAAGTGGTTCGTATGTCACGCCTGCTGTGCGGGAAGAGTATGGCGCTCATCGCTCTTAGTAGGCGTTATCGGTAAGCGTGGAGAAATATCACGCATACTTTAGGCGTGTAAAAAAACCTTAAAACACACGCTTAGGTAAGCATGGGATTTTTTAGAGTGTAATGTTTACGTTGAAGCTTTGTTATGCTGCAAATCACTACTGTGTTTTAAAACCAGAACATCCAAAGCAGTGGGTTCTGACCGCTGCAAAATCACAGCAACAAAGCAGCATTTTAGGAGCTTCTTCATTGCTGGGTTTTGTGAGAAGTAACTTTCCTACAAGTTTTACAAACGACTAATGATGGCGTAGAATCATTTGTGATGTTTATTTGCGAGTTTCGGTAATGCGTAATATGCGTACGTAACGACCTTGCGTATGTAGGAATGTCACGTTTCGCGAACTGCGCATATGCAGAACGAATGCTACATGATGCGTACGTGGCTGCTACGTACGCATATGTATGCGCATTCAATCTTTGCGTGTGTATACTCCGCTGGAAGTGAGATTATGGTTACCAGCCATCGCGGATTTTGCGGGACTGTCCCGACTTGTAATACAGCGTCCCGAGTCCCTCGCCATCCACGACACTTGCAGCACGCTGCTCAAACACAAAACATGACTCATGAAAATAACGCACAGCTACACGGAGCACGAATGTGAACAAACAAGTGTCACAGTTGTTACTTCAACTAGCCCCTGCTTTGGCTCTTCTAGCTAGCAGCTCACTGCTTTCGCTTACGCCGTCGCTGCAGCGAGCGAGTGACCTTCGTGTGGTCTGTAGCTTCAACGCAAATTTTGCGGTGAAAGCAGAAGATGTACAAACCTCCCCCATCAAGAGATAAGCGTGCGAGCCCGGATGACCACGCGCAGTACGTCAAAGTACACGTGGGAGCCGCACATCCCCACTCCGGCGAAACAATAGAACAGTGGTTCTCAGCCATGGATGTTTTGAGGACCCCTTGTGGACTGGTGGAAGGGATGAGGGTCTGGTTTGGGTACCAAGTCACACTGGATTGACATTAAATGAAGCGGCGGACACTCTGGCGGTAGCATCCCTTAAAGGACCTGTCCTAAATGTTCTAAGGCCGTCCTCTAATAGCATGATCGCACGATTTCGAAATTTTTGTCTGCAAGAGGAACGTATTAAATCTTCTGTCCTAAACAATACAAATTTTGAGGACCTTAAGTTTCCGTGGAATAAGCACATGGTGTAGCACAAGGCATTTGGAAGTAACGTTAACTAAACTGCGATGCAGAATTCCGTCACTAAACCTTTATTTGCACAGGCCTGGTGTCGTTTCTTCCCCTCAATGTAATTATTGTAATCAAGCAGAAACAATAGAGCACTACTTCACAGAATGCCGCAGATACGTCGAAAACATAAGGTAAAGTTTTGTGAAACCACCTTTTCAAAAACTTGACCTTGAGCTTTCCACATTGGCATTACTCTCCCTGGCGGCGTCGACACTGGGGCAATACAACAGGGGCATATGTGATGCCATATTCAGTTACATAAAGGAAACAAAGAGGCTGCCATGTTAATATTTTTTTTAGCCAATGTAACCACCGATTTATGGCCTATTCTGCAAGGCTCGATGCCTGAAGAACAGCTCAAGCTGATCGACAGAGCTGGCAAGATGGCAAAGGCCACAGGGGCCCTGGACTGAGGGCTCCACCTTCGCCAGGAGAATTCCTTTGCACTAATAAAGTTTTTCTTTCTTCTTTCTGCAGGGTGGGTTGCGCCAGCGCGCCAAGGAATGAACCAACCAATCTTTCATTTGGGGCAACCATATTTGGTTTTAGCCACAGGAGCGTTTTCAACGCTGTCTCTAATTTTTTACGAGAATCCAAAAGAATTGAATGTTGAGTGTAGCCTCAGTTGTCTTATATGCAACTGTATATATATATATATATATTTTATTGTTCTTGTTGTTTCTATATAGGCGTTTTTTTTCTTCTTTTTTCTCTTCTTTAAATCTTGCGAGTTTATATGTAAAGGCTAAACATTTCATTTGAGCTTTTTCCTTCACGAAGTGAATTAGTTTCCTAAGCAAAGCACCGTCCGCTTCATGGCCTATCCCCCGCAGTGGGTTGAGCCAAAGTACTGAGGAACCAACCAACCAACCAACCAATATTCAGGCCACAACCGCAGCCAGATCAGAAAATGGCAAAGCTGACTACGAGACTCTAGGAAGAACTGCAAGATCTGCTGTAAGACTGAACGAATCATTGCTCGAGTCTGTCAAATGATGTCCCTCCCTTAGAACAAGACAGGCGAGGTGTTTCCTTCTATAACGACAACTAATTCAAGACAACAGCATCGATGGATATTGTCTGCGCTATCATGCCGAACTTGTAGGGTTACTTTCATCCTGCTTGAATTCACACCACCGTGAATTAAAGCACACAATACGCCACCTGAATAATGCAAAGGTAGCGATGTTACTGGTCTGTACAAATTCTTATCCGCACCTCCAATATGTTTTTGTGCGATTGAACCAGAGACTACGTTTGACGCGCCACTAGCAAACATTTATTCTTTCAAAACACGTTCTCGAAAAACACGTCACGGAGTCAGTAGCGTGAGGCAGCCGGTGTTGGATGTGCCAGAAATGCACGCGTTGCCGCTGGGGGTGCGTGAGAGGTTGCTGGATATCCGCGTAGACGGAAAACGAGAACGGCAGGACTACGGCGGGGGTAGTGGCGCGAGCGTCCTAGCCGAAACAGCGCTGCTCGCGGCGAAGAAACCGCTGCAGGGGTAGGCCGGCTTGTGGGTTTCCGCGGCCAATGCCGATGACCGGTTCACACCGGTGGCGCCCGAGGAGACCACGTGCAAGGCCTGGAGCCGGCTGCTGCAGGTCCGCACCGTCGTCGACGTCTTTTGGCAAGGTATTTTGCTGGCCTTGCTGCGCACTGTCTTGTTGGTGCCTCGCTGGGCGGCCGCACACGGTAGGCAATGGACGCGGGGGAGACTGGCGTTGCTGGCGGCGGTGATGCAGCAGCAGCAGCAGCCTCACTCCGGCATCGGGATTTCCTCGGCCCATGCCGACCACGGGCTCCGGCTCGATTCCACCCAGGCCGACGACATCGCTGCTGGGACCAGGTCCGAAGTCCGAGCCACGCCGTAGGCGTCGGCCAGCGGGCGCCGAGCTTCTGGACGCGGGGAAGTCAGTCGGACGCTCGCTCATGGTGACGCGTTCTGCTGCGACGAGATTGAGCTCTTCCCGAGACGACGGACCTGACCGTTCAGAAAGGAACGTCCAGCTCGCACTGTCAGCAGAGGCCGTGAATGGAATGCGCGGGACTCACGAGAGCGCGAGGCAACGAGCCGCAGCGTCGTCGCCGTCTTCTTCTACCGCAGTGCTCGAAAAAAAAAAGAAAGCTTTGATTCTGTTTTCCCGTTATACCCCGTTTTTTACCATTCTGAGTTTTCTTATTTCGTTTACCGAGCTGTCTATCACGGCGCCTCACGTGCAGGCTCACGTGGGGCTCGTGCGAACATTCGCCAGAAAAACATTAAGGCAGCTTCGCAATAAGGGTGCCAAGTCTGAAGGAAGTGCGGAGCTTGGCGCACAGCTTTATTCCTCTTCAGTTTTCTATTTGTTTCCTCCCGTCTTTCTTTCTGTTTCTCTTTTTCCGTTTTTTCTCTCTTCATTTCTGTTTATTCATTCCTCTCTCTTTATCTGTCTCTTTCTCTTTCTTGCTGTTTCTGTTTTCTTCCTATTTTCTCCCTTTCTTTTTCTCCGTTTCTATTTCTCGCTTGCATCCTGTTTTTTTTCCATTTTTATACGTGGTTTTGCCGGGCACCTATAGTGCTCCGCACTTATCATCATCAAGGCGCTCGAAGAACAAGAGGAAGAATTATCCTCCTTGGCGCGAGCGCGCGCTCAATATGCTACAGATGGCTGTGCTATTCGTGGTTTTGCCTGCGTTACGTAAGCATACGATGACAGCCAGTGCTGGGCATCATCGAAGATAAATGTATCTTTGATACTATCTTAGATATTCTTTAAGTATCTTGTGTCTGTATCGCGATACGTCTCGCAAGACGTGTGTCAGTATCTGTATTTCTGATACATTGAAGAATTTATCGTGTATCTTAAGATACAAGATACTGCGTTCGCAACACCGGGGTGCGAAACAATAAACGTTGGTTGAACTCCGCTTCTTAAGCTGATGCTGCTCCCGCTAAGCCACCAGATTAAAACTGAGGACAATGAGATTGTTTTATCTTTCCTCCAGAGTTTTCGAGTGAGGGCAGGTGATGAGGTCTGAGCGTCCCAATTGAGGGAGCAGAGTCACGTGGTGGCGCTGGCGTCGTCTCGATAAACGCGCGATTGTTTACGCCCAGATGACATTTTGTTTTCACGGCTTCTCTTTTTTAACACGAAAGTGTTTTGTGCCGTGGTCCACCAAGACTTCAGTGACGTATTTCTGTCACGGAAATGACGTAGAAAAAATTTACATGATCAGATGGCAAAGAAAAAAAGGTTCCGACAACGGGCATCGAACCCACGACCGCTCGGTCTGCGACAACACATGCCGGGCACGCTATCCACAGCGCCACGGTCACAAACTTTAGAGGTCTTACAAACGCGCCTTTTATACCTACCACTCTCCCGGTCGGCGGAGTGGTGTTGCCCTCTGGGAGCGGTAAGGTAAAGTTATTCGTCATTACTGTGGCCTCCGCTATTAGCACCTGCAACGCGTTACATGTCCGTCCCATTCGGCGCGTTTTCAGTAGAAGTTCAATTTTGTCAATGCCTTAACACACCGCGAGGTGGCAACATTAGCCCAAGCGCCGTAAAAGCGTCGGCCTCGCTCATAGCATCACTCTAATCTAAACCAAAAAAAAAAAAAATTAGCCGCGTATCTGCGTGCTTCGCTGCAAATGTCGTCGAAAGACGATAGAGGAGCGCTGCGTTAGAGTTACTGTATATGCTACCTTTGGGTAGCTGAGTTGCGCATAGGTCTGGCTAGCAACCATGGCTATGTCGCGAAGACTCACTCCGTTTTTGCAGGTGACATGCCTACCGGGTCACCGGTCGACATGTTTGGCGTGTCGAATACCGGTGATTTGCTTTAATGTGAATGACTAGTCTCAATCCAGTTCGCTGCAGCGGCGCCATCGAGAAATACAAAAATTGGCCCCAGTGTCAGCTTCTCCACAACGCATGGTTGCTAGCGGCGTTTGGAAGACAGATGCGCAACTCTGCTACCTAAACGTAGCATATGCAGTAACTCTACGCTGCGTGAGATATGGGTGCCATCTGGCAATACGTCGGGAAACGAGCTTGTGCAGAGGGCACGGAGGAGGAAAGTTCTTTCCTTCCTCCGTGGCAGAGGGCTTTCGTCGGCGCTTCGCATTTTCAGCGCAATTTAAGAAACGAGGGTCTTTAGAATTACGTATCTATGTATTTTCTATTAAAGGAAACACCCCCTAATACTTACCTAGTGATGTTGCGCCTCAGATATCCGTAATATTTACTTTTTGATTGACAACGTTCACAAGTATGAACAGCCGTAGCAGCTCAAAATGGGCGGGTGGTAAGCATGTGGTTCCACTTTGGCCGGGTGGCTGAATCGGGTGACAGACAGACAAACAGAAAGACAGACAGACAGACCAAAATTTCTGCGTTTAGGTTCCCCAAGAAAGACTCGTCTTTAAAATAGCTCTGCGAAGCGCGCCTGCCTTACCTGGGTGTAACACCGCGTTCCCCACTCACGCGCTCGCCCCGAGAAAAATGCCCCGACCTCCCCGAAGGGAATCGTGAGGAAATGCGAATGCATTTCTTGCGCCGAGAGTACACGGCGTAGTAATTTTAATGGCGTAAAGCTGGACACATCGACGCTCTCTAGTGTCTCCCTTCTGGGCGCCTCTTTCAACGAACGCTTCCTACGTGCGTTCGTAATCACCTCAGGGTTGGTTGTTGCCACCGCCTTCAATGCAGCACAAACGCGTTTAGAACGCGCTGTTTTCAGGCTGTGCCAAGGCAGCACAAACGCTACAAACGCGTTTCAATCGCACTGCATTGAGGCGGTGGCGCAGGGAGGAGAGAGAGCGAACGGCGAGAGAAGGAGCGGCGAAGCACTGCACCTACCCTCTTTTACACTCTCTCCACACACGCGGAAGCTCCACCAAGCTCCCGCGTTGCGAGCGCCCTCACACACCAGAGCGCGCTCCTCCTCTCCACTCACTCTCCGCTACTCCGCCCGCACCACCTGCTCCGGTTGCTAGGGGCGAGCATAAGCGCGCGCGCCCGCAGCTGTTGCTATGGGAGAGGGAGTGGGAGCGGAGAGGCGCGCGGACACCGACGCCTGACGTAGCCCGACTAAGAAATGCATTCGCATTTAAAATCGCGGCCGGCCTACCGGGGCGGCACGACCTCCTTGGGCACGAAGCGCTTTGCGTTTCCCTCTAGTCCGGCTGTGGTGTTCAATCACATTTTAACATGACGCGGGATGGCGACCAAGTTCTGCGTCCAATATGCGGCGCTCTTCTGGCTATCACAACTCGTTCTCTGATTACGCTTTCACCGTTAACTACTGCATCTACCACAAGGGTTTGTTTAATCATTTAACATGTACGTTAGTCGTCGGGATGGAGATGTAGCACCAGTAATCAAAGTGGGTGCATACACGTTAAACGGTGCCATTAGCTGCCAGACATCAATATACACTGTGCAAACTCTCTTATATCAATGTTCAGTAAACATTCAGTTACTTCTGTAAGGGCACGCTTTACTTTCGTGTTATTCCGATCCCTATGACGGAGAGATAAACCATGTTTTTTTTTTTCTTTTTAGTTGTGTCAGTTCTATGGCACTTGGCTCTTAGCTACTATACTGTGTCACGTACTCCAATGCGTGCGGTGTCTTTTGCACAAATTCTGATGCCGCTGTAGTGTCGTTATCGAAGACTCTCTTGCGTTGTGCGTCGTTACAAAGTCTGAAGAATGCAAGAAAAGTATTTGATTTGCGTCTCGTGGATTTCACACATCGGCGATTTGAAGGACTTCGTCGAAGCAAGTTTGACTTACATGCACTAAGATTGACTAATATGCAAATAAGATTCTAATAGCTACAGCACCACCGGTACCGATGCTTGATTTAACAGAACAAGCATTCACTTAACAGAAGCTATCTTGGCATACGTCTCCTTTTCTTTTATTCAATGAGTTTTCAAAGTCATAATTGGATTGTTAGCGCAAGTTCTTTCTAAACTGTCCTTTTCCATCACATACATTACCTATGTCTCTGTATTGCTTTTTTCGGCTCTGCTTACGGCAATATGTCTTTAACGTGCTGGCAACGTAAGCTCCGTGCTTTATTCTTACTTTTAGCTGTATGCATTATTTCTGCTACTGTTTACACGCTTATATTCTACATAAGTTTACTGTTATGTCAAGGGGACGTTGAGAAAAAATATAGCTAAATTGAGTTGTCATGATAACAACGTAAATTAGGAGCCATCTAAAAGATGTTAGCAAATGGATTAGAGAAACATTGTTATACGAAATGCTCCGTTTTTCTAATGAGCGTCTCAACGAGTCGGTTTATGTTATTTTACATAGGCACTGAATTTTCTGTGGTCTTACCTTAAATGCCCAATTGTCATGGCTATTGGGGGTTACCCGCCCCGGTGGTTATGGTGCTTGACTGCTAACCCGCAGGTCGCGGCGGCCGCAATTCGATGCCCGTGTGCTTATATTAGAGTTTTATAACACCACGTGGTTGAAATTTCCGGAGCCCTCCACTATGGCGTCTATCATTATCATATCGTGGTTCTGTGGGACGTTAAACTCAACAATTATTATTAGCTCTTGAGAGTGCCGCCTGTATCGTGTTCCTATATTTATTCGCTATGTTTGATACAGAACCTCTTTTCTATTTTACTTAGTTATATTTGTTTTTGTTTCTTTGTCTGCTCTAAATATTTTTACTGTTATTAATCACCAGGTAATCGGAGCTTAAGTGGCAATATAGTATGAATAGCGGCGTTGTTCTGCGGCACTTCATGCAATTGTAGAACACGTCTGACACATTGTCTGGGCTGCAGATAAAAGAAAAATTGTTAGAAGATCGCGCATTACTCAGTACGTCGCTAACGAATGCGTTACGCCAGTAGATAAGTAGAATATAAAAGTAATTGCAGTTTTATGTCCCCTACGTAAACGAGATGCATCGCAAAGAATGTCGCTACCAGCGTTCTCACTGATGTAAACCTGTCCGGTGATCAGGTATTGCTAAAACCGTGATACATTTACAGGCAAGGTAGAACTTAACAATAGTATTTGCACCATTGTGCGGAGGCTTCTTATTGAAGATGGCAGCCCGCAAGCTGGTCGACAAGCAGATCATCGACGCTACCGAATTACAAAAGCGGCAGGGGCGCAGCAAGAAACTTTTTCTGGGGGGGGGGGGGGGTACAATCATACTTTATGTATGTTCGTGCATGCGTTTGCATGTGTGCATGTATCTATACGCAAACAAAACTGAAAGACTTTGGGAGGAATTTGAACCCTCCAACCCCTTCCCCCCTGGCTACGCCCCTGAAAAACGGCAAGCAAAAACCGTTATCAGCGAAGTGTATAAACATCTGTCATGGTAAGCAGCTAAAGCAACCCCAATAAGCTATTTCGGAGCAAAAGTAATACACCTTCAGCAAGAAATACAAAACTGTGGAGATACTAACAGACATTTCATACAAATGAAACAAAACTGGTCGCAGGTAATAAACTTTCAAGGGAACATTTTTGTGCATCGGCGTTTAGTGCTACATTACTGCATATACAGATATAACAAATTTCCAAATGTATCGAAGTGTCTAAAGATACAATTGGAATGTGCCGTATCGGATACAGTCGGCGTTGTGGTATCTTATATCTGTATTTGAAATACTTCTTGCCCGAGTATCTTGTATCGTATGGCGATACAATATCAAGGTATCTTTGCCCAGCCCTGAAGACCGCATACGACAGCCCGGCCCCCTATAGTGCTTCGCACATAAAACCTGGCAGTCAAACGCATGGAGTTGCACACTTCAACAACGAATTTCTCGCCTTGCTTTCACAGTGCTGAATGTTGTGTACTAAAGAAAGCTATAGTGGCACAGTTCTCTCACGACACCAACGAAATATGAATGGTATTTTATGGTGTCCTAGCACTAGTTGCTTGAGAACATCTTTCGAAGAACTACGATTGGTATTGACTTATTTGTCACTAACACACGCTAGATATTCGATAGCGATGTGGTATTGTGATTTAATGCTATTACTTGTCCCCGAGTGACGTATTTAAGCAGAGACGTCGCAGAACTATACATAGCAGAGTTCCCAACACTAATTACGGAAGGAACCTCTGGCGCTGCGAATACTCGAAGCATGCAGAAGCGTCAAATCTGAGCAGACGACACAAACATTGTATTGTTGTCTCAACTAGTGATCAAACTATGCGTTAATTTAGGTTTTAATACTGATGGAAAAGCAGAAAGAAAATACACATGCATAGTACCGGATCCCTTAGAGGCATAGGTAATAGGGCAATATTGTAAAAAGATAGCAATAGGTGTTTGAGCGAAGCAAGAAAAATGCAAGAAAGAGCTAGCTAAAGTGCTAGAGTACAACGGATGTCAACAGACCTAATTATGAGAGACTCAGGTGGGTGTTATACCAACACTAGACGCGGTGAGCTGATATGTAGTGCTTATATCCTTCAATACTGGATAACGCGAATCCGAACAGGACAAAGAAGTAACACAGATGCACAGGACAGGCGTTACTCGCAACTAAGCTTCATTCAGGAATGTTCCATAGATATATACACAGCTGAGTGGCACGCGCAGGCGCACTGCACGTACGTTAGTCGCAGTTACAGTTCTTATGCTTATACTTGCCCGTTACGACGGAGGACGCACGCACGTTTCACGAACCCGTGTGGATGTGTAGAAAGTGTTCTTGGCAGTTATTGAACAAGGTCATCATCACCGTGATCAGTGAGTATCAGCAGCTAGACCGGATTTGTTAATCGGATCCGTTCGTTATCGTGGCTGTGAAGAGTCTAAGTGTAGTGTAGTGCGAGGTATAGTGCAGCTGGTGGAAATCCAGGATTCCTCTTACGATGAAATGATCTATGATGCCTCCTGTCGTGGACATGGCGGCGAGGTCTTTTGATGCCCTGCCCACATCCAAACCATCTTCCACGCAGTATAAGGACCAAACGTTGTTTCTTGATAAATCAATGTAATGATGAGAGGCCTGGTTCTCTCAGCAGATTTATTGTAGGAAGGATTCACCCAGGTTTTTACCTAATCTACGTGGTCGACGATTCGGACCACGTGGACGAGTGGATGGTAGTTGAGCCTCTTCGAGGGGTGTTCTGTCTTCAGCTTCCTCACTGTCCGTGCGTCCGCCGCGGTGGTGTAGCGGTTATGGTGCTCGGCTGCTGACTCGAAGGTCGCGTGTTCGATCCCGGCCGCGGCGGTCGCATTTCGATGGAGGCAAAAATGCTAGATGCCCGTGTACTGTGCGATCCCGGTCCACATTAAGAAATACCTGATAGTCAAAATTTCCGGAGCCCTTAGCTACGGCGACTCTCATATTATTATAGCGGTTTTGGGACATAAAACCCCAACAGTTGTTATTATTATCACTTTCCTTGCGTGTAAATCTGTGTGTTCGTGGTTGCTGCGTTGATTGAGACTGTGAATCACCTCTGGCACATACCCGCATGACATGAACTCTGCGACTCGGGTATGTGCCACACGTGACTGAGAGAAAGGGTTTCATGACGTACGCGAGAGGTATTTCGCGTTATTCATGTCATGACCAGTGAATCGTGTTCGTCATACACTGATCCCCTGCTACACCGATTTTGGTATACTACAAGTTATGGAGACGACCAGGACAGCGCCCAGAAGTAGGCGGCTAGATAGATAGATAGATAGATAGATAGATAGATAGATAGATAGATAGATAGATAGATAGATAGATAGATACGTATATAGAAACGGCCATAGGGCCTGAGGTTCGCTAAGAAATGCTTCGCATTAAAAAAAAAAGGTTTTCTTTCGCTTTAGCCTTGACGAGTGAGCAGTTTTTGACACTTCCTTGCAATATTGGAAGAAGCACCTGCCGCGTTTCCCTGCGTCGACGCTTGTTCCCTGCTCGTTAGTCGTCGAGAACATGCACTAATTGCCGCGTTCTCATCGCGTTCGAACGTGCATCGAGTTTCATTGCCATGCTTTGATCGTCCATACTAGTGTGCATTTGCACGCGCAAGCCAGCGCTGCATCTATTGGTGAGCGTTGCTTCCAGGTTTATTTGTCACTTACAAGATGAGCCCCTTTCGTCTCCGTCGTTACTGTTTTTGCTGTAGTTTTACAGAGGAGCTGTTACAGCCGATTTCAGTCCGTCCACAGCGTATTTCGGATCATAGCGAAGCCTGGAGATGGGGAAAGCGCGTAGCGAGACGGAAAGCATAGCATAAAGCCTGACCACACGTACGCGTTGCAGCGTGTCAGCGCGTGGCTTTTTGACGCGTCACTTCGCAGCTTCGCGTAGCCGCGCGCCTTCTCTCTTCATAGGAGGAGGGCGCGGCGTCGCGTCAAAAGGTCATGCGCTCCCACGCTGTGCAACGCGTACGTGTTGTCAGGCCTTAAGCCAAGCATAGGCGATAGTGAAAGTCTAGCATAGCAGAGTTGGGAAAGGGAAGCGAGGATGAGGAGTAAAGCATAGTTAAGCAATGGAGTGTCAAGGAAAGGAATGAGTGAGCAGGAAGAAGGGAGAGGTTCACGGGAAAAGGAAGCGACGGTGAGGGTGAGTAGGAAGGGAGAGAGCAAAGCATGGTAATGTACTTGAGGAAAAACTGGTATGGCGCAAAGAGGACGAGGACGAAGCGAAGACACGAGCTGACAGACAGTCTTCGCTTCGTCCTCGTCCTCTTTGCGCCATACCAGTTTTTCATCAAGTAATGAACCAACTAGCTCAGCAACAAGCCCTGCTGAATACTAAAGCAATGAAGTGCCATGGCAAGGAATGCGTGACGCGAGCGGGGAGGAGGAGTGGCGGCACAGCTGGCGGAGTTGAGCGGGAGCGGAGGCAATACGCAGTCGCGCGAAGAGCAGGTGGTATGACGTTAGTAATGACGTCAGCGCTACCTAGTAAAAGGCGCTCTCTTATATCGGCGGGACTCTTTCTCGCCCTGGACTTTCTCGATGCAGCGCTTTCGGCGTAAGACTTTCGTCGCTGAGGCTTTCCCTCAGCTCCGCTGTCCATTGGTGTTTACGATAGTAAAGCCACCCCTAGAAATTTTTTTCACGCGTGTACACTGAATATACGATGCATTTTGATATTTCTGAAGCCAAGGCTCGATACGTCATGACATTTACGTAAGCGTCCTTCACGGTAGAACAACCTCTATTGATCCAACGATGCGCTTCCGTAATGCGAACTTGCCCTAGTTTCTTAGCGGCACCAGTACGGAGTGACACTCTATGATATGTTCCAGCCCACCCTGTCAGGTTGTCCAAAACCGTGATAAAAAATGAAGGCAGCCTCGCACTATAGTGGTTCGATCCTCAAGGAAGTGTGGAGCTGGGCGGCCTCCCTTATTTCGCTTTATTTTAATACGAAAGTGCTTTATGCTGGGGTCCACCAAGACCTCACTGACGTATTTCCCTCACGGATATGACGTTACTAATATGTACACTAACGGATAAGAAAGAAAAAACTGAAGAAAAAGTTCCCCGCCGGGAATCAAACCTATGACCTCTCAATCCGCGACGTCGGGCGCCCGGTGCCTTAGTGACTAGGCCACCGAGGCAAACGCAAGAAGTTACACAAATACGCCGTATATCTCTCACACATTCTCCCTCGCACGGTGCCCTCTCTTGGCGGGGCTAGGCGGAGCGGCGCCACCTTCTGTGAGCGTTGGCGTGGATCAGAGTAGTGCAGCTTCCGCATGCGCCAACGTTGTTTCTCCGCCGCCTACTGGTTCGAGTGTCATAGCACCCACTAATAAAACTGCTGCAATAAGCGCCGCAGGAAGGCAACGATGTCGACACCGGAATGTCTCGCCTTCGTGGAGCGAGGCAGTAGGCATCAGGACGTGAAAGCTCTTCGCGTGTTCGCGGCTCAAGCTACGAATTTTGCCTGCCGTGTTGCCGAAGCGAATTGCGGTAGTGTAAGCATGATAATAGATAGGCGTAGGTTACCCGCAAGACCGCACGCCATGTCGTGTCTCTCTTCACTTAACGACGCTGTGAAGAAGTGCATATAGAGTACCAGTGTTTATTATGTGCTTGTTGATGCCCTCTATGCGCGGTATTCACGATATACTATGTCCAGCTATATGTTAACAACTTCAGCTCATGATCATGGACGTTAGTTGTCGCGATGGAGATTTGCCGCTAGGCGTCGACGTGGGTGCATACACGTCAAACGGCGCTGTAGCTGCCAAACACCAATAGTTATTGTACAAGCTCTCATAGAACAATGCACAATAAGCAATCAACTACTACTGTGAAGACACGTTTCACTTTCGTGCTATACAAATTCCTATGACGGAGGGATCAGCCATCTTTATTTCTCTGTCTTTCTTCCTCTCCTTCTTTTTTTTCTCCCATCTCTTTTTCTTCTAAATTTTTTCTTCTGTTCATTTTTACTTATTTCTTTCTCCCTCTATGTGTTTCTTTCTCTTCCTCGCTCTTTCTCTCTTTCTTTATCTTTCTTCACTTTCCTTCTCTCTCCTTATTTCTCGCTTTCTCTTTCAATGTCTCTTCCCCTCTCTCTCAACTTATTTCTCCCTCTTTCTTTTATTCTATGTCTTTCTCTCACTCTTTCTCTCTTCCCTTTATTTCTCCGTTTCTCTTGATGCTACGCTTCTTTCTTCCATTCTCTCTCTTTCTGTCTATTTCTCTCGTTTCTTTCTAGGCTGTGTTTCACTCTCTCCATTCCTCACCCTCACTTCCCTTTACCACCTCCTTGCATACTATACAAGGCTGTGCTATGCTCTGGTACGTGCCTGGATAGCCGAGTGATTACGACGCTCGCCTTCGGATCGTGAGTACGCATGTCCGAATACCGCCTGGCCAAGAATTTTTTTTCCCAAGAATTTGTCTCTTTCTCTTTCTTACTATGTCTCTTTTTCTATATGTTTCTTTCTGTCTCTCTCTTTTTTTCTTTCACTCTCTCTGCACTCGTTCTCTTGCCCACGGCGCATGTGTTCGACGCACGTGTTCTGCGAGTGAAGCAGAAGTTGAAGATGAGGACGAAGAGAGAGAAGAGGGTGAATAGAGCGTGTGCCGGTTCATGACGATGATAGTTTTCCATTGGCTCTGCACAAACTCACGTTCGGTTTAACTAGCTTCGCTGTTATAAAAACAAAAATATAAAAGGGGTGGAACTGGTTATGATAACGATTGTATATGAAAAAGTGAACATTAAGGTGTGTCATAATTTAGAATTGGAGCCATATAATCAGTAGAAATTAGTGTAAACAACGACTAGATCTCAGAAACCCATCGAATCGGGCTTATCGCCGCGCCTGACGGATCTGATCTCGACCACGCGCTTCTTGCTCTGTCGCTTCAGCAGCGCGCGAAACACACAGGTCACCTGTTGAAACACCAGGGCACACAAACGCCGAAAACGTATATGACAGGGTTCGAATGGGTTAGGCTAAGGGTTCTATGTTATAAAGTGGACGTTAAGGTATCTCATTGCTTAAAATACGCTAAAGGACCCTGAAGATTCGGCGTATGCATGTCACACCCTTCTTCCTCACCGCACGCTCTCTTACGGTCCTCCCTCCTGTTGCGCCGGGTTACCAGCGTTCGCCTCACGTGTATCACAGAACAAGGCTCACGTGGGGTGCAGTTACTCCGGCACTCACTAGGTGTCGCGCGACTGGCCTTTTCTGCACCCCTGGCACATATAAGAGCATGCTTACGTAACCAGTGGCTATTCTGGGTGTGCCGTGGTACAGTGAAGTAGAAGAGGGGCAGTGGGCTCATTGATGATAAACCGACAACTCGTCACGCACAAGAATACATCGTCATGCCGACGATGTATCCATGGGCACTAAGGAAACACCAGGGCACAGGAACGCCGACGGGTGAGGGCCACAACCAAATCCCTAAGTCAACGATTAGTTTCGCCTCCAAACTTTTTTCAGCAGGTCTATGTTGGAAGAAAGTTTGGGTGACGACCAATGCCCTTAATAATGACATCTTGCTTTTGCGCCCACGTGTTGCGTACCAAGAAATAAATATTTGGAAAACCGGAAGCGTAGTCCTCGTCCGGAAGTGCTTAGAAGAGAAACAGGAGTCTCACTCGGTGCTCGTGCCAATAAAGACATCTGGGAACTTGACATGCTTTCTCCCCGTGGAAAAGAGCATGTGGTTCGCAAAGCCAAAACATGAAATTTCCTTTTCCCTCTCAATATATCATATATTTAGAATGGTTTAAGTGGACGTCAGCTTTAATTTGCGCCATCATTTTATTTCTTCTTTATTTCTGTAGGGTTTCACCTAAGAAATGCGATTTTTGGGGCATTTCTTCTTCGACCATTTGTTATCACTTCAAGCGTCATTCCGCCTACTGTTATTCACTGCCCAAGTCGCTAGCGGTGAATGTGTATATTATTTAAAAAATAAATAATACTCGATATAAATCCTCTGTACAATTGTATTTGTCACGATGGTTCCACCTATAAAACAATATTATTGGCTCCTACTTGTAATACAATTTCGTTTAAGCGTTCTATTGAGATGGCCAATGTATGGACACTCCAGGTGTATTTTCCCGTACGCCAGCGCCTCGTTGGGTTACGTCAGATCGGATATTAGATGAGTTAGCTGATAGCCGTACCTCTTATAACATTCCACTGTGTTGCTATCGTATTTATTGATTCTCGTTAAGCTCGAAGCTGTTACGTTATTTTAGTACGCCAGCCACAAATGTCTCAGAATCGATGAAAAATGACTCAGTCACAGTAATTAAGAAGTTACTAACCAGCAGGCAATTGTGGTAGTTAAACAATTTAGGAACGCTTCTCCTACCGGTAAAATGGGGGCAAGTGAAGCTAGGCGTGTGCGTGCCCGATGTACTACTTTTTTCTTTCTTTCTTTCTTTCTTTCTTTCTTTCTTTCTTTCTTTCTTTCTTTCTTTCTTTCTTTCTTTCTTTCTTTCTTTCTTTTCATTGTTGCCAGATGTCTTTCTTTCTTTTTTTCTTTTCTTTATTTTTCTTTTCATTGTTGCCAGATGTCTTTCTTTCTTTCTTTTCATTGTTGCCAGATGTCTTTTTTCTTTTTTCTTTCTTTCTTTCTTTCTTTTCATTGTTGTCAGATGTCTTTCCTTTTTCTTTCTTTCTTTCATTGTTGCCAGATGTCTTTATTTCTTTTTCTCTCTTTCATTGTTGCCAGATGTCTCTCTTTCTTTTCATTGTTGCCAGACGTCTTTCTTTCGTTTTCTTTCTTTCTTTCTTTTCATTGTTGCCAGGTGTCTTTATTTTTTCTTTCTTTCTTTCATTGTTGCCAGATGTTTTTCTTTCTTTTCATTGTTGCCAGATGTCTTTCTTTCTTTCTTTTATTTCTTTTCTTCCTTTCTTTCTTTCTTTCTTTCTTTCTTTCTTTCTTTCTTTCTTTCTTTCTTTCTTTCTTTCTATCGCACTGCGCAATGATTCCTTCTACCCTTTTTCCTTTCTCCATGCCGTGAATTGGGCCTTCATCCACCTGCTTAGCAGCATAACACTTCTGTTGCTACAGGCAACAACGATGGTCCGCGTTCAGATCCAAGCAACAATGAAATGCGGCAACGTGCTCGAAAATCGCGTACATAAAGGCCCAACCGCATGCACGCGATTTTCTAGCGACGTCGTCAACGACAGCGACGAGCGACATGATTTGCTGTCGTGAAGGGCCATCCATCGCTGTCGCTAGTCGCGTCGCAGGTTTCTGGAAAAGCAGAAAAAATCGCTTGTCGCCCGGAAGTGAGCATGACGATATCCGGCAACATGGCAGCATCTCTGACCCTCGCTTCGATTGCAATTTGCTCTTGATGTTTCTAATCGGCGCGTACTTCAAGGAATGCAAGTTATAGACAACCTTCTTTACAGCCCCACCTCACGCGGAGAGCGAGGCAGCGGCCGTATTTTGTCGTTAATTTTGATCAACTGTTCGTTTCGATGTTTCGGTGGCAGCTTGCTGCATTGCTGGGAGCTTGCTGCAATGTCAACATCGTCGTCGTGTGAGGTGGCCCTTCTCCTTGCGAGGAGGTGATGTGAGGCGCTGCTGCTTTTCTTAAACGTTGCACGACAGCAAGAGGGAACGCTGTAGAGATGCGCCTCGTGGGCTAACCCTAACATAACGCAGTTTGCAAAGTCCGACGTATTAGCCTAGGTAGCGTACGCTTCCTGGCGCCCCCTTGAGATCACAGCAGATACTACTGTAGCGGTTAAGCATAAGACTGCGAAAAAAGAGAGTCACGAAACGCTTATATGGCTTCCTTATATATCTCACACAAGACAATAATAAATTTGCCATGTTGTCATTCATTTACTTTGTAATTCTTTTTCGCAATTTACCTGCGTGAACGCAATAGTTTTCAATCGAGCAGCCATGACTGTCGCGAAATGTGGGTGCTCCCGTCGCGACGCGACAGCGCCATGGAGCGCGTTTGCCGCTGTTGCTCGTCGCCGTCGCTCGAAAGTCGCGTGCATGCGGTTGGGCCTTAACTTCACCCCTGAACACACAACCACATTGCTCGAGTTTACCCTTATCAATGATTGTTCTCAAGTACTTTTTGCTTGTCCGCCTACTTGGAGTTTGCAGATTTCGCCGTGCAGGAGAATAAAATAAGAACGGCTGGTAGTACGGTGCCAACTGGCAGAGCAGTTCTGCCACGCTTCGTTGCCCGACGGCACGAGTTTCCGCGGGCGCTTAACGGAGCTGGGCACGTCGAGTGCACTCCGGTTGCCAGCGACGGCTGGCTTTTCGATGAGTTGAGGAGGCAAAGCAGAGGCGAGAAGGAGGATATAATTGCTCGTAGCTGGCTTGTTACACCCTGCGTCGCTTAATTCCTGATGCGAATGATTTGATCGTGACGTAACCAAACAGCGCCTACAAAAACTGGCGAAATTTCAAAAATCGTTTCAGGGTCCTTCTAACAGCGAAGCGGTTCTTGGGCCAGGCTTTGATGGGACGATGCTTGGTCACGCGGCGCAGCGACATGGAGAGGGCATAGATTAGCGAGAGAGAGAGAGAGAGAGAGTGATTCGTGAAAGAAATGAAAAGGGGCGCTATTTTCTGCCTCCCGTCGTGGGGGCACGGGGGGAGGGAAAGAGGAGAGGAGTACGCGCCGAACGCAGGTGGGCGCATCTATAGACGAGTGCGCTTGGCGGTCGTTTCTCGAATGTTCGGAGAATGGTTAAAGTAGCGCGGTCTCCGGAAAAAGCAGCCACCCGTCGGGAACGCCACCAAGAGTTGGCGCGTGATTGGGCACGTTGTCGTAGTGCGAATCGAGAAGCCTGCGCGAGGGATACCGAAGCCATGAGCGAGCGGAGGGCTTTGGATACGCTTGGCAATGTCGGTCGAAAAACAATATATGCTTTAGTGGTCGGAAAAGGGATAGAGCCTGGCATGGACAGATAACCGCTCAGCCAGTCTTAGCTTGTGCAAATCGATCGGCTGTCTTTGAGAGGCTATATGAAGCTTAGCCTTGCGATTAGCAAACGCCAGCCAGCTTAGCTGTTAACATCAGCGGTCGCAACGTTAAGTCAGAGAAGCTGGGCAAATTTTTTTCTTTCTGTGGTATTCAGGGGCATGTTGGGGCCCACATCGTGGGCATTCTGTGGCGTAAACTTCATGCCGAATGTGTTTTTATGCTTGTGCCTGCAAAGAGAACTAGGCTACGTGTTAATGTATAGTATATCACATTTAATGTTAGCCGTTTATGGAGAATACTTTTTACGTGTGTCCTTTTTGCGTGTCACTTTTTACGTGTGTCCAGAAATGGTTATTACGTTAAGCACGATTAGGATAGCTAGTATAATAGCTTTCATGGCTGGGCCAAGAGAACGTCGTTTGATGTAGTCAAGAGGATGTAGACATTACTGTAATACGGCACAAAAGAAAGCCTCCGTGGCATCTTTACCTAAACTGCATATTCAGTCTGCGTAGTATAACTAGCATAAAGTGAAAAATAATATCTCCTAGGTTTCTTCATGTCCTTTAGAAGTATGAGTATTTGAACGTAAGCCTATTCCGGAATGTACAGTACTAAATGTGTAACAAATAGAGGAGAAATGTGTCTTTTTTTCCTTTTTTGTTGGAATCAAAGGAAGCTGAGATTTCAAAGCAGTGTTGAATTCGCGAGCATTATAAGCCTTATTGTGAGTGAAAGGCGCCAAAAAAAGCGTACGTGAGGCATCAGTCCGCGACAGGGGGAGCGACCCTATAGTTAAAAAACTAGAAGCGAAAAAACAAACAAAAGGATAAAGAGACAAGCAATCAAAAATATGAAGCAACGAAATACAAGAAAACCATAAATAAAAAGCAGCGGAATATTAAAAAAAAAAGAAGCTTGGAGAACGCTCGAGGTTCGCCTTCAAGAGCAGAACGTGATAGTGTAGTTGCTGCTGTTTTGCTCCAAGTATGGCTCATACCCAATGCAGGGGATTGGCCGAGTAGGGGCTGGATTTTTCCAATATTTTCTTTAGTATGCCGTTCATGGAAGCTATAATTGACTAATATAATGAATTGGTGTACCAATTATTGGTAAGGAAATATTTAAAGCAGGTAGAATTTAGCTAGATCTTCCGCTGTCTGATGAATTCCTCAATGGCGAAGAAAATATCCCTGTGGCTTTATCCAAGAGTGGTGGCCCCAAAAGAAAGAATAACCGGTTTTGATACTCCCAGGCCCAGCTTTCGAAGAGGTGGTTCTACGATTCTTTTCTTCAATGTCGTGAACCAGCGACAGGATAGAAAGAAATGAGCAATGGTTTCATCCTGATTGCAGAAGAAGCACAGCAGGTATTCGCTAAACCTGCTCTATGTAAGTAAAAAGTGAGGGAGGTAACGCGGCAACGAAATTTCGGTATGGCTACTTCCATTATTCTTGACTTGGATAAATCGCTGCGCCAGGAAAATAAGTAGTGCTTATACTCTGGAGAAGCAGTCAATACTGGATCCGAGAACCTTCTTCTTAATGTTAGTGAGCGAAATCTTGCCATTGTTAACACAAATCATCGGCGCCAAAAGCGACGCCTTTGCGAAAGAATCAGCCATTTCATTTAACAACGAATCTTTGTGTCTTAGTACCCAGATTAAATGAATATATTGAAGATGAGCGGGAACTAGTACATTAAAGAGCTTTAATAATGATGATGTCTGTGGTTTAACGTCCCAAAACGACGATATGATTATGAGAGACGCTGTAGTGGAGGGCTCCGGATATTTCGATCACCTGGGGTTCTTTAACGTGCACCTAAATCTAGGTACACGGGACTCAAACATTTTCGCCTCCATCGAAAATGCAGCCATAGCGGCCGGGATTCGATCCCGCGACCTTCGGGTCAGCAGTCGAACGCCATAACCGCTAGACCACCATGGTGGGGAACCTTAAAGAACTTTAGCATGGGCCTTTCACCAGATGCCGAAAGAGAAGAGCATACAGATAAAGAGTCTGTTATAATTGCAACTACTCTAACTGAAATGCTTCACTTGCGTAAACCTAATATTATTGCCATAAATTCAGCTAGAAAATGCGATAGCGTAATCGGGCCCCGAAGCTAGCCTAGCTTCGGTTCTCGGTGCATGCCTCAGCCGTGCCGCAAAGCAACAAACGTCTGTGCTCGTAACATTGGCCGTTTCAAACTATGCTAGAATACCTATTGCAAGTACAGTTTCTCAATGCCCACTACGCCATAATTCTTCCTTTTGCAAATCTGCGAAGGGCCCACTATGCGTCCGTAAGGCAACACGTGAACCTACGCAGCTGTTCACATTGTTGATGTTTTGCAGCTGATGATGATTAAATATTTCTGAGCGCTTACTCATTGCGCAATGCGCATGTTTCGACGCCTGGTGCAATTCCACGCATCTGCCACGCAATATTAGATGCGTTAAAGACACTCCTTCCACTACGTGACCTTAATATAGCGTTTTTTCTGAAGCAGTTTCAAGCAATAGCCTGCTCTGTGGTAGAACACCTGCTTGCCACGCAGACGGCCTGGGTTCGATTCTCACTAGAATCGAAGATTTCTATTGTTAATTTTATTTGCATCTTTCTCGATTTTTCGGTCACAGACAAGGTGATGACTTTTCGCTCACAACCAACAACACCGACGCCAACACCGGAATTTCTGTGAAACGAGCTCTTTAAAGCTAGCGCTTTAAAGCACAACAAATTCGGGAATGATTTGTATTCGATAATTACTTCGTCTGTGCGGCACCTCTAATATTGAGGTTGTGATAAACCTAACACATTTAGGTGAGAATTTAAGCTCAGGGCTTCCGGGTACGAAAATACGATTTCATTGCGAGGTACGCCTTAGTGGAATATATTCCGGAGCAATTGTTAAAGTGGTACTGACCCGAAAACTTTTCGGTTGTTTTTTTTTTTGCGTCAAATAAAAGGCCAAGCCCCCAAAATGTACTGATAAGCGTGAGTGCAATCTGAAAAGTAATTAGTGTTTTTAAAGCTAGTTTTGGTTCCTACTGTACCATGACGTCACAATACGGTATGAGCTTCTCGTCACGTGCTCACGCAAGATATCGTGACGTTTTCGCGGCCGCTCAGTTCAGGGGCGTAGCCAGAAATTTTTTTCGGGGGGGGGGGGGGTTCAACCATACTTTATGTACGTTCGTGCGTGAGTTTGTATGTGTGCGTGTATTATACGAAAGCAAAACTGAAAAATTTCGGGGGGGGGGGTTTGAACCCCTCAACCCCCCCCCCCTTGGCTACGCCCCTGGCGCCGTTCCTGGCTCCCTTGGTGATGAAGCACGAGCGACCATTTTCAACGTTTTGGTGCCTGGCGTCATCACAACTAGATGTACATGTAGGTGAAGTCACTAGAATTGACATTTCAACCTGACGTCACGCTGGTGTCAGGCTAAAATCATTACTGCTAATGTCAGTGGGCGCGCCATGCGAAAATGGACTTTCATGTGAAAATAAAATATCAGCATTTACTGAGATTCACACTTGCGCAGAGCTGTCTCTGCATACAGGAGAATTGTATGGCAGACTCACCATCGAAAATTCGTGTCAGTAGACTCAGTACCCCTTCAAGCACCCGGTGTTTATTAATACACACGCTGTTTGGTGCGACAATTGACTGATATAACGTAGGAGATCATCCCCGCCGGTCCCACAGCGTCATCGTCAGCTTTAAGTGACGTCGTTCACAACGCTAGTCTAAAAGCCCACCTCACTCACTCTACTACGAATGCGCATAAAGTGCGCCGGGATGGTCCTTATTCTGCCTTGACCTTCTAGTCGCCTTTGTCCCAGTGTAAATATACTGCATAAATAGCCGTGTATTTAAGCTACGCGTAACATTTGTGAAGAGGTTTATTGGTCGTTGAAAGACGTAATGGTCGTCAGCGGCAAGCAAGCGAGAAGAAGCGTCCAGAGGCACAGCGGCGATCCGAAACACGAGCCGAGCGAGCCGAGCCTTGGCGATGCTGCTGGATGGAGGCGCATCTTCTTCTTCACAATCGCCCCCGCTGAAAAAGGAGCCATCCTGGCGACCTAAGAAGTTTCAGGTAGAGGCTCACGGTACGGCTTGAGGCGGGAAACATGGACGATGTCACGTCCACGCCGGCGCATGTCATCCGATCGAGAAACTGGCTCGATAAGAAAATTAACTGGAGAGGTTTTCCTCCAAGATGGTGTAAGGGCCCTCGTACCTTGGAACGAGCTTCGAGGAGAGTCCCGGAGTCTGGTATGGGACAGAGAGCCATACGAGAGACCCTGGGGCATAGCTAGGGTCTGGAAGTGAAGTGCTGCGGTTTTTCTTTCTGTCGCTGCTGCTCTTGCGAGGTAAACGTGCGGGCGAGCTGGCGGCACTCTTCGGCTTGTCGAGCAGCTTCGGAGACAGGTGGACACTCGGAAGCATCAGGACGGTAGGGAAGTAGGGTGTCAATAGTATGTGAAGGCTCGCGTCCGTAAAGGAGAAAGAAAGGCGAAAATCCGGTAGTTGTTTGTATCGCGGTGTTGTATGCGAATGTTACATAAGGGAGAACACGGTCCCAGTTGGTATGGTCAGATGCGACGTACATCGAGAGCATATCACCCAGGGGTGCGGTTAAACCGTTCCGTGAGCCGTTAGTCTGCGGGTGGTATGCTGTGGTTGTCCGATGAATGACGTGGCATTCCGAGAGCAGAGCTTCGACGACCTCGGAGAGAAAAGCGCGGCCTCTGTCACTAAGGAGCTCTCGAGGGGCGCCATGTCGAAGGATAAAGTGACGTAAAATGAAAGAGGCGACATCCCGAGCGGTAGCGCTAGGCAAAGCGGCAGTTTCGGCGTAGCGTGTCAGGTGGTCGACAGCCACGATAATCCACCGGTTGCCATCTGCGTCATTGGAAGGGGACCGTAGAGGTCAACGCCGACGCGATCAAATGGCTTGGCAGGGCATGGAAGCGGCTGCAATGCGCCGGTCGCACGTAAAGGTGTCGATTTGCGTCGTTGGCAGTCAGGACAGCACTGCCACGAATTCCGCACAAAATTGTACATGCCGCGCCAGTAATAGCGATGGCGAAGGCGCTCGTATGTCTTGAACACCCCGGCATGGCCACATTGCGGATCGGCGTGAAGAGAGGCGCATACTTGTGATCGCAAGCTGCGTGGAATTACCAGTAGCCATCGGCGGCCATCGGCAGCGTAGTTGCGGCGATGAAGCAGTTGATCGCGGATGGTGAAATGGGAAGCTTGACGACGGAGGGATCGAGATACAGGAATGGTGGATGGTTCCACATAGATAATCAAGAAGAGAAGCGATCCACGGGTCACGACGTTGTTCGGTGGCAATGGAGTCGAGATCGAGAGATGACAAGGGGTGGACGCATGTGGTTGCGCACGCTGGATCTGGCGGTAAAGGTGAGCGGGAGAGGGCGTCAGCGTCAGAGTGTTTGCGTCCGCAGCGGTATACGACGCGAATGTCGTACTCCTGGATGCGAAGTGCCCATCGCGCTAGGCGGCCAGAAGGGTCCTTCAACGTGGCGAGCCAGCAAAGCGCGTGGTGATCGGTTACTAGATCGAACGGGCGGCCGTATAAGTACGGCCGGAACTTTCCAAGCGCCCACACCAGAGCCAAACACTCTTTTTCAGTCACGCTGTAATTCGTTTCGGCTTTCGTCAGCGTGCGACTAGCGTAGGCGACGACGTATTCGGAATAGCCGGGCTTTCGTTGAGCGAGGACAGCGCCAAGCCCGACCCCGCTGGCGTCTGTGCGTACTTCGGTAGGAGCCGTCGGATCGAAGTGACGAAGAATAGGTGGGGAAGTGAGCAGGCGGCGCAGTGTAGCGAAGGCTACGTCACATGCAGAGGACCAGGAGGAGAGGTTCACGTCGCCGCGAAGAAGCTGGGTTAACGGTGACATGATGGATGCAAAATTGCGAACAAAGCGCCGGAAATAGGAGCATAGACCTACAAAACTTCGAAGTTCCTTCATGGTCGTGGGCTTAGGGAATTCCGCGACTACACGAAGTTTTGCAGGGTCAGGTAATACGCCCTGTTTGGACACGATGTGGCCTAAGATGACGAGCTCCCGGGCAGCGAAGCGGCATTTCTTGAGGTTAAGCTGAAGGCCAGCGTTGGTCAGACAAGTCAAAACGTGCCTGAGGCGACGGAGGTGTGTAGGGAAATCATGGGAGAAAACCACGACATCGTCGAGGTAACGTCAAGTAATGGGGCGTCACACAATGGGGAAAACTCAACTTCGGCGCGTGCGCAGTCGATAGAAGGGCATTATGGCGGGATAGGAAGTCCCACCCGAGGATGACGTCATGCGAACAGGCGAAAGGACAATGAACTCAACGATGTACAGATTGCCTTCAATGACCACTCTTGCAGTGCAGGCTGCGAGAGGCGTCCACTTGCTGCGCGCTTGCGGTGTGGAGCCACAGTCCCGAAAGCGGCGGCGTTACCTTTCGTAATACACGGCAGAGATTAGCGGCTATGACAGAAACGCGGCGCCGGTGTCCACAAGGGCAAAAGTACGAACACCTTCAACAGTTATGGCGACCACGTTATTTGGGGAGGAGTGAGGGCTTGGACAGTTTCGGAGATGGCGCAGTTCTTGCCTCTTGAACTGCGGCGTTTAATTTCCTGGTCGGAGGGTCCGGGCGGCGACGCATGGGGTGACGGCGATCGCCGCCGAGGAGATGGTGAGCGCTTGCGGCTGGAAGTCAGGGCGGTGAGTAGGGGCATCGCGCGGGAGGGCCAGGAACGTATTGGAGGAAGGGCTGGCTTCCGGCTTGCGACGAGCGGGCACTGTCGCCGAAAGTTTGGGGGCGACGGCGGCAATAGCGGGCGACGTGTCCAGGAGTGTAGCAGGCGTAGCAAATCGGTCGATTATCAGGCGTCCTCCATGGATTGGCGATTGTCGGTGCTGCCCAAGTGGAAGGATAGACAGGCGGTTGCGTGGGCTGCGAGTGCGTAGTGTAAGGTGGTTGCGGAAGCCTACGCAGAACATCAGCATACGTGAGGGGCGCGGCTACAGGCTGCACTGGCTTGCCGCATAGGCGACAGGAGCGGCACAGGCTCCGATGCACGCGCGTAGTGAACAGGGCTGGATGGAGGCGGCTCGCGGCGCGCAAGGGGAAAGCGTGGGCAACCTCCTCCGAAATAACAGTGCGGAGCGGGGGTGGGCAGACGGGTGGTAGGCTCGTGAGTAAAAGGCACTAAGGAAAGTTGGCGGGCAACTTCCTCGCGGACGAAGTCTCGAACCTGCTGAAGCAACGTCGAATGGTCAGGCATGGTGTCGAGACTGCACAGCGACTCGCACCCCGTGGAGGCTGCCGAGGTCAGAGCGCGCTGCTTCTTCAACTCGTCGTAGCTCTGACACAAGCTGACGACTTCTGAAACTGTGCCCGGATTCCTAGCCAAGAGCATTTGGAATGCGCCATCGTCAATGCCCTTCAGGATTTGTTTGATCCTGTCAGCTTCGGGCATGGTGTCGTTGACACGTCCGACAAAGGTCGACGACGTCCTCAATATGCTTGTGAAAGCTGTTCTCCAGTCTACTGTGAGCGGACGCGCAAGCGTTGCTTCTGCGCGCTGCTTGCGGACAGCTGGTCGACCGAATACTTCAGAGCAGGACGTCTTGAAGACGGCCATGTGGGGGGAGTTCTGTTTGGGTTGTTGTACCACAATTCGGCGACGCCAGTCAGATAAAATAGTGACGTAGCCTAGCTTGTCGGGGTCATCCCACTTATTATGCGCGCCTCACCCAGTTCGTAGTGGGTCAAGCCAGTCTTCCACGTCGGTCTCATCTGCACCGCTGAAGACCTTTGGGTCCCCGGAGCCGAGGAAGCCCGGTGGCAGGTGACGGACAGGGGACCGGAAGGCGCCGGTGGGTTTGCGTGGTCAGTCATGATCGGCGGTAGCGTCCGGCTACGCAGCTCCAGGGTGTAGCGACGGGGATGAACAGCACCCTCCACCAAATGTGAAGACGTTTATTGGTCGTTGAAAGACGTAATGGTCGTCAGCGGCAAGCAAGCGAGAAGAAGCGTCCAGAGGCACAGCGGCGATCCGAAACACGAGCCGAGCGAGCCCGAGCGTTGGCGATGCTGCTGGATGGAGGCGCATCTTCTTCTTCAGACATTCAACTCAGTGTTGACTTTGTACAGCGCAGAATACTTTACTGCATCTTCTCACCAAAATTACAGCAAATCGCGCTTCTACATATTCTAAACAAAGATCCTGGTGCATTCGCGGTGAACACTTAATTTAAAACAGGGGCTCATCTTCATCTGTGTAATCTGTGTAATAGTGTAATATCTTCATCTGTGTAATAGTAATCTATTGTGTACGAGAACTCTACAGCCGTGTTTTGTTCTCCATCATTTACGACGCATGCATGCAACAAGCTTATTGTGAAGAGAACCGAAATACAGAAGATATGAAAAAAAAAACCGGACAATAAGATTTTCTATCCGGTAACACTTTATTATTCACGTTTTAACATAAAATCACCACTGGAAATGCGGACTTACAAGCTCAGCATCCACTAGTAATGAAAGCTGTTTGTACATACTTAGTCACAACGACCAATTGATGTAGCGGGTTATACGCTACAATAATCAATTAATAGCCAAACACTGCGCGCCTAGTGCCTAAACGCCGTATGTACTGCCGCCTATTTCACCTTACGCTACCGCAGTGGAAAAAAAAAAGAACCGTGGCTTACGGAGTTCTGATACAGTCACTAGGGTCACTATGCCTTCATTGATAATAGACAACATAGAACAAGAAGGTATTCGGGTCTCGGTGAATTTCATTTATCGTACGAAGAATGTTGTAATGAACAATGATGTTCGATATAATGGCATTTAGGTACATCGCGGCGGTGTAGTATTCCGCTTAACATCAGCAATCACTTTATAAGCATTTTGTATAACGTACGGATTTAGTTCTCGGGAAGTATGAATGTATGAATAATGAATGCATTAGCGCAGATCTGTTGAATGAATAACGGCTAGGTATATGAAAAGCTACTTATCGTTAAAGCTGTTTTTATTATGCAGCGAGAAAATAAATTATGGTCGCTTCTTAACCTTTCCATATAGAGATAGTCAATATACTTGGAATACATCACTACGAAATCGATGTTACAAATCCTGCTGCACGTGATGTCATCATAATTAGTATCGCCATAATATTTTTAAAAATCTATGATGAGGCGAACAGATAAAATGTGGTATACAAAAGGGGTCATTGCTAAGTTCCCGCAACGTAGTGCCACATAATACCCACGACAACCTCGTTCGACGTTTTGGAACATGTAAATTTAACGTAACATCATTCTTCGTTGCTGCACTACTATAATTTGACGATACATCGCGATCACGCATCTCGTAAATAAAATTTTAACGCTCAGGAAGAATTTTGCTGTCGCTGGTGAAGAAACTCCGTTAAATATGTCCACCCACGGGCATCCTTCAAGCCAACGGTGGCACTCCGCTGAGTCATGGTCCCTGGTTGAGGCACACAGTGGAGACGAGGGCTCGCGCCACGCTGTAAGGGTCGCAATTGGACGCTGGTCTGCGGTCCTCGAGGTAACCTTTGCGGTCTTCCGAGACCTGCGCAGTTGGCATGCAGGGAAGAAAATTTGATTCAGTTTATTTCGATATCACGCGAAACATTACAGAAGTCACAGTAGCGATGATGTGGGGCGAAAGCAAAAAGCCATTAAGGCTTGACGAAGGCTTTCGCACCACTTGACGCATAGAAACATCAGCATGAAATCAATAATGATTATACAATATCAAAACATGTCTTCCAGGATCATGTCTGTTTGCATTTTAAAACACGTGGAAAAATGTTTGAAGAAAGGAACTGTATACGCGTAAAATGCCGAGCAAGCGACCCCCCCCCCCCCCCTACGGTGAAGGATAATCCGACCAGCTTTGGTGAGGGGGGGGGGGGACGCTTGCTCGGTCCCGGACCGAAATTCGAGATGGTGGCGGGAGAGCAGCTAAAAATAAAAAAAATGTCAATTTCTGTTTCTAATGAAAAGCTTTATTTGTTTACTGTTTTTATTCCCCCTCATACTATCGAACTCGTCAAACGACTCCTCAAAGTCGGACGCAAAAGTTAAGTCCGCGCACTCGGCCTGGAGAGACCTGCGGTCTTCTGGTGGTACATCGCCGACACCAGAGAGCCTGGCGTGCAGCGCGCCATCCTCTGAACCATCTAGTGCATTAGATATGCCACACCCGGTGAATGATCGAGAGGAGGAGGGGAGGGGGGGGGGCGCTTGCTTGGTCATTGGCGATTATTTCAGACCTCCCGAATAAGGGAAGGGGGTGCTTGCTCGGCATTTTACGGTAAATGGTTTATTGAAAGAAGCTGCTTAATATTAGTGGTAGTAAGTATAGTAAGTAGCTCGTCATTTGGCAACCATAGTCAGTACGTGTGCGAGGGTTTTCCACTCACTAGTGGCTCGTGTGCTATAGGGGCAAGCATATGGTGTTAAACGCGCTAAATCGATCCTCGTAAGAAGCGCACACACAGGGACAGCAAGGAAGAAAGACATCACACAAGCGCTTCTTCCTTGCTGTCCCTATGCGTAGTTTTGAGCTTCCTAAGAAGATGGATCTGTACCAACTAGCCCGGTATACTTGTATATTAAGCGCTAAATCAGCAAGAAAAGAACCGTGTTTCCTTTGGGAAGTACGATATCGCTTCATTAAAGTCGAATTGTAGATCTCAGGCATTGGCTGTAAATTAAGGGCTTAGAAAATGGGTTTGGAATGTGCATCGCGTTGAACATCTGCAATTATGCGCACAACTCTTTCTGTAGTCTATAATAATAGTGAATTCGCTGCTGCCATAACTATCAGTTTTTCAGTTCAAAGGAAATTAGACGAAAATAGAGGAACAAAAGAAAAACGAAGGAACTAATAAAGAACCTGCAGAATGCCTTCATTTTGTAACAACTTTCTAAATCAATGTGTTCTGGATGAAATATGATCGCAAGCACGAACTCTGTTGCGTGCACATGCACCGCTGTGGCTCAGTGCCTTTGACGCCCGTGACACCGCGGGTACGTATCCAAATAGCGCCTAATGGGCATCGATGGCCGCGAAATTCAGGACAGACCACGCGTCAGTCCACGTGGCAAACCTGACCATGGAACATATAGAAAGGGAAGCACTTGGCTCCTTCTCGCCGCGACCCAAGCTCTTCTCGTAATCATTGCGTAGTGTGGGTATTCAGACCAACAATTAGTTATTTTATTAGGCGATAGCCTTAGACGCCTCATAAAACGCGAAAATTGACTCGCGTCCCACATCGGCGTCTCCCGTCGGCGGCGTCCACACGAGTCATACAAAAAATGATCATCACGTGATGACGTCACCATATGACGTCATCATGACCTCACAGATCGCCAAAATTTGTTATGTCATTATGACGTCACCATTACATTATATTGACTTAATGTCACATGATGACATCATCACATGACATCGTAGGTTTCTCAAAGGTGGGACGATCACAGAGGCAATGCAAAACCAGGCGAGGTGCCTCCGATACTGGAGGCAGTGCAAAACCACTTTATGTGCAAAAAGCTTCCGAAGGTTGGCGGGGCAAGATCAGTACATCTAAAGTCCCTGGATATTTTTGGGAAAGTACCGTCTTTCTTTTAACCGAGCCGCCACGCCAAGAACCCTCCTCTCCGCCTTCCACCTCCCCTCGTCATACATCGGCGAGACCAAAAACTTCCCCGAACGGATTAGGCAACACGTCAACGACGTCCGTAAACTCAACAAAGAACGCAGCGCCGTCGCCGAGCACGCAGAGACGTTCGACCACAGAATAGACTTCAACGGAACCGCCATCCTCGAAAGTGAAACCAAGTGGAGGAGGAGGTTACTACTGAGTCGTGGCATATACAGAGGACCACTCAAATATCAACCGTTCACTCGGAACTCTCCCCCCGGTGTATGCGCATGGGCTACGCTCCTCGGTAATGCGTGGGGTCGTTAACCGCCGCGAGAGTGCCTTAAAGAGGCCGCTGCCAAGCCGCCGCAGTCCCCCCTGAGGAAGGAACCGAGCTGGTTCCGAAACGTCGGGTTTTTACGTGTCTTCGTAACTTTGGTTGGAGAATAAATATCAGTTATCTCAGTTTACTTACCCAACCAGACAGACTTCTGTCTAATGTTTACCTTCAGAGTAGCAGCTGAATGCGTTATTGAATACTTTACATAACGACACCACACACGTTCTCTTATGGAGTGCAAAGACGAAGGAACCAAGCTCTATTCACGCAATGGTGACACACAAATAATTGACGTGGCTGTACACTTCGTCCTCCTTCGTGAGATTTCTTATTTATGGCTTAGAAAGTCCCCTCTTGCTTCGTGAGCTTTTTCATGCGATCTGAGAAACACACGAATGTAGGAAAATCAATTGTAACTTTTTATTCTTGACCACGTGATTTGTTGTGCTGAAATATATGGCATCCGGCATAATCGCAAACAAACAGCATCATTTATTTCATTCATGTTCACATTTTTTTATCGCTACCACGAGAAGACGGGGGTGGGTTAGTTCGACGTCGTGACTGGTACACTCACAGAAAAGATAGAGTAAAAAGGGCCGTCTGTTTGTCCCACAACAATAGACGTCATTTATTTTGCCTTCCTTTCCCTGTAGTATCGCCGCGCGCCCGGCACTTTCTGGTCACGAACGGCATGTTCACCATCAGCGTGACATAGCATTCTTGGTAGGAAAGTGGCCAGCGCGGAGTTTTCAAGGAAGGAAACGCAAGCAAGTCAGATGACGATTATTGTTTTGGAACAAGAGATGCCCTTTTTACTCGATCTTTTCTGTGAGTGTAGAGTGACTTCTGATCCTTTAATTGATTCAATAGCCTCACGTCACATGGAAAAACACTCTTGGCCCTCTGCCTATCCACACATGTAAGCCTTTCTAGTCAGGCTTTCAGTGTCTCAAATAAAAGGGACATCCAACTTGGGTTTTCACCGCAGTATGACATGCAAACTGTGACTTGCACACACTAAAAACATTTGGTGAAACTACAACAACGAGCTTCGTTGGTATGCGAAAGATATGTGGCAATGCCTGCAGTGTCTATTGTAGCGGGTAGCTGTTAGTGTTGACTTGGAGGTATTCTTGGAGCTCTTGTTTCATCTCTGTGTAGGGGTGGGTGTGTTTGAAGTCAACAGGGATCGCTTTTGACGAGCAGTGTCCCACTTCGCGATTTGTGCTTTCTCTAGAAGGTGCCGCATTAGGCTACATCGGTTACGTTATGTCTGGCAGAAAGAATACAGTGACTTATGTCCGGTGTTTCGCGCATAAGTTTCACCACGCGCCTCATGCATTTCGACCGAATGTAAAATTCCTGAACGTACGTGTCTTGCGCGCAGAGCCATACAGATAAGAGGAAAAATTGGAGAAAAGAATCTCATCAGTGAAAAAAAAATACGGACAAGTTATGTCATTAGAGAATCGGTAATAATGAGTTGGATCAGAAAGGACCATTATGTCAGTATGGACAACACGGGAGCTTTCATTAAAGCGTCGAGTTGGGCTTGTTGGTACATAATTCTTATACGTAATTCTGGTTATACATAATTCTTATACATAATTCTAGTACATAAAACGCGAACGACGAAGGCGAGCGCGTTCGAAGACGAACGAGGAAGAAAGAGCTTTCATTAATTCATTCTCTAGCTATGTGCGGGACGTTAGCCTTCAAAGTATAGTAGCTGTATGGCTATTTTTCTCATTCGCACGTAGGCATGGACCATTTACGTTGCGGCTCTCTATCTGTGGTCAAATTCCGGCCCCTACTGACAACCAATTACCCCAGAAACAGGCAAAAGAGTCAAACACATTCATTAGGGCGAAAGCCTTAGATGCCTCATCAAAAGCGAAAATTGCCCGGCTTCCCACGTCGCCGTCCCACTTTGGCGGCATCAACACGAGTGATGCAAAAAATGATCGCGTGATGACGTCACAGATCGCCAAAATGTGTTACGTCATCATGACGTCACATAACGTGACGCCACCACATGACATCATTGCTCGGTCAAAGGTGGGCCGATGCCGGAGGCAGTGTAAAACAGGGAGAGGCACTGAAAGCTTACAATGCCTCCGATCGTGGAGGCATTGCCTCCAGGATCACGGTTTCGGAGGCAATGCCTCCGAAACCACGTTAGTTGCAGAAAGCTTCGGAGGGGGGTGCGGGAGGTTCAATGCAGTCGACTTAGAAGAAAAATCGACAGCATATCCACGGGTTGAATGATGATGAGTGGGGCGAAGCTCCGGAGGGAATCCTCCGTAAACCGCGAATACTCCGAGTAATTCGCCCAGTATATGATCAAGTAAACACGTGAGAAACACCGTGTATATATTAAACATCAAACTTTTATTGTACTGTTGGTCTACGTGGTCCCTTCATTACAACGGTCCCCCTAGCGTACGTCGCCGCACTAAATCGAACGATTGCCTTCCACAAATGACACGCGCCATATGTGAATCTTCCGTGAATTCTGCCCAGTACATCATCAACGACGTGAGATCAAGCGCGTTTATACTAAAGGGTCGATGAGAGTCATGGCGACTTGCGGCTCATTTTAATTTTACATGCACGCTGTGAATTTTTATTGTTTAATCACGCACAGGAGAAATATCACGCAGGCACTACCTTGGAGGTCAAAATCCAGTGCCTATACACCAATTTCACAAGGAGGCTGCCATTTTTAAAGATGGATGGATGGATGGATGCTATGAGCGTCCCCTTTATAACGGGACGGTGACATGTCTGCCACCAGGCTCGAAGTAAAAAAAGAAAAACAAACTTCCTTGTTTCAAGTTGGCTTAATACCTTATCTACACTGATTAAATCTATGTCATATACCAAAAAAAATAAATTCACGGTCCATCTCTCTGCCTCTTAAGGCCGAATGACCTTATTTTCCCCCATTATTTATTTTTGTACTTTATCTCTACTTTTCTGCCACCAATACTCTAACCGTCTCTTACTTATTTCTATCGTGGACGTGTTCAGCTTTCCATTGTTGTCCCTAAAACCCAAGGCTTCATGTAGACTCGTGCCCACACGTATACCTGGGTGAATATCGCCACATTCAATCAGTACATGTTCCATCGTTTCCTTAGTTCCCCCGCAGCATGTACATTGCTCTTCTTCGTTACTGAATCTCGCTTTATAACTACGCGTTCTAAGGCAGCCCGACCTTGCTTCAAACAGCAAAGCGCTTCCCCTTGAATTATCATAAAACCTTTCCCTCCTTATTTCGTTTTTTCCCTTTCGGTAGTTACTCAGAGCCGGCTTCTTCTCCATCGCTGCCATAATGAGTCCTCTCCGCCTCTCTGACCTTCCGCTTAAGGCTCCTTGTTGCCATATCGCCCGCACTGCTAGCCGTATATTTACTGGTGAGCCTCCTAGTTCTTTTTCTCCACTGCGTGTCAACGCTTTTTCTATACAAATACCTGAAAACCTTCTCTGCCCACCTACTCTTCTTCATGTTCCTCAGCCTCTCTTCGAATCTCATTTTGCTCTGAGCTTCCCTCACTTCAAAACCTGTCCATCCCACATCACCCTTTACAGCCTCATTTGTCGTCTTCCCGTGAGCGCCCAACGCGAGGCGGTCCACCGTTCTTTGATTTACATCCATTCCTGATTGTACATCTGACTTCATGCACACCACTGAGTTCCCAAATGTAAGCCCCGGGACCATCACACCCTTCCACAGCCCTCGAAGCACCTCGTACCTATTGTATCCCCATACAGCACTGCACTGCACTGCGTTCTGTTAACGAATACCGTTATCTGGGTATTTACATCACATCCGATTTGAACTGGACAACGCACGTCCAGCAAGTAACAAAAAAAAGCCATGAACAAGCTCTTCTTTCTTAAACGTGCCTTGAAAGACTCACCCCCCGAGATAAAACTTCTGTCTTATCTTTCCCTTATACGTCCGATATTGGAATATGCGAACATTGTCTGGTCCCCGTACACGTCTACCTGCATATCAACACTGGAAAGGGTGCAGCGCAAAGCAGCACGATTTATCTACAACCGGCACCGGCGCACAGATTCACCTACTGAATTATTGCGCAGGGCTCGCTACTTTATCCAGTAGATCGAAACTCCATCGTCTAAAGTTTATCTACTTACTTTTGCACAACTCATTTAGGATTAAAGCGTCAGACCACATCAATATAAGTCAGTCTAGAATTACTCGAAACAAACACCCCCTCACTCTTGAAGAATTCCTTTGCAACAACAACACTTTCTTTTATTCCTTTTTTCCGTTATCCGTGCGCGATAAAGCTCTGTGCTTCCTAATTGCAGCATTCCTCTTTCCCTTTGCTACCGATGCTTTCTCTTGTACCTCCATATATCTGTCCCCCTCATTTACCCATACTCCGTGGTACTTGTACTCGCTTACCCTCGGTATTTTTTGGCCCTGTATTATGACCGCATGGTCTTCGTGATTATTGAATACCATCAATCCACATTTTGTTGCACTAAATCCTAGTCCTAGAGCCTCACATTTCCTTCCGCATATATCTGCCAGTCGCTGTATATTATCTTGACTGTCCGCAAATAAGACAATATCTTCAGCATAAAATAGACCTGGAAGCTTCTGCTCAACCATCGTGCCGACCTGTTTGCGTGACAAATTAAATCCAATGTTGCTACCTTCTAGCGCTTTTTCCATCCTCACCATGTACAGCATGAATAACAGCGAGGACAAAGGACATCCCTGTCTCAGCCCCTTGCTAATTTCAACGCTGTCCTTGCTACTTATTCCTTCCCATTCTATACAAACTGTATTTTCTCGGTATATTTCCCTCAAAAGCTGTATACAGTGGTCACCTATGCCCACTTCTTTCAGTATATCCCACAAAATTTCCTGATTAGCGTTGTCATACGCCCCGGTGATATCTAGATAAGCTACGTATAAGGGCCTGTTTTCTATTTTCGATATTTCTATACACTGGGTAAGAACAAACAGATTATCGTCTAACCGCCTGTCGATTCGAAATCCATTCTGAAGTTCTCCCAAAATATCATTTTGTTCTACCCACGCTTCTATTTTTAATTTTACTGCCTGCATCGCCAACCTGTATAGCACCGATGTAATGGTTAGCGGTCTATGCTATGCTAGGTGGCTACGACAGCGCCATCTAGTGAACACTCCAAGAACTAGAGGTGGCTACCTACTACTACTACTACTACTACTACTACTACTACTACTACTACTACTACTACTACTACTACTACTACTACTACTACATACTACAGAGGAGGGACAGACCCACACCCAAAGGAGCTTCGCCCCTAGAAAAAAGATGGCTTTCGGCTTCGAGTGGACTGAGGCGGATGCATTCGGGACTCTGTGAGTTTTCTTGCTTTAAAATGAAAATGGCTATTGGTGGGTTAAGGTTACACCCATAATTTCCTGTTGAATCTCTCCTTCGACATCATTGATTCAAAGCTGATGCAAACGTTGGCAAGATAACGCCACTAACCTGTCGAGGGATGCGGATGCTCGCTCCGCGGTCGGCCACGCCTGAGGTGAAGTCGTGGATGCTGGAGGTCTCGTGCAGTCCCGTCAGGCGGCGCTCGTTGTCGCGGCCTCCGTGCGGGTCGTAGGCTTGGATGTGCTCGCGGTGCTTGCGCGCCAGTTGCTCGATGGCCTTCTCGATGTACCGTATGCCATCGGGCTGGCGCATGGCGAGCGTACTGAAGTTGGTGTGCGCGCCGGCACCGTTCCAGTCTCCCGTGACTGGCTTCGGGTCGAGTGTCACCACGAGGCCGAAGTCCTCCGCCACTCGCTGCAAGATGAAACGGGCCACCCACAGCTGGTCGCCGATGCTTATCCCTTCACACGGTCCGACCTGTGGATCCGGTGTGTAAAAAAAATGTTGCAGTGGCTTAGCTCGGCTATGCCAAGATAACGTAGCGTTAGTAAAGGTTCAGCTAATTATTCTTAGCTTTCCTGATTGTCTAAGACTTGGTTATCATGCTTACTGCTTCTCCAATGGCACACACACGGTATGAGTATTATGTGGTACATGTATATTTATTTTGCCAGGCAACTACTTCGGGATCCGATGAGTTAAGCTTCTCCGCTCTTCTGCGCAGTTGAGCAGCATTTGCGCTCTCCTTCTCCATGGCTATACTGCACTGGCAAACGCCAGTCAGAGGCGCTATCAAGCGGCTCCAGCGCAGTGTCAGACGGCGACTGCACAGCGAAGGCGAATAGCTGCGCGCGCTCCGGCGCCGATACGTCTGCCAAGGCTACGACGTCACTCCTCTGGAAAGCGCAAGACGGCGGCGGCGAGTCCCGCGCGGCGGCGGAGTGCGAGGGAGGTGCCGGCTTCGGTGGAGATCCCCTAACGCGCATCATAGGGTTCCCGGCCCACATGGGTGACATCTCATCCTCCCCAACCGGCAACCCTAACGAGAGGGCTCAGCAGCTAGCGCGTGAACTAGCTACCCGCGGCGGTGACCGGCCATCTCAGACGGGACGGGAACGGGGATGCATGGACTTCAAGGATCCATTAATATCATTCCACGAGATCACCTCAGCTCACAAACTAGTGCGCAGGCTCTTCCCCCCTCCACACACTAAATTGAATAAAGCGCAAGCGGTCACACTACGCCAACTACAGACAAAAACGTACATCACTCCAGCCATGCTAAACAGAATCGATCCAGACTTTTCACATCTGTCAGCACTGTAATCACGAGCACTGCAATTTCGAACACATGCTCTGGCTGTACCCCTTCAATTCGGGGTCAGGGATTATCAGACAAACCCTCCTGGGAGGCTGCCATGCGCAGCATGGAACTCAAGAACCAACTCCTGGCAGTCCAGAGGACCCGGGACATCGCCGAGAGGCTCCAGCTTCCGGCACCTTCCTGGGTGGAGCAACCTGGCTGATCTAGCGGGACCTCAGGTCGCGTTCAGCTTCTGCCACTTTTGGACCACAATAAAGTTCTCACTCACTCACTCGGTGCGTGAAAACACTGATCCTCGCGCATGCGCAGCGCGGCTCTTCAGTATCCACGCGAAACTGGCTACGCTACAAAAATGTTGTGGAGATTCCTACCGCAACATAGACGGTAGCTAAAAGCTATGCCCACCGAAACATATTTTCTAGTTGCCGTTCGCGCCATTTCTTTGTAACAAAAAATAGCAAATTAGTTCTGTGGAATTCTGCAAAGCGACGTATGGCTTAGGAAAGAAAAATGGGCAACGACCCGTTTGTGGCACGAAGCCATAAGGAAATCCATACGAATTTCTCAGAGAATAAGAAGCTTTCTATTTAAGAAATTATTATGGACTTTCTTGTGCCTTCGTGCTACAAATGGGTGGTTGTCTATTGCCATTTTTTAACAAAAAAAGAAAAATGGCAGTTCGCACTGTGTCTGCGTTATGCAAGACTGTTTGCTGGCGTACGGTTAACCAGCATTCTTTATGGCTCAGTAATGCATCACGAAATAAACTAAAATCTATAAAAGTTGCACGATTTCGTTTGTGACGTTAGTGTGGGCGTGGGACGACAATAAATCGGGTGACTATTATGACAAAAAAAAAACAGTGTGGTGATGATTGCAGACAGAACGAGAAATTACCAATCTTCTCTTTTAGTAACAGAGACTACCCTAAAGGCGGCAAAGTTACTTAGTTTTAGCATGGTGTGTAACGCGGAAGCAGACTTATTTTTTTATCTCCGGGCTTTTCTATATCAGCCTCCTCTTCGTGTCGATGGATCAACATGTATTAAGGAAAAGCTTTATCGCACACAGCCGTCGCGTGTAGTATTATACGACGAGCAGTAGACTGAATTATTGCCGCTGGAAATAATACGGTTTCGGAGCGCACTGCGTCACGAGTGAACCCCGAGCACTGATCCCCATGTGTAATTTATTACACTCAGGGGATTATGAACGTCACTAAGTGTCAAATAATCTTCCCGCATTGGCACTTGTGTATTAAAACTTAGCAGTATAAGAACAAACAAAGTATCTGTATATCAGGAACAGTTGGGCGAGACGGTGTATTTTCATAATTAAAGAACGCGCGAAAAAAAAAAACAGCAAAGAAAATCGAATAGGGCAGGACGACGCGCTTTTTTCACACAGTACAAAAATAAACGACGTGTCCTGTTCTCTTGGTTCCATGTGCTGCCGTTTTTGTCTTTTTGTCGCGTTTTCTTTAAATATCTGAATAACAACCAAGCGTTCCTAAACATTTTGTCTCTAACAAAACATTACGCTAAGTGATGGCTGATTTTGCCTCTGCTGTTTTGCTCTCACGACGGATAGCAAATAGGAATGGAGGATCTCGTGCGGATATTTCTGTCTCGATCGTGGTGGCCCTTGCTATGCCATCTACATGTAACAAAAAAAAAAGTAACTTAATAAACTCATAATTACTTCATTATTAAGAAATGTAATTCACTACCAGTCATTACACCACGAGAGCATTTGAAGAAAACCTAAAGGTAATCGATTATGTTTACTTTAACTTTTTTTGTAATAATAATTACCATTGCACCGGCACTCTTAGTCGAACGAGCTGACTGACTTTTTTAGTGAGTCATCTGCAGCTCTTCACACACCGCTGATCTGCATGAAAAATCTGTTTCGAAAATGTTTTGTCGGTCACCTTTCCTCGTATATTTGCGAGGAATTCCGCATGAACACAGAGAACTGACTGTATGCGCGTGTTAGATGGAACGCCAGTGCCTAGGCGCGCGAACACTGGACGGCGATGTCGGAAACTTCTTAATAAAGTTTACGACAGCCAAGCCTCAGGTCATTAAGTTGAGTTTGTTGAGGTGGACGTGCTAATGTGCGCAGCGAAGCGCAACACAAGGGTAAGTTATGTACGCAGTACCTAGTGTTGCGTGCGCAGCACTTACTTAGTTGCGTGCTGCGTAAGTGGCGTCAGTAGCAGAGTTTCGTACGTAAAAATATGCCATTAGGCGACGCGAAACAATATGCCAAATTACCCTGCAAAATAAGCTCATTTTACAGAAGAAATAGCGAGATTTTGGATGATAGCAGTAAACAGATGATTACTTTATGCCGTCCCCGTATCTCTCATCCAAATTTATTAATCGAGTGGCCCACGCTAAGTCGGACACCTAGTATAATGTAATTATTCAAGTACATTCTCACTGAGCACAACGAGAGGAATCGTGAGCAAGGAATAGAATCGGTAATAACTTATTTCGTGATGAATAGAATGTTTTAACCACTGTAAGCTCATTCGCATATTGATTATACGTGTATACAGCACTGAACAGTATAAATTTTAGTTTTATGATAGAACGCATATAGGGGGCACCTCTAAGGCCCGAGTCCATGTGAACATATTCTGAGTGTTGCTTTTTACGCTCCGCGTACCAACTTACCTTTTCAATATTATTCACAAGTACATATACCATAGCGCGTTCCCTCGCATACATTTATAGTTTAAGTCATACAGTTTTTGACGCTTCCATATTTTTGTTTACAGTTGTTTACTTGGTACATCGTTATGCTGTAGTGTTACCTTAACTATATGTATTTTAATGCGCTTCTCTCAAACAAGGTTCATTCATTTGAATGAACCGTTGCAAGAACGGCACAGTTGTTCGGTGTGTTGCATGCGTACCTGGAACTCCCACTGCGATGGCATCACTTCGGCGTTAGTGCCCGCTATCTTGATACCGGCGTAGAGGCAGGCCCTGTAGTGCGCGTCCATCACATCCCGACCGTAGGCCCTGTCCGCACCGACGCTGCAGTAGTAAGGCCCTTGAGGTCCCGGAAACCCTTGCTTGGGCCACCGGTAAGGACGCCCGTCGACGTCCAGCAGAGTGTACTCCTGCTCGATGCCGAACCACGGCTTCTGATCCTTGCACCGATCCATCGCTAACTTGCATAAGTGACGCTTGTTCGACTCTGCATTTAGGATGGTGAGGGAGAAAGCTAAAACTGTCTCATTCGGTACTTTATTCCACTTATCGCATTGGCGATACCATAACACTATTATAGGTATATCGGATAAGTTCAAAATCTTACCCTATAGTTATTTTTTTTTTCACAAATTTTCTGAGGGTTGTAACCGTGATCGCTATAGTGACACATGCCTTTGCATCCTGGTGCTGCAATCAGTGAGCCGCCTGGTTAGCACAGGTGCTACAGCAACCGCCACGAAACCTCCTTAGTCATGTTTTAAAACGGCGGACTAGGAATACTTTATCGTAAGCTAGACAGCTTTCTGTATACAAATGAGTGGATCAAAATCTTTCATTTCCTGAAGCTTCTGGCATTTCGCAGAATTCTGTAGACCTCATATACCACAGGGACTCTGTGTTGGCGGCCTCTGGGCTCGTATTCACAGGAAACCACTTACGTTAGCATTATTCGCAAGAGTAAATGCCATCCAGTATTCATGCTCCACTAATACTTATCGAAGGCAGTCATCTATCAGGAAAAGGTGCTTAGAACAAGAAATTAGGGAATCCGGCCCTTGGTTCATGCCGTATACGCTGAAGTAGGCGAAATTGCCCTCTGATTATGTCAGGTAATCCAGTGACCTAACCAGAAATGTTTTGCGGGGAGGGGGGGGGGGTTCAACCATACTTTATGTATATTCGTACGTGCGTGTGTATGTGTGCGTGTATATATACTCATGCAAAATTGAAAAATTGCAGGGGGGGGGGCGTTCAATCCCCCCTGCCCCTGGTTACGCCAGTGAGGTATTCATAAGAGCCACCAGAAAGTGCGCCCGTGTCAACAGCGGACGCACTAGAATTGTGGGGTGAGCCAGGTAAACGGCTACGACCAGGTACACTCCCTTCAAACGAGTTGCCAGGTACACGCTAGCGTGCATTTGTCGTTTCAGCGGTTCCCGGCTGGAAGTGAATTAGACGAATGGCTAGCCTACATTCCACACAGTCTCTGACTCATGCAGGCGGTCACGATGATTTTGCCCTGTGGGGAACCATTCGTCTGCGTAAAAGCTATAAGATGATGGTGCTCTCCCAACCTGGCTTCTGAGTTTATCACCTCGCGTAACAGGCAGAATGAAAGGACCCACAATGCGTTTACCGCCACTGTAGCTACTCGATGAGTGACCATAGCGCCATGTTTATCAATAATATATAATTTTTGCAATGTGTGACTCACGGCCTGTGTACTTGAATAAAAGAGAAGTAGTAGCATCTTTTTAAATGAACGTCAAACTTTTACAACATCTAAATGAACTTCTTATTTTTTTTTCTCACAAGTCGGACAAATGTTGCCATTAAGTGATCGTCCAGTACCATCCACTAACAACATCTGTTCCACCACTCACCGTGTGGCGTGTGGTCGAACTTGTACGTCTCGCACAGCACCAGCTTGTTGGGTCCGCCCAGGAATGGGTCTCGGAACAACGCCACTGGGTATATGTGCACGTCCGAGTTCTTGCCCTCGGCCTGACCCGTGCTGGAACCGTCGAAGTTCCAGATGGGCAGTTCTGTAAGCACCGTCAGGTATGAGAAGCTAAAGACACGTATCATAGAGCGATCAACTCATTCTATAGCCGCTGCAATAGATCCGAAAATGTTACGTTCCTCCGTTGATCACAAGATAGCTGGTCTGAATCGTGGCTACATTGACCAGGATTGCTACTGTGGAGCTATGTATCGTTGAACCTGGTATAGTTAACAAGGGCAGAAATGCTTGCGTACCTTGACCCAGGTCGGGATTTGCGATCTCGACTATGCACTTTCTGTTCTACTCCACCTTCTGATCTATTCCCTACTAAAACGTCCCTCACGCGTTTCCAACAATTTCATATCTTTCCATAAGATTCATACGGAATTGCAGGATATATACTATGGGAAAAATATTATAAATATACGGAGTCCGTATGGAAACTTATGGAATTATTGGAATGACATACGAAACGTTTCAGTATGAATACGTGTGATTACAAGCAGGATGTTAACATTTGCATTCCAGGTATTACGATCACACGGCTCCGTTATTCCGCCCCGATCACATACTACCATTTGAATACTTGCGACAGTAGAATATTTCGATGTGCGTTTATAAGGTCGTTAGATTCAACCATCCATTCAGCTCACCCGTACATTATTTGTCTTCACGCTGTACTAGAAATTTAACTGCAGGTCATTTTGTTCTCGCACCATCTTGTAATGTATATGCTGAACGTATGCTACAGTTCACAGGAATTAAGACTCGGAACAGACTACCAACGGTAATCATTAACTCCGCAAATTACCCCAGTGCCCTGACATAATATTTTCTTTCATTGTTGAAGACAGAGTAAATAATGAATTCTTTGATAGTTCCGTACAAAGTAATGATTATATTTTTTACGGCTTATTTTATGTAATTACTCTAACGCGATAGTCTTGTATTATTAAGTAACAAAGTCATGCTCCACTGGTTTTCCTCAGTATTTACCTATTGTAGTTCAGAAGATATGGCCTATTTACTAATTTAGGTTTATTCGATGTTCGTACTGAATATTTTTTTAGACAGTGCAAGATATGTGTTAGACATGTGAAAGCGCACATCCTAAATTTGAGATAGCTCTCTTGCCGTATCTGTATGTAGCCCCACCCTGTTCTTCGGTACCTTGTTGCATGTGAATTCTTGATTCTTTGACTTACTTTGTATTGATATATTTCAACATTGACATTTTTGTTTATGCAATTATTACTACTATTTCTTATTCCCTAGTGTACTGGGATTTCTTAGACATTATTTTTATCGGACCCTAACGAAGCCTTTGCGTACAGGTCTGACAAGTGTTTGTTATCTGTATATGTAATATCAAATATACATTTGATTTCATTTGGTTTGACCCTCATGTGCCCGCAAGCTGTTGCATCTGACAGGATGCAATAGCTTCTGTGACGTCAAAAGCCGTACGCTACAGATAACATGTTGTACATTGTTTTCTACTTTTTCCAGAGAGAAATGCGGACAATGTAAATATTTTCTAAATGACGTCTTACTAGACAGTCGTATGTTGATCAATGCTGCGATGCGTTCACGTTTCTGACTGCAGAATCGCCAGTGCTGCAAAATTCTCCAAATAAGTTTAGCAGCGCCACCGTACTGCCACGCTATATGTATGTTTAACTTTTGAAAACGTAAACTCTTGGCGCAGGCAACATTTCTCAGCGTATTAACTTTAGCCGAACAAATGTAAACCTCCTTCCTAAATTTACATCTCATTGTTGCTTACGCCATTTTCTCGTCTCATAGCCTTAAATGCCGACCTAAGGGCCAGGTCGAGAAAGCACGTTCACTTGTAAGTCTATTCGACATGTCAACTTGACAGAACTGAAGAAAACACTTCGAGCAGCGGTCTCAATTAAATAAGCTGAAGTTCGCTGTAGAATAATACAGGGAACCAAACCATCATTACACGACGCGCTCGTCGACGCTTGGCTTCTTATGTTTTCGTTTTGCTGGTCTCAGAACCATGTATGTGTTCCGCGGAAAACTTAGATGGCGATGGTAGCAATATGCCGCCATTTCCTTGTATCTGAGAACTGCTACTGAAGCTTCACCATCAGGTTACTAGTTCCTTATTTGTAACGTCACGTTGCGTTCGTCTGTGCTTAATTAAAGATATAATTGGTTATTTTCGTCAACTTCGTAACCTTTTCATTCTGTTTACAATTTCGTGTTATTCTATTCATAGAAGCTTAGTTGCAGTTTGAGCGTCGGAACAGTAACACGGTGTTTTCCAAGTGCGCTCTATTGAGCACATTTGCAACATTTAATTCGTAGGGCCTCTGTGATAAAGTGTAGATCCAGTATGCTTCAGGCTTGCTCCAAAGTTCAGCGCGCGCGCGCTCATAGCCCGTCAGAAATCCTTTTACCATCCTGCAGGCCATATCCCGCATACGTATTTGCAATATTTTTGCTTATATCTCTCAGCTACCTGCGTAACGGGCCGCTCTTAAATTACAGTGATTTCAAAGCACGCAAATGCCTTGTTTGTGACTTCAACCTTATTGCACATCGACATTCTGGGATCACTATACAATCAACAACGTTCAGTAATGTGTTACTCACTATCCGCAAATTTACATTAGTGCGGTGTGTTTCTTTTTCACAAACTACTATACGGTATCGCCTCCCGCATAAAGTATGCGCTTCTTAACAAAAAATATTGGTACGATTTCTAGTCCACACATAGTTGGGGTACATTTCAGCTTCGAAATTAATACTTAATATTTACCAACATTATGATCACCATTCGTATTTATTACCTCAAAGAACAATATATCATGTTGTGAAACGCATGTAGTTATTACAACGCCTGGGCATGTACGTGCGCTAATTTTATATTCATTATTGCGTAATTATTGTGCATGGCGAAATTGGCTCAAGTACGCTTATCAGGCACATTTTTGAATAGCGTAGCGAAAGGAGAAGGAATTCAACTCACAAATTTTTCGGCAACTGACAATATAGTTACTGATGGTTCCTAGAAAAGCCAGTACCATATGATAGTTTTGATCTTGCTTTGAACTTACATCGCTCTACATCTCGAACGACAACAAAGAAGAACATGAGAAGACGCAAACTGTCCGGCAAGCTGTCCATATGGTAATAATAAAGGTTGACTTGGTGTATGAGCAAGCTGATGCTTCAATGAATGAGGAAAAATTTGACGTTCAGTGGCCTAACGCCTGAAATCGACTCGCCACTCGAGACACGAGGCATTGTTCACTTCGCCAAAAGATAAAGCCACTTATGAAAGAAATGAAACGAAAAACAATTTATTAAAGCTGTTTATAAGCGGTATTTTATGAATTATTTCGTCAGTTTTCACAAGACAATTATTGTTTCTTACAAACAGTACATGAACATGAAACTCTCACCTTTGGCGTCTTTGGGCTCAAATTCGACGGTTCTTGTTTTGCAGCGAAGATTCTGTCCAGTAGCGTCGATCCAAATGTATGTGCACTGAATTTGGTTGCTCGGCTGGGGCAGACTCAGATACTTGGACAATAACGCCTGGTTGCTTGTGAACGCGGGCATTAGCGGAGTCATTGCAATTTCCTGCGAGTACATCAGGCTCGAGTGAGTCCCGCAAGTAAACTCAGATATGTTACGCTTCTCAACTGCCGCGCCAAGTGAGGTGAATAAGGCGGTTTCATGTACAACACGTCATCACAGTATATACTCGGGTATAAATGAAAGCTCACAACAACGTATTGTTTCAGAGAATGTGGCTGGTATGTTGTTCAACTCTCATTTTTTTTCTCAATTTTATTAACCTGCAGGAATATCTGACAACAAAAAAAAAAAAAATGATGCTCCGCTTGCCTCCCACTGTAAATAAAACTCACCTATTCGAAAAAAGGGCTTTCACCAGGCCTTACATTAAAGAATGCTAAATCAATGTGATTTTTTAGGTTCCCTCTGCGGAGCGCTCACCGGAACAATTTTTCAAGGCGTTTAATTTTCGGACAGGTAAATTTGCTGTTCGTTCAAATTCTTCCAGAGATTTCAAACAAGGCAGAAGATGGAGGCTTGAAGAGATGAAAAATTCTTGGACAGGGAGTTTCACTGAAGCTAACCTTTCTACAGGTGGTCTTGTCTTCTGCTACTACCTTGAAGAAGACAAAACCGCTTGTCGAAACGACGGCTCTTTTGTCATGCTATAGTTACGCGGTACAGGCAGCGCCGCAAATACAAGAAATCGGTTACCTGTGGTTTGAGTTGGCTCCAGCAACACGCCCTGTTCAAGGATTGTTCATCTTTTCCAGCGAGTTAGTTGTTGGAGGTAACAGAATGTGCTATTTTCCACAGCCCATAGGACAGTACGGGTCACCGTCATATTGGGAGGGTGACGGGGCGGGGTGGGGGGTGGGGGGTGGAGAGGTTAAAACATAGAAGACTGCGCAAAGGAAAGGTCACATTCTCTAAATGAGTAACCACGCTTCCGAGCGCCAGGTGGTCCGGGTAACACTCTGTCCTTTAGAAAAATCGGTCCCGAATGCTCTGCCCCTGCACCACAATTTCGATGCCTCAAAGAAGCGAGGTTCTCTGCGAAAAGTGATGCCATCCCGATTGCTTCGGGAAGCATTGGCAAGCGAAGTAGCTCACTTGTCTCATCTCAAGTGCAGGAGGAAAGCGACCTCGTCACGTGGACGTGATAAGCTCCGCCTAAATTTTCTTTTTCATTCTTTCACTCGCGGGTGCGGCATTGTACGGTCCACATTTGGTGAAAAAACAAGTCACGTTCCATGGAAAATAATGTTTTATGGCCGGTCTTGCTGCGCGAGCAACGCTTACAACTCCACACCGGCCGTGGGCATTTCAACGAGTGCGTGCTACGTTAGCGTATGTGCACGTTAGCGTCCACTCTCTACAAGCGCGGCTCCCGCGAAAAGATGGTAGCGTGACATTGTATTTTAAATATCGAACGTTGTCTCGTAACGCAGGTACTTCATGGCTTGCCCGAAATTTCGTCATCTTGTACATGTGGTCAACGCACCACCTGTGATTGGGTGGCGGTTAAGAGGCAGAAGATCCGCGTTCAATGCGACAGGCACCGCCTTCGATTATTTCCCAGTACCGTCAAGTACCCACCATCTTTTTTTCTTTGATTAAAGACAGAAAGCGGTACCCCGGCCGTGTGTTCTCGTGCCCTGAAGATTGCTGTGGGACAAGGGCCTGTGGGAATTTATGGAGGCGTTTCCAATTGTCCCACATATTTTATTCCTCCCTTAAAGATACACTAAAATTGAAAATATTTGTTTCTTGTATTAGTAAATTACTCTTCCACAATAACAAAAGCAGCTCTCTTGCTGCGAGAAGACGCCCAGTAAGCTAAGAGAAGAAACTGGTGGTCAAGCACCCCTATGGGATACCGCACAACTACCTGTAACGTCGCATATTTTGATGTCGTTTGGCTTGGCATAGAAAATCTTTTATTAGTAAAGATGAAATATAACGCGCTCAAGGTATGCTAGAGAATTGACGTAGCAAGTTTATGAAATTTTCTTGAGCCAATGCGGCCAAACCACGAGAAGGGATTTTGAAATGTGTGACGTCACTCTAATATTCATGTGTTGAATTTCCGGCGCGAAATTAAAGAATGATACGTTGGCCATTTTATTTCCTAATAATGAATCTTAGGTGGTGAAGTTAACGACAATAGGGCTCTCGTAGGTTAAATAATCAGTCTAAGCTAATTTAGATCTGTACGCTAGGCATTCCTGAGCTTGTATTCGATTAGGAAGATCAGGGTTTAGTTCAGAGCAAGCATCTTGTTTAATGTGAGCGACATTCATACGAGTCAGCGATCTGCAAGTGGCAGTGCACTTACGGAAAACGTTAGTGAGGCTAATTGGGAATAAGCGAATATTATGAGCCTGGGATATTACTCGTCTTAGCAGTTACCGCGTATCGACGAAAAATAGTACTGAATGTGCTTTTATTGCCGCAAATGTATTGGGGTTTAACGTTCGAAAATCACGATGTGATTATGAGGGACGAGGGCTCCGGAAATTTCGACCACATGGGGCTCTTTAACATCCACCCAAATCTAGGCCCACGGGTTTCTAGCGTTTTCGCCTCCATCGAAAATGCGGCCGCCGCGGCTGGGATTCGATCCCGCGACCTTCGGGTCAGCGGTCGAGTAGGTGCTTGATCGTGAGAAGCGCAGCTGAGAAAAATGCAGCTGCGTTCTTTGTTCCTCATATAATAAGGCGGTCACGCGCTTATGTGTGAGCATACTCATCGCTTTGTTTGCTGGCCAGGGGCGTAGCCAGGGGGGGGGGGGAGGTTCAACGCCCCCCCCCCCCAAATTTTCAGTTTTGCTTGCGTATATATACACGCGCACATACAAACGCACGCACGAACATACAAAAAGTATGGTTGAACCCCCCCCCCCGAAAAAAATTTCTGGCTACGCCCCTGTTGCTGGCCGTTACAGATTGGTCGTTAGGGCGTTTCGCCTTCGAGGACAGGGATGGTAAAGTCACCCATTGCTGAGGTCGCCGCATGTGGACGGGGGCCAAATGGAAAAGCACCCATTTACGTTAGGCGCAATTTATTGAAAACCAACACATAATTAGGTTGTATCTAAAAAATAAACGAGCCCTTGATCCATTGCCCTTCTCTAGTCCATTTACGTTAAAGAGTGCAAATAAATGTGATCAGCCCCATTGCGGCTGTCCCCGACATTCTAAATTGTTGTTTTAAAGCGGAAGACTTTTAGAAATCTAGTCCAGAATGGTATCTCCGTTCTGGTTGGAAATATTTCGCACGATAATATTTCACAATAGAGTGCGTCCGTTAGCGATATCGCGCACAATGACTTGCAACATCGGATCGCGTGTCTGTTCGAGCTCGAAGACTGCGCTTGGGCTGCAGTTGGCCTAATTTCGAAAACTGATTCTATAATCACGTTCGCGATCACCTCAAATGCGGAAAGAGCATTTAATTGTTGATATTAGGGCAAGGGGAACGCATGCGGAATCTTCAAGCTCATTCGGCCGCATGATCTGGTGCTGCAAGTCATAATGGGTGCAAATGTACCAACCGGCGCAAGCTTCCAATCTATCGTTAAATCTTTATCATGATGATGTCACTTACATTAAATGCGCATCAGCCAACGGACGCTAAAGAATCACAGGTTGTCGAAATTTGCGGTGCCCTCCAGAACGATGTGCCTCATAATCGCAGTTTTGGTGGGTATGCACCAGATATTGCAATTTTGTCAAGCTATACCTACGCGGTACAGTCAGTGGTGCAAATACAAAAGACCGGTTACCTTTTGTTTGGGTGGGCGGCCCGAATGTGGTAGCGTGAGATATGCGCTCTTGGGTGTTTCGTAATAGGTCGGTACTTTTTCGAGGTTCTTCAGATTGGCCGTGTTTAGGCTGCCCATCGCGTGCTGCTCATCGCGGCTGCTCCATCCTCTTCCTCCTCAACCATGCGACAATCGGAAAGCTTGCTTGCCTGCTTGTTCCTCATTACTGGCTCCTACCCACTATGGAAAGGGGGGGAGGGGGAGGTACTAACGAGAAGCCGGCGGGGAATGTAAATGTTAACGTTAAGCCAAAGGTAGGGAAGGCGAACATTCAATTTCTTTTTTTAAATAAAATATTTTGGAATAAAATACTTTTACTTATAGGGGAAAAATAAATATATAAATAATTTTAATGAATGAAAACTTTTTAATATTCTAACATGAGTGAAATATTGCTGGTTTCCCGAAGTACCGAAGAATTGATGCTGATCAATGGATTAATAAGGCAACCTTTTCTGTCACCCAGGAATACGCAGGGGCCCCCGCAGACGTTCTTGTCACATCATTCCAATTAAGCAGGCCGAAAGGAAAGATTATTTTGTACTTAGCGGAATTCTTAAATTTTTGAATAAAAGGTCGATGTACTCTTTTCTTTGATCTTTCAGAACGGCGACCACTTAGTAAAAATTTGGCGATGTTTTCAGGCGTTTTAGTTGCTTGTGTTATACCGTCCCGTGACTAATATGCCCACTGTCAGAGAAAGCTAACTAGTTCAGTCACGAATGGAATGAAAACTATAAATTCGTTGGTTGGTCAATTGGTTCCTAGAGGAATGGCTCAACCCACTACGGAGGATTGGCGATGATTCGTGCAGAAGTAGGAGTTGCGAAAAAAATGATAATTCTAAAAAAGGTCGCAGTTTCGCCGCAAGGGCGAAGCAATGAATGCGATAGCAAGAAAAGTGGCCCGTGATGGACGCGATGCAACTAGCGCGCGTCCATTACTACCCGGCAGCTACTAGACAGTTTTAATTTCACGTACGTAGGGACTTCACGTACGCAAACGTGAAAAGTACACGCACGTTACGTGCACGACATCTGAAACGCTTTTAGCTACACGTACGCGACGCGCGGCGAGAGCTACCACGTAGCTCCATCTGCTGGGAATCATGAACACTGCAGTAGCTTGTTCGAGCGCCCGCGCGAGCAGACAGCGGAAGGGCAAGGTTCTCCTTGCGCAAATATTAGAAGAAGCGAGAGAGCTGGCCACGCCTTTAAGTGCGCCCGTCGCGCTCCTAGCGCCATCTCGCTGGTAATGAAGAAACGCTTATAAGCGCCTAGGACTGCAAACGGTAAAGGGTGTGTATATAACGCTCGCCGTTAGCTACCTGAGGGATCTGCGCTTTGTGGAGTAGTGCTTAGCGCACCGCGCCGCGAAGTGAGAGGTCGCTGGTTTGATTCCGCGCTTCGGAAGCATTTTTCTGGTTTATTTTTCTTTGGGATATCGATGTATATATACATACTTATACATATAAGCAGCATGACGGCGGCGACGGCGACGGCAAAAACCAGCCGAGACTGCCCGTATAATTGCTATCGCAATAAAAGATAATTTGTAGGCAAGCGAAAATATTAGTTGCGTTTACGGTTTCTGTATTGAATGCTAAAGAGAGAAAAAAAGGGAGACATGGAGGGGAGAGACAGTTAAATAAAAGAATTAAATAAATAAGTAAAGATATAAGTGAAATAAATAATTGAAGAAATAAAATAATAAATATATACTTGAAATATTAGCATGGCAGTCTATTTGGCTCTTTTATATGGTTAAATACCACATCATATATATGACCCTGTTGCAGTGACCCAGTGCGGACGCCCCCAGGGAGAGTAATAGCGTTACGGAAAAGCGCAAACCGCAGTTTTCGGAAAGGTGGTTCGAGAAATCTTTGCCTTAGGTTTTGATACCTGCGACATTCTGTGGAAAAATGCTCTATTATTTCTGCTCGCGTACAATGAAAACATTGAGGGGAAGGAACAAAACCAGGCCTGTGTAAATAAAAATTTAGAAAGATCCTACAGTTAGCCCTTTTTTTCGGCTGAGTCCTTTTCCCTATTTAACTCGCCTTGGAGACACAGAAGTGGGTCGTTTCTTTACGTATTTTGCGATGTTTTATCCTATCGGAATACTTTTTTAAAGAACATACAAGAAATTATTGATAAATCAATGATGTAATTAGCGGCGGTGAAGGAATAGTCGGCAGATATGAGTCGACATGCTCCATTTCGATGTGCAGCCCGTTGAGTTATTGAAGCGAAGACGTTAATGTCCCTAGAAGCTGCTGAGAACGACCGGGTTAGCTGGTAAAAAAAAAAAAAATTCGGCAGATCCTACGCCTTGTGAGAATCGGTTTCATGCAAAGCATTCGGCGAGTAATTCTCTATGCTGCATTTCTTGGCTTTCAGCGAAGCGTTGCGAGGTGGATCGACGTGTTTTTGTAAGTGTTGTAGTTGTGTGCACATCGTGGGCTTACCGGGAACGTCGCTACACTAGCGTTTAAAGCGAAACGTATGGTCTGACGTAAGGTCAGCACTCACGTTAGACCAAAGACATCAGCATTATCGAAACGGGCACTTTACGGTGCGATGATGTGAAGAATAACATACGTAACTTTCGTTAGCGTATTCCCGCTGGGTCGAGCAACGCTTGAATATAGATTGCTGAGTCATAGGTATACGAATGTAATGTTTATTAGACTGCTATAAAAGCGGAGCAATTACTGTAACCACAATTGACGTTAACCCGGCATGACGCCTGTATCGTAAGAGTACATATGTAATGTTTATTGCTTTGTTATAAAATTAGATAGCCAGCACCGCCCCGACAACTGATGTTGCACCAGCATTACGCCTACATTTTCCAAAGCAGTTTCAAGACCTGGCGCGGCTCAGTGGAAGAATACCTGACTGCCAAGCAAAACGCTTGGGTTCGATTTCTGCTGCGATCCTTATTTTTTCCTGTGCATTCGTCGGGTCAACGCAGCTGATGTCGGTTTTTGTTAACGCTTTTCAATTTAAATCAAGGTACAAAGTGTCATTCACCTGCGGCGCATACCGCGGCCCGTAATATACGGGTATGTGCCACACGTGTATTGAGGAAAGGGTTTAACAACGTACACGACAGGATTGTCACGTTATTATTGAGATAACAATTATATGGACACTCTCGGCTCATTTTTGCCGTTACCGTCGCTGTCATGCCCCGGATAAGTATATGTATGTATATATAAATAAAAGCCACAAATAAAAATAATTCAGAAGAAAAAATTCCGAAGCGCTCGACCGGGGTTTCGAAACTGCGACCCCTCGCTCCGCAGTTCGCTGCCTTAGACAATTACGTCATGCCTCATTCGTTCTCCAGGATACTAACGGCAGAATACAAATGCACGTTGCGTTGGGTGAAACACACAGGACGCTACACGTGGCGAAATTAAAATTATGTGAGACGCGGGCATGCTGCATCGTCGCCAGCGCTGCGTTTGCGTCGTACTGCTGGCGACCCTTGCCAGTTATCCATTTTGGGGTTGTAGCGCCACGCCACTCGTGGCTAGTCGGCCATGGAAAAAGAAGACCGTCCCGTGGCTAGTGGTGGCGCGAGCTAGTGGGAACGCTTTGCCTCTTCTAGACTTATGCCACAGGAGGGAATAAACGAGACGGATGAACCAGAATCACAGTATATAGGTTACACCACGACGAGAATCATGAGGCTAAATTACAACGCAAGCGAACGAGACACCCACGAAGAAAAGAAACGTACGACACAAGCGCTGTAACAACTGCCTTATTCTTTCATGACCAACGCATATATAAGCTCAAGGCAAACTTAACGCACATGCGCACACAACAATAGCTCTAAACCAATACGTGTAACAAGGATTATAGTGTATTAGTTGTATGCAGACATGAAATATATATTCAGATGGGTGCAGGGACGAAGAAATAATGAAGTAAGAAGAACAAAGAAGTGCCTTTGCGCTGTGGTATTAGCCCCAGAAATATGTACGAACTAGATGATGATGATGATGAACGAACATTATTGAATGAGCAGAAAGATCCCCCTCCACCTTTCAGAAGGGGGGACCCAACCTAGACGTCGGCCATGTTCCCGTGGGCCCTGGCAGCGTCTTCGGCCTGCCGTACTAAGCGCGCTTGTAATTGCGAGTCGGAGCTGAGGAGCGCGGCCTTCCACCCACGCCCGTCTGGGAATTCGCTCCTCATGCGAGCCTCCGGGCACGCCCACAGTATGTGGCTTAAGTCCGCCCTGTTGTTGCAAAATTTACGCTTGTCCGAATAAAGTTCCGGCGTGCAGTGGTTCATCGTTACCGGACTGGGGAACGTATGTGTCTGAAGTAGGCGCCACGCCACCGCCTGTCCTTTGTTCAATGACGCGTGTGCTGGAGGATAAGTTTTCCTGCTAAGCCGATAATGCTGCGTGATTTCTCTGTAAATAGTCATCCTTTCAAATCACTCATCTTCCTGCCAGCTTGAACACGGCAGTCCAGAGGCTATAACACGGCGCTTGACAGTGGCACGTGAAGCCACGGCTCGTTACCCTGCGGGCGTTGATTCTGGTCACTAAGTTAAATATTCATTTGGCTTTAGTTCGTGAGCTCGAGGACTCACGAACTAGAGCCAAATGAATATTTAACTTAGTGACCAGAATCAACGCCCGCAGGGTAACGAGCCGTGGCTTCACGTGCCACTGCCAAGCGCCGTCATTATATTCTTTTCTTGAGGTGGCGCGCTCTGGGCTTTTGTTTGCCGCCCAAAGAAATGCGCTGCAGGGTCTTGGGACCACGCGAGCGCTAGAGTCTGAGAGCGGATTGCGTTGTGCGCATGCGTCCTGGCGGCTCGCAAATTTCTTGGGTCCTCAACTCTAAAACTGTCTAGTGTTTCGCCGGAGTTGGGATGTGCGCCTTCGACTTCTACTTTGACATACAGGGCGTGGTCGACCATGCTCGCGCAATTATCTCTTGATGGGGGGTTTGTATGTATTGTGCCTTCACCGCAAAGTTTGCGCCGAAGCTATAGACCACACGAAGGTCACGTCGCTCGCAGCAGCGGCCGCGTTTGCGAAAGGAGCGATCTGATAGCTAGAAAAGCCAAAGTGGGGGTTAGTTGAAGTAACAACTGGGACAGTTCGCGCTAATTCTATGTATTCCTGTGCGTTCTTTTCGTGCCTCCTTATTTGTGTTTGAGCAGCGCGCTGCAAGTTACGAGCTGTGACAGTTGTTAGTTCGCACTCGCCTTGCGTGTTTTCTTTTCCTGCGTCCTTTGTGCTTGAACAGCGCGCAGAAAGTTTCTAGCTGCTTGCCGCTCTTCCTGTGACATTCCAATTTCTTGCTACATTCATTGCTTCGCCCTTGAGGCGAAACTGTGACTTTTTCATGTCATGACCAGAAAGTCATATTCGTCAAACCATCTTACCCTCTCATACCAATTTTGGTCCACACCAAGTTCACGAGGCGATCACGAGAGCAGCCAGACTTGGACAGCTATATAGATAGATAGACAGATAGATACGTAGATAGAAACGCTCGAAGTACTTTAGGTTCGCTAAGAAATGCTTCGCACTAAAAAAAAAAACCAGTTGAACAATTTTTCTGTGTTTGTAGTCCTCGGTTCCATAGAAGAGCTTGTCCCAAGGACTACAAACACAGAAAAATTGTGAAAAAGAAGCACACCTGCCCCGGTCTATTCCCCATAAAATCAAGGATAAAATACATGTGTGTAAATATCTAGGAACATGCACCCGGAACATGATAAGGGACGAAGACAAGCATGAGCACAATTGTTACAGCAGAGGCTAGCGAGCAACAACAACAACGAGAGCGTACGATACACGGATGCTGCTAAATACCGAGGAGTAAACAAATATGTAGCCAGCGTGGTGTATGAAACGGGTAGAAAGCTCGCTGCTGCTTCGACAGATGCAAATGATGTAACAACCGCAGAGGAACTTGGCATTGCATTAGCTATCAGGACAAGTTCTTCGTCAGTAACCATCATGACGGATTCACAGGTAGCGTGTCGAAGATTCCTAAAAGGAACAATTAGCAGATCAGCCCTTCAAGTTCTCCTCAAGTGCGACTTCGAAGACGCAAGTATCCTCTGGACCCCGGGGCATGATACTCTAGCGGGGAACCGAGCGACGCATGCCGCAGCCCGACAGCATATACACCGCGCTACCCCGCAGCGATATTCGGACTCCGGAAACGCAGAGGAGCGAATACCGAGGAAATATTCAGAAATACTCGCGCACTACAGGAAGCAACGACGCCACTATCCACCTGCTCAAAAAAGGCTGGCTAGAGAGCAAACAATGGCTTGGAGAAGGCTCCAGGCAGGCACCTATCCGCACGGTACACTACTCCGCGCAATGTACCCCGGCAACTTCAGTAGGAACTGCAGATACTTCCCGGAGAGTGCTAACACCCCTTACCACATGGTATGGGGATGCCGAAACAACACAAGTATCCCGCTCATAGACGAACAGAGCATCTAAGAAAATCCGGGAGACCAGTGGGAGGCATTGCTGACGTCACTAAACCCTGAGGACCAGCTCCGACTCGTAGACAGGTCTCTGGCATCAGCTGCAAGCAACGTTTTTAGATTATTTTCAGTTTGCAAACTAGCTTCGAAAGGCGGCCAGGTTTTGTCGCCATCGCGAGAGGTGGCGCTGGCGTAGCGTTGAGATCGGTTGAGATGCAGTACGAAGGGCGACGCTTGCTTCAGCTGCGTGCTTTTGCTGCGTTGTTGGTTTGTGCTCGCGCGTTAATCAATCATATATTCTGAGGTTTCACGCGTCCCACCAAGGCATGAGCTCTTTGCAGTGATCGTGCATACGTATTTGAGTAGACACCGCGAAGTGTCAGCGCAGCGCGCTACGAGCTGTTGTGCGGGGTATGCTTCGCCTGTGGCAGTTCCGTACCGCGACGTTTCTTCATGGGAGCTTTTCTGTATGTTTAGAGGCACTGAAACCAAGTTTTCAGTTGAGCTGCAAAGGAACTGGGTCTGTTTCGACACTTTTTGAGCCCTTCTTGGCGCACTTCGGGACTGTGATGTGACAGGTGTCGGTTGTCTCGTTCACAAGGACACCACTGCTGCAATAATATCTGGGCTATTTACGCGCCCAAATCACGATGGATATGATTATGAAGCACGCCGTTGTATTGCCTCCGGAAATTTAGACCGTCGGGTGTTTAACGTGCACTGACATCGCACACTACACGGTCCTCTAGCACATCCATCGAAATGCGACCGCCGCGGCTAGGGTCGAACCCTCGGCCTTCGGGTCAGCAGTCCAGCACGTAACCACCGCACCTCCGAGGCGGACCACCACTACTGCAGAGGTTCACTCGTACATATTGTTCAGTATGCATTTTGCTGTCAAAGACGCTTGCAAAAGCCTAAGGTCTAAAGGTCGCATCAGCAAAAAATAAAGCTAAGGCTTCCCGTACAGTTCCGTCATCATAAGCAGCTTTCCGATTGCATTAGAGATGTGCGAATAGTGATTTTCTAGGCCCAATGGAACAGTGACAGAAGCGAATAGAATTGAATATGGTATACTTTTTGAATAAGTCACGTATCTGAAACAGCCATTCTTAGAACGAATGTATACAAATTGATGTTCACGTCCTCGTATTCATATGTTTAGTATTTATTTATTTATTATACTCAGAGGTTTCAAAACGAGACATTCCATGAGAAGTAACCCCAGAAAGAGAGGTCGGTTAGCGCGATGTCAGATAGAAGTGTATTCCATATTTCTTTCTCTTTTTTAAAGTATACTGCAGGCCCTTCACGGTCCGTGCGAGTGGATACATGAATACATGAAAATATAAACTTTGCCGAAAATTCATGTTGAACATTAAGGTTTCACCCGTACTCATATACAGCTTTGCTGTAAGAAAAGGTCGATACGTATTAGAATGCGCGCATGCCATAGGTACACAGCATTTGTATGCGTATGGCGGGAGGAGTGCACTGGAATAGTGATTTGTTTTCCTTCTTTGGTCAGTGAATGAAGGCAACTAGAAATAGTTAAAAATTGGAGCCCTTTCACGGCAGGAGTTGACCGAGGGAAGCAACTGGAGGGAGTAAGTAGAGGCGTATCCACATAATTGTTCAGAAAGCGCGAATACTCCTTGTTAAAAAAGACGTGCTCCCCAAGCGAGGTAGCGTGCCTTATACACGAGCTCTCGCCTTTTATGCTTGTTATGTACCCTACAGGAATGACAGTTATCGTGCTTTTGCGCCAATTTCTGCCTTACTTCGTGTCAATTGACATTTTGAAATATTCGTAAAATATTCGGGCTTACAAATGACATTAAGTGGGATGGAATACAGGGCGAGTTGGTGCAGACCCATGGTGGCTAACAGCGCGAAAAACAGGGACGAAGACGAAAAGTGGGCATGGCACAGCGCTGTGATGTGGTCGTCATTACAAATGACGGTTATTCGATTCGATGATAGAATCGAAGAAGGCACTGTTCCATTTGAATATCGAAATTTTCGAATACTCGCACACACCCCGTAAATACGTCACTGCAAATAATGTACGCGTTGCATTCTGTTTCACGAAATCGAATGAAAATGACAAGACGTGTTTTTCTGGCTTCCTTGCTGCTTTTTTATTTGGTAGGGTTTTCAGCAGCTGGCGTAATACGTGTTCAGGTGAGGTTGGAATATGATTGAGCATTACGGGAGCCTGAGATGATTTGCGCATATAAAGGCGAAAAATTAAAGCCGGTTACAACGGGAAACATAATGAAGGTAAGCGCACTGTGCAGTGTTTTCCTTATATTTAACTTACTTTTTCACGCCCTGTCTTACGTGCTGTTTCTTGTTATAATGTTGAGATACAACTAAAACGCGCATTTCACTCAAGCCAAGTGAAATGAGAGCGACTACCACATCGAGTTAACAGCTGTGGCAGTCGCTTGTCGGCCCCTTTCAACCAGCAGCGCAGTAGCAGACGACGCGCCGAGACCAATCCTAACGCGACCGCAGCGCCCCCGCCTGGTTGGCGATCGCGGCGAGCCGCCCCGCGCCGCTGGAAGGCCGCGGTCTTTGCCAACTGATGTAATCTAAAAACGTTGGCTGCAAGCCATGGCTACCTGGAATAAGGAAGTCACCCACCTCTGGGCGAAGAGAACGCGCGCCTGGTCAGACAATAAAGTTTAATTCTCTCTCTCTCTCTCTTGTAGTCCTCGAAACATCGCGGCCCAAGCATTCCTTTTAAATGCTTGCTAATGCAACACGTGTTCTGACAAATGACGTTCTTTACAATGTCAACATTATGCTACCACCGCAGAACTATATCGCCTGTTAACACTTTTTGAACATATAAAACGCTGCCAAGGCTCCTGTGAACATGTAAGCCTGCATGCAGCCGTGACAAATACCCCTAGAAGCCCCTCGCTTTCGTCTCGGCAAATTGCGTCAATACAAAGCATGAACTGACCTGCCGAACAGCGAGTACTTCTGAAATTACGTAGTCAAGGCGAACGACTGAGAAAACGAAGGGAAAGATGCGGCCATTGGCTTATTCAATGATCGCGAACACATTCTCAGAAATAGCTTTGTTGTTCGTATTGCGTTCAATAAATATACGAATATGTATGTGTCTACCTTCAAAAAGACTGGCAAAGACTAGTATCGGGCGTCCACCGGTGCTATTTCAACAATACGTGTTTAAGTGATCAATACGTGATCTTTTGACCCCGCTACGACAGTGCTTGCCCAATGCACATCGTCGTTTCCAAAACTACGCGCCTCGCGCGGGAGAGAGAACGGATTTAGCACACACTTCTGGGTGTTTAGTCAGTTAAAACCGCTCAAGTATGCGCAATTTGGACTTCGCTACCATACGTCGAGTAAAAATTACACCATCTCCCGCTAAAGGGGACCATGAGGCGATGCGAAGCCGGAGCACTTGCACGATCGCGCTTCGCTGGGCATGCTACCAACCTCGCGTCGTGGAACGCGAAGAGGAACACTACGCGCGTCGTGTCTTCCCTCTAGCCTGGCCGTTAATTCTCACAGGGCGTGCGGGGAACGTCGACAGGCGCGCGAGAGAGAGGCAGCGTAGGAGAGGAGAGAGAGGGGGAGGGGACGCGCATGCGCTGGTCATCATCACGGCGCTGCGCAGGAGAGAATTTCGGCATGTCGAGCCCGCATTTCAGAGGAGCCAACCGAGGCAAGCGCTGGACTGAACGCACGCAGCGCTTTACCATTTGAAGGAGAGGAGACTAGAGGAGGAGAGTAGCGTATGTGCCGTGAGAGCAGAAGCGAGAACGCAGGAGAAGCGCAAGCAGGTGCTGGTAGAAAAGTGGAGAGAGTAACGCGCAGCTGTTGGAGAGAGGGAACGAGGAGAGTCGCGCATGCGTAATGTGAGTGCGGACCACAACGCTGCGTGCGGATGACCACGCCGCGTTACATACCCCCCAGCAAGAGATACTTCGCATCTAAAATAACGCAGGGCAGAGTCGATTAGCACCAGGCTGTAAGCAGTGCAGTGATGTTCCGCACTGCGCCGAAGAATTCCCCTTCCACTGGTTCTCACTCAGCTCGGCCATACCTTATCGTGCGCTTGTGCTGCTTATGTACCGTTGCCGCCACGAGGAGCCGCTACGTGCCGGCCGTCTCAAGCTCTGCACCGTTCCCATCAATAAAGTTTATTCCTGCTCCTCTTGCCCCGTTCCCACTCCAATTTGGTATCGATAAATTGTTTCCATAATTACCGTCATCCTCTTTATCGCCTTATTGTACATCTACTGCAAGACGAAAGACTCTCCAAAGGATCATCAGTTTGACCTATCTTGCATGAGTTTGTGTCATTTTATCCTTGCGAATTTCTTAATTCCGCCGCTCCATCTAACTCGCTGCCGTCCTCGCTTGCATTTCTAACCCTTGGTATCAATTCCGTTGCTCTAACTGGCCATCGTTGTCTGCCCTCCGCATGGGAACTATACATGACAAGTATAGCAAGTTAAAAAAAAAAGAAGGCTAGAAGTTGAGGGGAGGAGGGAAGGTCGAAGAGACGAATAATTCTTGTAGGATTTATGTAAGATACAGGGTGTTTCAAGAAATGTGTCCGAAAAATCTCGAAAATATTTGATAGTTGCACGCTGCCTTCGTAATTACTTTATTTGTGGCGGCAGCATCATAAGTTGAGAAGAGGCATCAATTACGACAGTAAATAAAGAATCTAGGGTAATTAGCTTTTGAATGAGTAGAGACACATTGCAAAATGGCAGCCGTTCCTGCGAAGAGCCTGTTGCCGCTTTCAGATTTCGCAAAAGCAGCCAGTGGCAATTATTAGCGAGTAATGAGGTCTGATCAAGTTCGCCGATGAAACTGAAACCGAAACTGGGAAGAGCGCAACTGCCGTATCATTCCGAGACAGCCAGAATGAGCGAGCGTTGCTGTACGAACCATCGATCGCCTTCGCTTCGTGGTTGTGCGGGTTTCGTTTGCGATTAAAGCGCGCGTATGGCGCACGTACGTCAACAAATGGGGAAGAAATAACACCACTGCAACCTCTGTCACGAACAGTGACATCATTCCGGCACTCTGCTAATTGCGTTCATTGGACCTTCGGTTTCGGTTTCAGTTTCGGTTGAATTTCCTTGCTGCGCAATAATGGCTAGAGGCCGATTTTTTCAAAGCGGCAATGACCTCTTCGCAGGAAGGACAGCAATTATCCCATTTGACCCGACCACCTGTATCCGCTATATAAAAAGTTAATTTGCTTGTTTTATTTAATTACTATCGTAATTGCTGTGTCTGGTCATCTTAAGTTGTCTCCCACCACAGAAAAATTAATAATGAAAGCAGCGAGTAAGTATTCCCTTTCCCTTATTTTTGATGATTTTCTGACACATTTCTTGAAACACCCTGTATGTATTCGTATAGGAAGTAGAGAAAAACTATAAGGAAAAAGAAAGCTGTCTTGTGAAGCAATATATTTATCCTAATTTTACTAGAATGTTACTTTCTACCACAAATGTAATTAATTTGTTTTAAAACTCAGACTTTTCGTTGTGGCTTAAGGTCTGAGGCATTAACTTGCCATTGTAGCGAGATGTCCGTTTAACCCGACCTCCATGTTATTTTTATGTAACATTAGAAGAGCAGAGACGATTGACTTGATAACGAAGCATTTGTTCATGACGGAATAAAATAAATCGGAGCACTTTTAGCCGGTGCATTGCAGCACAGCGGCACAACAAAAAAATCTTTAGTGGATTCATCACTAGCTGTCATGACTATAAATTCGACGAATGTTCTCTCTTTTTTTTTTTTTTTAGTTTGTGCATGTAACCTACGTGGTGGCGAATAAATGGGAAACATAAGAAAAAGCAGTTAGAACGTTACTCACAGTCTCTCACCTCAACTTAGTTTTTCTTCGAAAAAACGATGGAAACTCCTCCGCTGTTGACCGAACTGTGCGCGTAGTCCCACCAGTCTTATTTATACGAGCATGCTCACAGAGAGGGGAAAAAGGATGAACAATTTGCTCGTTCCGTGTTTTACCGTTGAGCGCTTTCGTGTCCACGAATCGTTTGCCGGGAGATAATTCGTGGGTCCAGTTACCGCGCGAGCGTCGTGTGTTTACATGTGTTTCCTTTACGTGCGCCTTTCCGTTCCTTCCTTTGCCAGACCATTCGTAACAATGGCGTGCCTTTTTGATCTTGGCTCCGCCGTAGTGGCCCCGCCCCCTGCGTCTGTCTAAACCTGTTGCCCAAAGGTGGGAGGGGGGGGGGGGCAGCCCGAGGTCGGCGCTGCCGGACAAAATGCGCGTGTTCACGTTGAACGTTGTTGGCGTTCACTAACGCTGCGGGTGTGCGCACTGACTAGAAAATTGCACTCATTGAGAAAGTGGCGCGACCGCCCTTACAAAAGCGCGTTGTCGCGGACGACCTTCGGCGATTGCGGCTAAAGCCATGCTATCAAGCAATGCAGGAAGCAGCCCGAGTGATACGCAAGACGTGTACTGCGTTGCGACACTGACGCCTACGTAGGGGTGGTCTGAAAATCTTGCGCGAGATTGAACGTCCTGATGTGTAGTGGCTCACTTCCAAATGTACGACTCTCGGCGCTGAGATTTCGATTGAGTGACAGAGCCGAACACTATGTGCGTCATTTAATCGCAGGCCGAATGTACTAGACTGGTTCGAAATGGTTGGCAGCACATATATTAGGTGAGTAGAAGGAAGGATTGCCTTTTAATATTTCCCTTATACCAAACAACCATCCTCAAACTGACAGATACAGAGATGCGGACGTGATGATGTCGCAGGGACTGCGCATGAATCAGCGCCAAGGTCACACTGTCAAGTTTCCGGGTAGCTGAATATTAAGTACATGGAGAGAGAAATTGCTGCTCGCAATATGAGGAGACGAGATGTGCGCTATATCATCATAGGAAGGTGTGTTCTTCACAGAGATTTCAAGAACTTTTGCCAAAAATATCGTCGCAGATATGCTTCAACTAAAAAATTAAAAGAAACCGTCACATGTTCCCTTATGATTTCAGTAAGACGAGCCGCCACGGTGGTCTAGCGGTTATGGTGCTAGACTGCTGACCCGCAGGTCGCGAGATCGAATTCCGGCAATGGCGGCCACATTTTCGATGGAGGTGAAAATGCTTGAGGCCCGTGTACTTAGAACTAGGCGCACGTTAAAGAACCCCATATGATCGAAATTTCCGGCGCCTCCACTACGGCGTTTCTCATAATCATATCGTGGTTTTCGGACGTAAAATCCCAACAATTATTTTTTCCGTAAGACGGCTCTAATGCGAAAACCCTGTTCTTCTTTTTGTTCTCAGTCAATTGCATTGATTGCCCCTCCCTTCCCTCGAAATATTTCTGCACCTAACGTCGTCTTGCACTGCCTCCGGAATCGGTGGCATTGGAAGCTTTCTGCACATCATGTGGTTTTGAAGTGCCTCGGGAATCGACCCACCTTCGACCAAGCTGCGATGTCATGCGATGACGTCGACATGCGACGTCACAGTGACGTCATAATGACGTCGCAATATTTTGCTATCGGTGACGTCATTGTGACGTCCTATTTTGACGTCATCACGTGATGCTGACTTTTTGCATCACTCGTCCACGGCGCCACGGGACGCCGACGGTCAAATCTTGTGTTTGGTGAGGCATTTAATGCTTTCGCCTAAATAAATCAATAAAACAGCTCACGTCTTGGCAATAGTATGGCTATTTGCACTAACACTGAATGTTATCGCTGCAAACGCTCATATTCACGGTGGCAAATGCCATGTACAGTAGGGTTTTTCTGTTTGAGGCGCTGATATGGCGCATAGTAAGAGAATAAGTAGTTAGGAGCGCGCGTTTATAAAACAATGAAACTGGAATGTACGCAAGTGTTGCAACGACACTGCTCGCTAGTAATGCCAGTTACGCGTTGTTGTCTTTCACTTTACTACTTGTATCCATGCACTTGAAATGGATGCCGCTTAAAAGTAAGCACGCTGCTGAACACGACTCTCTGAAATGAACTTTTTTCATCCACCAGTTTGCAGCATGAAAAGCTTGGAGGATGCTTAAGCTTCGCCTTCAAGAGTCGAAAGCGATAGCGTAATTGGGCCTCTTTAGCATCGCCTTCTCAATCGCTTGCCATATGCTTCGCTTCTAGGCTCATATCTCAACCGCGCTGCTAGGAAAGGCACGCCCGGGCGCGTAACATTGGTTGTTTTAATTTCTAAAAAATGCCTACTACAGTTACAGTTGCGAATCGCCCACTACGCCCTAATTGATCATTTCGAGAAGTAGCGAAGTACCCACTACGCCTCCATAAGGCAAAACGCGCATCCACACAGCTGCACAGTTAGTTGATGCTGTGGTGGCTGATGATGATGATCAATTATGGCTTTCCGTTTTGTAACGGGTGGTCCTTTAAAGCAACCATTATTAGCGCAAATTACTTGGTGTGACGCCTGGTGCAATCACACCAGGCGTCACTACGCTTTTGCAACTCAATGTTACACCTTTCAACGCGGCTTCTCGCAGTTCATGGCATCTGTATAGTTTTTTTTTTTTGCTTTCGAAGAGATTTCAGGCACTGGCGTGACTCAGTGATAGAACATCTTACCGCCACGCAGAAGGCCTGGGTTCTATTCCGGCTCGAACACCTGATTTTTATTCTTTGCTTCCACCAAAACGTTTCGCTCACGGACAGCGCCGATTTCCACTCATAACCAACACCACCAACATCGACAGCACTTTAACGCGGTCGCGTCAAAATATTCGACCCAGAAACGAATGTTTCAAGAACTACGAAGCAATGCTTCTATGAAATTCTTAGGTATTTCCTTTGTTGTTTCGTGATAGGTAAAGGGCCATAAAAATTTTTGCCCCTCACGAACTTCGCTCCACCTTATCGGCTTCCACTGAAGTAATCTGCCACACACGTTCCTACATGCAAAACAGAGAGATAGCGTTCCGGCAAAAATATTGCGGCCACTTTTGCGCAATCATCTCGGCAAAGATTAGGCCACTGTCACTCTTTGCCTAACTGTACGCAAAAGAGGTTAACATTTAGCACCAACACGCAACTACTACACGAAAATATGCTCGGTGTACGCAGGCGAGGACGGAAGAGAGAAATGCCGTAAGTGAAACTTACACGCGAACACGCGTATCGTTGTGACACACCGCCCTGCGCGTGACACACGGGTGCGTTGATTGCCCGGGAATCTCTCGACAAACGAGCTGGGATATTTTGTCGGACAAGCAGAATAGAATACCGCGTAACAACAACAAGGCAAGGGGCAGAGAAATTAGGCGCACGCATGACTGATGCCCGGGCAGTTCGTCACGGACATACGCCGTCCCTGGCTGACTGTCCCATTTGGCTGTCGCAAGGACGTCGCGAGGTCCGCTCCCTAATGAATGCTGGCACGCTCCACGAATGCGTACAGCAAATACTGACAGACAGGCTGGCGCCATTGTGACTGGGGTAAACAGAGAACGGAGGAGTAATGAGCCGCGGATACGATTCCAATTCAGGTTGCATGAATGTCTGCCCTACGCGACATTCTATACTTTAGGCTGACGTCATTCTGTACGTTTGACGTTTCTTTTTCCCCACTTTCGCTATGTAGCTCATGTCTCTGTTTTCGTTTCTTTGAAAATAAGTGATAGTTATTTTTGTGGAGCAGACACAGCCCGATAACGATTCCTCATAACTTCTCTTGTGATTTCTTAACTAGGAAGGATCGAACAGCCACCATCACAGACACCACACAGAACTGCCAGATTTGGTCGATTTGCTTGGATTGGCCATTTCGCACTGACTTAATGCGTGCATTTGTTTTCGGATACAAAGCACTACAGACTATACAGAACTACACGGAAACGCCTATGGATCTGTGTAATCTGTAGTGGCGTGTCTTCCCTAAAAAAGTGGATGTATTAAGTCAAAACCAATTAGCCTGGAAAAAAAAATCTCCAGGAAGATTTATTCGTGCATTTATGCGACTCTAGGTCGTTCGGCCGGTTCAGTATCTACACGCTCATTCCAGCAGTCGGGATAATGGCCAAAATTATCGGGGCTTAATTTCAACGAAATGCGCAATATACAAGAGCTACGCGGCAGTGAGAAGACTGTAAATACCAAGAATGTGTAGAGACATGAATCGTGGACCTTACTTATCTTATCGCTTGCATCGTGGCAAAGAAAAGGATAATTTCCGTATGCGTAAGTATGTGTAGCACGATAACACTTTGTCTGTCAGATAACTTATCTGTCTTGAGCATAATTATGGAAGGCGGATCTGCATTTATTAGCCTTGAACCGAACGTACGAAGACGCAGATTTGAAACATTCGCGCACAATCACTAAAGCGAGATGAACTTCACGCCCCCAACAGCGGATATAGATTCGCTTTCTTCCAAATTTCCTAGGAGAAATTGTGTTATCTCTCACCACAACAAAGGAGCAGCAACAATTCAGAGGAATACTAGTTTTGAAGAGGGAGTAAAAAAAAGGTACACCACTATTTTGTAGATAATATATTACCTGCTTACGTATCAGTATTGTGGAACAGGTGCTAGAATATTGATCTGATATGATTGAGTATTAACAGATGCTAGATTATTGATCTCTGTTTTCATATTTACTTTCAAATTCAGCAGCCACGTCAGGATAGAGAGCGCTCTTTGAGAGTAACGACGTCGCGGCCAGGGCTACTGAATTGTTACTTCGAACACATGCTATGTTTTGTTCTTACCGTATTCTACCTTTTTATGGTGTAATGTTAAGGATGAACCTGTACGCAAGTTCGTTGTTTGTTACAACTATTAATCAGTGAAATAGTCTGACGTCTGTGCTAGTGTGCAGTGGGAATGAAGATTTTTTTTTTTTAAATTTGTAACCCCCCTGCTCTAACGCCTCTAGGCAAAGCGGGGATATGTATGAATAAAGAATAAAGAATTGTGTCGTACACATGAATGCCATCTTTTAGACTGGGATATCCCACTCTTGTTGCACTCATTTGTGCGCGACTGATTATTGTACCAGCGACACGCATCTAAATTTGGTATTTCCACAGTCAGAGCGACATAATGTAATGCCACATAGTTTATTTGCAAGCTAGAATATACAAGATTACGGACTTCAAAAATATGTCGACGTTTAACTTATACTACTTCGCACCCATGTTCGTTCCGAAATATGGATAATGTCCCTTTAACAGGATATTTGCAACATTGTTTCATCGACGTAATGACTACATAACCAATACTTGCACCGTATGTAATCATCCAGTTGCCGCTACTAGCTAATACCTTTAAATATTCAGGCATTCAAACTTCTTGTGATCGAACATGGTGGCACCATATCATTAACGTTACTAATTCTGTCTATCGAGTCCTTCGTTATTTTCGTCGCAGCCTAGCCTCGGCACTTGCCTTGACTAAACTATAGTGATGTTACTATGCGCAAACTTCACGTAAGTGGGACATCTACTAAAATAACAGCTTATCAAAGGCTTGGAAAGCCTAAACTTCAGTATGCTAACGCCATTTTTGATCCGCATCAAGCTACCTTACTAATATGCCTGAATCCATGCGTTCGTCAGATCAGCCCATCGGACATCGCACCATTGTCATCCCAAAGCGGTCTATACTACACGCAGATGTGCTAAGATCTTCTAGAAGCCTTTTTTTAACAACGAAGCTGTTGAGCAAATCCTTCCTTGTTCGACGAACCAAACACTAACATCATTAAAAACGGCTATGTGCCACAGAAATTTGGTAAATTCGGCTATTCATCACTGCTCCACTAAAAATGTAGAACGCAACGGTTACCCCAACAATAAAGTTTCACCACCACCACCAACGGTTAGCCCAACATGCTGCGAAGCGACGGTGGCGAGCCGAAGACTCCGAATACGTACAACGAGAGAATACTAGGGAACGGGAAAGACAATGGCGGCTGCGAGAAGACCTCGAAGCGATGCAAGACCTACGCCAACGACGATGTCCCCGTAGATTTACGAGAGGTGCGAACGCTTGGTTTCAGCGCGAGGCTCTGTCTCTGGAGTTTGGACATCCGTGTCGTGTCTGTGACTGTCTCTGCGCTGAGAATCAACGTAGAAACAACCTATAGCATCACCTAGCTAAAGCCTAGCAATAACCTAGAACCTGCATCACCTAGCTAAGGCCTAGAAACAACCTAGAAGTAACCAGAATAGTATTCAGAATCGTCCAGTTTTGCCATTCCAAACCTTGCGCGGCTTATAACAAGTTTCAGAATTTTTTTTTCTTCAAACGGCATAACACCGATACGACCTTCCCGCTCACATCGCAATGTTAGCTAATTTCACTCAATTAAAAAATGACCCTTAAGAGTCATTGCTTATCATAATAACTGTGAACTTGTTCTTGTTCACCTATGACTGTGGCTCACACCCAGTGTGGGGGATTGGCCAAGAAGTGCTGCTTGTTGTCTTCTTGCTCACCATCATCACAAATCATCATCAACATCAGCCTTACTGCGCCCACTACAGGGCAAAGGCCTCTCCCCTGTTCCGCCAATGAACCCGGTCCTGTGCTTGCGGCGGCCACGTTATACCCGCGAACTTCTTAATCTCATCTACCCACCTAACTCTCTGTCTCCCCACCATGCGTTTGCCTTCTCTTGAAATCCTCTCGAATGCACCAATGGACCCTTCCTGCTCACCCTCATGTAATATCCCTCTGGTATATGAGGGGTCGGTAAATGAGGTACGGCATGATGCATGAGGTATGAATAAGTGAATGATTGACTGAATGAATGAGTGACGAAGAAATTGAGATACTACGAGCAAATATTCTAAATTTTGAAGATGCCATTCTGACGACCTGGTACTTTTGCAGAATCTTTCTTACTTCGATAGTTATCGAGGAGGGAATCGAGTGCCGCAGAGGTGATCGGTGGGGAAATACTAGATATCCGCGGATGGTTCTCATACTTTGAAAACGACAATTGAATGATCAAATAACGTCTAGTACCTTGAACGACATCCATGGTTGTCGCCATGCAGGGTATTATCATGACGTCTTCTTTGTACTATCTTCGCACCGTGGTCTTGTAATGGACATGGCACCGTAAAAAAACAATACAATACATACGCAGGGTTATGCCAAGTACAGGAGGGTAGCTTAAGCTTGTTGGTACGTCAGTGTGATGGTGCAAGCTTAGACAGGAACACCTATGGCAAGACAACACAAGTGCTCTGTTGTCTCGCCTTCTGTGTCCCCTCTCTCAATCGGTGCTATTTCACTGGCGTTATAAATCGAAGCTATGGTTGTACTTAAGGATCTATGCCCCAAGAGGTTTCTGCTGAACTTTTTTTTCTTCTTGTTTTCCTTCAATGAAGTAGTACTTCCAGTAAAATATGCTTACATATGGCTACATGTAACTCACGGCATGCCACTTAGCTGTCGCGCCGTGTTGTCAACACTAACACATACATATATATATATATGTAAATATGTATGTATATATGCGAAGCCCGGCAAACGTGGTTGCGTGAGGAGCGTGTCTGTTTACTGCGCCCACATATATGTATTTCACATGGTTGATGCTGCAGGTTGACATTCGAAACGCGTGGTGTTATCGCGATGAAGGCGTCAGTTTGGATGCGGCAGCTGACAGAAGTAGCGGGCCTCCGTCGAGCATGTCACGTCGTCCCAACCGAAGTCGATCTCGTTGCTCAGCTGGGCGCAGTGTTCGCCGTCGTTTGCATTGTCCGGAGCTCCTGGACGCCAGAACTGCGTGGTGCGCAGCTTCTGGCCGTTGGCTACCCAAATCCAAACGCCCTCCTGCCGTGTGAGAGGGATAAGCAAAAACAAGGCACTATAAGGCACTTATTACAATTATTTAATGATAATAATGATTTTCGGGGTTTCACGTCCAAAAAACCACGATATGATTACGTGGCACGCAGTAGTGGAGGGCTCCTGAAATTTCGACCACCTCAGTTTCTTTTTTTTTAAACGTGTACATAAATATAAGTACACGGGCCTCTAGCACTTCGCCCGCATCGAAATGCGGCCGCCGCTACCGGGATTCGGTCCCGCGACCTTCGGGTCAGCAATCGAGGGCTACAAACACTAGACCACCACGGCGGGTTTATTATACTAATTTGGAGAGCGCAGCAAACGACATCAATTAGAAGCACACAAGAAGAGCGCTCACTTCAAAAGAATGTTTATTTGATTTATTACGCAATGCGCAAACATTCAAGTGAGTGCCGCACGTGCAATAATAACAAAAAACTAAGCATATGAACAAAAAAGTTAAGGAATGTGCTTACCGCTTGTGCATATGTCTGGTAACTTGATCCACTTATCGTTTAACTCTTTGCGTACCTTGTCTATTCAGGTAGGCCACCGTTAATCGATGCTTTTCAACCCGCAATTTCGCCCTATTGGCTATGTTTCACCGGCGCCTAACGTTACGCAGTCCAATAATTTCAGAATCCATTAAGGTTTTTATTTTTCTGGCAACGTGCTGATTTTTCACGGCCTTCCTCACGAACTAATGAATGTATGTAATGGAAAGAGGGCGCAGTTGTCACCCTTTTTTTTAAAGTAAGTTAAGTAAACTTTATTTGGGCATAAAACATACAGGGTTTGCCCGCGAGGCAAGGCAAAAGGAGGACTTAAACCCCCCTGACTAGGTCTTACCTCGCTGGGGCAGCAGAGACAGCGGATTCGAAAGTTACAATTTCACTAGAATATGATCAATTAACAAGAACATAATCACTAGTACAGTAAGAACACGATCACTATTTACAGTAATAACATAATGACAGTAATGACATAGTAGCAGAACATAATCACGAATGCAGTAATAACAGCAAGAACATAATGAATAATGCAGTGACCAGTAATACTCGCTAATAGCAACACTTAGTACCATTACTAATGCAGTAACCAAACATATTAACATTTATACAGCACATCCACTTCCGAAGCAAGAAACATGTTCATTATTAGATGTTTAAATTCATGAATTGTTTTACAATTTCTGGCTATTTCAAAACATTAGGATACATATAACATAAAGACATAGTTTCATACTCAATGGTTTTGCATACCATAGTTTGTCCTGGCCTTCTTCATTACTACTGATGTGTGGCGTAAACCGTATCCTGTGTCTCAACTGAGGTACCGGTTTGAAAATGTCTCAAAGTTGCTGGAAACTTCTTAAACAGCCGAATGCAAATCTTCGCTCTGTAAGAGTTTCTAATGTTAAGGATATTGTAGCGCATCAATAGTTTAGAAGACCCTGTGTATTCATTTGAAGAGTAAAGCAAACGAACAGCTCGACGTTGTAGTACTGCCAGTTTTTCTATATCGGTTTTGTTTCCGTTCCCCCATACTAATAAGCCGTAGCTAAGGTGCGAATGTACAAGTGAAAAGTACAGTGGTCTGACGAGCGTGACAGGCACATAGCATCGGATTCGTCATAGTAAACCAACAGAGCGTGCAACCTTGGTGCGGACCTTAGTTATGTGCTCTGACCAGCTTAAATTATGAAATATAACACCTAGAAAAGAAAGGAAAGTTCAGTTCAGAAAGGATCAGTTCTGCGGGATTCCGCAGAACTGATTTTCAACACCTAGAAAAGAATGGCTTGTCACATACTCTAGTTGCGATCCACAATAAAAAAGTTTTACATCGTAGCTTATTTCTTTATTCTTAGAACAAAAAACCGTAAACTTTGTTTTCTTCGCGTTTAGGTTAAGCTGATTTACATATAGCCATTGGTGAAGTTCTTTTAACCATGAATTTGCAGTAACTTCTATTTCCTGAAAGTCAATACCGAAAAAAAACACATTAGAGTCATCCGCGTACATGATCATTTCATCTGAGAGTGGAATGTTTACTATATCATTTATATACACGATAAACAATACTGGCCCTAAAATTGAACCCTGTGGTACCCCATATTTAATCGAGCTTTTTTGTGAAATGTAATCCTGCAGGGAAGTATACTGCAATCGAGAATCAAGGTAACTATTCATAAGTTCTAAGGCTAAGGCTTCCCCCATCTACGAGAATAAAGCGTGCCGTCTGATTCCGCTACACAAACATAATTTTTTTCGTAATCAGAAAACTCGCAGCGGATCAAGGGTCCAATCATGTCCTCATTGTGGTCCTTGCGCGAAAAGAAACGGAGACAAAGAAAGGAGTACACACAGACAAGCGCAATCTAACAACTGATTCATTTTTGAAGAAATGTTTGCTTAAAAGCCCAACGTGATCTGCGCTATTCCGCCAGAGAGCACACACCATGCGCTCATATAACAATCACTCTAGACTACAATGCCCCAGATCATCCCGTCCACATACACACACGAAAAAATCACATCAAAGGCACGTACACTGACCAAATGAAAAGAAAACGTCAGTAAAGATATGCAGACAGCGGCGAAATCTCTTTATCTAATAAAGCAACAAAAGGATGGCTGATGCACTTGTCTTTTATTCTATCAATCCGAAGGGCCTCAACTATTTCCCTCGCAGTCTTGTTCCGGTGTTTGAACAAAATGCCAGTGACCCCAGGCTGAGGTATGCACCCACATTCTTTACAGCGCATGGCCATATGCGTACTAGGGCGACCTTTCAGGCTGGACAAATGTTCTCTTAGTCTAGTGTTGCAGCAACGTCCAGTCTGCCCCACGTACGCGTGATCACACGTCATAGGAATGTTATACACTACATTAGTCGCGCATTCTACAATGGTTCTTGCTCGGATGTTTGATACTGCATTCTTTTTTTTTGTTCGTTCCTTGCATTCGAACATCTTTTTCACCTTGGCACACACCTTTCCTATTTTGTTATGGGCTGAAAACACCACGTTCACTCCGCAATTTTCGGCTACGTTTTTAAGTCTGTGTGATATGCCGTGCACATACGATATCACTGAAACCTTGGAAATTGGTTCATTTTTTCGTTCCAACTAGGCCGGCTAGCAGTTTTGCTCCAATCATGTCGTCGCAGTTACTCTCTAAAGGTGCTGAAAGGTGATAAGCAAAACACTCCCCCGCGCTCTCTTTCTCCCCCGCACTTACGTCCCCAGAAAGAAAGTATAACACAGACTCCAGTTGTTCACATGATAGCTTCAGTTGGGGCCCAGATGCTTTTTTTAACCACGTGGACGAGGCTATTTACACCAGTTTCCAGGAGTTTATGCACAGGTTCTCCTGTAAAATCTCTGCGATGGGCGATGCCATTGTTAATGCAAAACGCTACGCGTTTACCCAGAGTCACTACCATGGTGAAGCTGTCCCGCACCAAAGTACCGAAAAAAAAGTTTCCCACTACCACCTGTGCTGCCTTACACTGTACCACAGCTGTACCAGTGCTCCCTTACACAGCTGGAGCTGTTCAAAAGAGCCCTCTGTCATACCCCTTACCCTGAAAACGCCGAGTCGGCAGGAACACTTATGCCGGAGAAGTGGGAGGCGTGATAGTCCAGCTCTGAACTTGCCGACCAGCAAACAAACACTCATCGACCAGGTTGGACAGGAGGCTAAGGTCAGTGGATCCCTCGATTAGGACCTCACCGAAAATGATTTTTCTTGAAATAAATCTTTTCTACTTTGTCCTGCTCCCGTGCCAGCGCTTAGTGAGGAGGACTCGCGCTACAGGTTTAGCAACGGTCGCACCGCATATTCAAGCTCTGAAGGGATCGATACGTGTATATATATATTCAGCCAGGGATGCACAACTATTCAACAACAGGTTCTGTTAATGGCATTGGGTGGTCTCCAGCTTTACATGCGCGCTTATCTACCGATCGTTGCGCACGACGATAGCTATACTCTTTATCTTTAAGCGGTTTAATTCGCTCGCTCAGGACGTGCTACCGCCGGCAACGAACGAATATCAGGTCACGCCAAAAGGACGCCCGGAGCAAATCGCAGCCCTTAGCTACAGAGTTGTGCAGTGCAGAGCAGTTATCAACCGGGGCACAGTTCACAAAACTTCTGTGTGGTAAGCGCACTTTTCGATTGGGCAGCCGGCTTCGCTACTGTCCAACGTTAGGATTCACTTAAATATAATCTTACTAACACTTTTGGACCAGTGTGTAACCTTGACATAGCACCCCCTATCCCTCTTCCGCTTCTCCAAATAACGAACCGTCACGCGCTTGTGTTACAGTCCGACTAACGCAAACTAGAGGCTTCAGCTCCGTACTGCTCTAAATCCCCTAGACGGAAGCGCTTTCACTGCCAAGAAGATATTGAGACCACGGGACCACCCATTACAGTTCCGAAAGGCAACGAAAGCGCCGTTGCGTTATCTCAGGGATACGGGACTGATTCGACGTTTGTGATGTCAAACGCGGAACTGTTACGTCGGCTTAAACAGTGACTTTTGTCTCCTCCTCTCTGACTATTATTCCCCTTTCCCCAGTGCCGGGTAGCCTACCGGGCTCAGCCCTGGTTCACCTCCCTGCCTTTCGTTTATCCTTAATTTCTCTCTCTCTTCAATACCACGAAAGTGGTCCTGAGGGGATAATAAAAGATGAGGACTATTATCACAAATATGGCTAGTATAACGTGTGTTACAGTTATGAACAAAATGGGAAGCAAGAAAATTGTTGCAGAAATATTCGTTGTGCTCATCTATTTTAATGTGCCACGTGCCAATGTAGCTTACATTGCGATAGTATACTTATACACTGGCGAGGACGTGTTCAGACCTCTGATATCTGGGGCGGTCATTAAAACCTTAGAATGTCGTACAGCTTCCCCTTAGGGTTATAGCGGCTGAAAAAAAATTCTAGGCGTGGCTTTATTATCGAAACACCAATAGACAGCGCAGCTGAGGGAAAGCCTCAGCGAGGAGAGTCCTAGGCCGCTTTACTATGCTTTACTCTCTCTCCGTCCTTGCTCCCACACTCGCTTCGATTTCCCGTTTACCTCCCTCCTTCTCACCCCTCGCCACACTCATTTCTTGCCTTGACTCTCAATTGCTCAACTACGCTTTACTCTCTCCCTTCCTGCTCACACTCACCCACACTTCCCTTTTCCAACTCTGACATGCTACGCTTTCACTCTCGCCTATGCTTTACTCATGCTATGCTTTCTCATGCTATGCTTTCCCTCTCGCTATGCGCTTGGCCCCTCTCTCGGCTTGGCTATGCTGCGAACGACATCGCTGTGGACGGACATGGCTCCGCTGTAATAAATTTATTTTGATGGGAGTTTGACGGACTCTCGAAAAGTATGCAGGCCGTAACATCTCCACATGCACAGGCCGTACGTACGTGAACGGTTAGCAGGTCCCTAGAGACTCTCCGTCCGTTTGGTTACAACAGTGATGAAGCCAAGTGGAGAGACCATCTGTCGCGGGCACGCATTTTCCCCGCATTTCTCACGCCCGTGAAGGTAGACATATCTGCAACCCTTCTATTGGCTCATGACTGGCCGTTCTTAGTTCCACTGGCTCAACTAACTGGATGTCTGTGAACCCAACCACATTGCAATTAAACTAAATAGACGTTTCATCTATCCACATATTCGCAACAAACAATTAATTTGGACGTGCCGAAGCAGGGGAATTGTTCGTCCGTGCCATCGTCGTTCAGCTTCTGCCGCGGAGAAGAAAAAAATTGTTCGACACGCGTAGATTGGCGTTCTTGTAGAGAAGCCCTATACACACAGTATCGTTGTGCATACAATGTTCTTTGTGAAATTCGCGCCTAGGATTCTTCTATGAACGAGGGCGTACGTTTCTCATTGTCCTAAGGAAGGCGGAAGACTTGGAAAGCACGGAGGGTTGGGAGGTCAGGCTGAACTAACAATGAATTGATAATGCTATACACAACCTTCATCTGACATTGCTGTGATCAAAATTGAAAGTCTGTGCAACGCTTGTTGCAGCATTATACTGCATGTATGAAAAAAAAGAATGCACAGCTAATTAGCGCTCCTGATGTAAGCGCTCCGGGGTGTGTGGGCGACGTCCAATCGCGGACAAATTCGGCGGAAAAAGGCAGCTCCCCCATCCCCCTTACTTTGTAACTGACTCCTCAATCTAAGGGCGCGCATTATACGGCGGTTTTTGCGATCGTGCCTCGTCGTGCTGGCGAATGCCGGCCTGGATTTAGGCCTGATACGTTCTGGGCCGGGAATCCAATGCGTTCGATGGCAGAGAAAGAACTACGAAATGGGACATAATGCAGCGCTTAAACATAATCACTAAAAGAGGAACACAAGACGACGGGACAGGCGCCTGTCCCGTCGTCTTATGTTCGTCTTCTTAGTGATTGTGTTTTAGCGCTGCATTATGTCTCTCAGCAAGCACCAACTCGCCCAACAACGCGTTCTTCAACGAAATGGGAATTTAAAGTAACCTAGAGTTGCTATATGGAGCCGTACTAAGTGACCCTATGCTAGCCGGTACAATGAAAGAATGCGAGACTGGCACGCGAATATTACAGATAATGTGACGAAGTCTCCGTTTCATTTAGCGATATTCTAACCATAACATGTCTGCGCTTCTCCTGTAACATGGTGAATGCGTCGACAGTGCTAAAATAGTCAGGTTGGACGTGCCGGGTTTACGAGCCTTGAGTCTTGTGTGCGGCGTTTGTGCCATTTTCGCCAGGCTTGCCGAGGAACCCTTACAATCTCCAGCAGGTAAACAGCAAGAAAAATAAAACACACAGAGCCCCTCATGAATTCGCCCGAGACGACTCGAAGGCGAAAGTTCTAAGCTGTGGTTATTTTACTGTGTACTTTATATCGAGCAAACACCGCTTTTTACTTTTTTTAGGGGCGAAGCATCTTAGGGTCGAGGCTTGTCCGTCCATCCGCGTCCGGCCGTCACGGTACCCGAAACCGAAACCGACAGCGCTTGCGCCAAGGAGAAGTCTTCTTCCTCTTCTTGGCCGAGGCTAATCCGTCCATCCGCGTCCGGCGCTCACGGTACGCGACACCTAAACCGAAACCGACAGCATCGTGTACAATTGAAAGAGAAAACATCTGTGAAATAAGGTTAACAAAACGTGAACAAGCACGAAAATTAAATGACAATGCACCGTAAAAACAAAATATCTAAAGGTTAACAAAAGGTGAACAAGCACAAAAATAAAATGACAAAGCACCGTAAAAACAAAACAACTAAAGGGTAACAAAAGGTGAACAAGCACGAAACTAAAATGACAAAACACCGTAAAAACAACACATTTAAAGGTTAACAAAAGGTGAACAAGCACAAAAATAAAATTACAAAACACCGTAAAAACACCGACATTAAGCGCCCATCAATCAAGCGTGTGACAGAACAATGCACGCTGCAGTGAAAAATACACGAGAGTCACGGGTGATTTACGGTAACACCAACGATCCCCACGTGCTTCGCCCGCTCATCGTCATTCACCTCGTGGAGATGCGGTGATTTTTTTTATCAGGCCGACGCTGCACAGACAAAGTGAACGCGCATCCCGCACCCCTCACTTCCGCTGCCTCGATGTATCTTTTTGCGCAACACGCCCCCTTTTCCCTCAGTGTCGCGTTCACCTGATACATACCGTTAAGGCTTTCACCTTAATAAATAGCAGCAGACGGTGCTGTCTTCTGCTTACTGTACGTACTTCGTAGTTTACCCCTACGTTCTTGCACACACAGCGCGCAATGTAAACGACAATACTAGAAGCCTAAATTGACTTATGTTACAGTCTAGTGTCCATAAAGGGCACTGTGACAGACGCACATGACTTCGAGCACTTTACTGGCACCGCGTGATGCAAGCGTGCTAAGAGGCGGCAGCGTTGCTTGCCTGCTGCTCGTCCGTAAGTCCGATGAATGCCGAGCGCACTTTGGCGCGCCGCATGAGCTCTCTCAGGAAGCGGTTGGTGTCTCCATCGGCTACGTAGGCCAGTTCTGCGCCAACGTCGAGGGCGCACTCGGACGAGGCCCGGCTGAAGTTGGCCTCTGTTGTGGAGAGCCGGAAGTAGCCGCCTTCCAGAGCACCCGGGTAGAGCGAGTAGCCATCCACCGGAACTGCGAGAAAAGACGTCGGTATTTGCTGCGTCAGCTCGAGCGATAAAGCGCGTAGATATTGGCCATTACGAACATAGACGCTATAGACTTAACCATTTCAGACGCAATCTGTTAAGAAGCGCCATTAAATGCACCAAACTTACGCAATATTGTTTCAAGGCACTCGATATTTTATTGCAACAGAAATAATGTCATAATGCGTTGATTTGCTTATTTATAGTAATTAATCTGAATTAAATTATAAATATTTATCTATTTATCATGAAGTCATTCGTGTTCTTTTTTTGCTTAGACAGAATCAAATATCAGGCTAGAAATATAATGTGACTTCGCTTTCGGTTATGGTCATTTCGAGCAAAGAAATTTATACGATTGACGTCGCTCTCCGAAAGCGGTACGTCGAACGACTCGTCGAACATGGTAGTGCCTTCAGCGAAATTGCCCCGTCACAGTGGTCCAGTGGTTATGCCGCTGGAATGCTGACCCGAAGGGCGCGGGATCAAATCTCGGCCGCGGCGGCTGCGTTTTCGATGTAGGCGAAAATGTTTGAGGCCCGTGTGCTTAGATTGAGGTGCACGTTAAAGAACCCCAGGTAGTGGAAATTTCCGGAGCCCTCCGCTACGGCGTCCCTCATAATCATATGGTGGTATTGGGACGTTAAACCCCAGATATTATTATTACTGCCTTCAGCAAAATTATAATATGCAACAGTACGCTAGAAAATTAAAAGAAATGAAAGCATATATGTTATGCAGGAGGTTCCATTCATCCAAATCTGAATGTATATTACTCTTTCTTAGCCACTCGTGGACCCAACTAGCAAAAAGAAGTGGTGTGCACAATTCTGTGCAAAATCTGTCGAAGGGTTAAAGAATCCAGGCACGCGAAGTTATATCCCCTATAGAATAAACACGAAAAGAAGCCTCAAGCGTACGGCTTTGCGTTCAGGAACCTGTACGGCTTACTTGTGTGCATTGTACAGCGAGCTGTCGTTGCAGCGTCAGAAGCCGTGCGAATTCGGGACAAAAAAAAAAATGCGTCGCTATGATATAGCGAAGCTGTGCATAGCGAAGCTATGGCGGGTCTCCGCCGCGGACAAAACGACGCGTACAGCAACAATTTTCGGTGCCCCTTTGCCACCGCGGAGGCCGCTTTCACAAGTGTCACGATACCCGGCGGCGGCACTTACCACGAATCATTGCTCCCCTTTGTCTCGTGACGTAGGGATCACGCTAGCCCGGTTATCAGCATTTGCCCTTTGGACTCGCTATGGGATGGAAGCATGTCGCTATGAGACGGAAGCCTGTCGAATGGGTTCACGAAGCACACTCGCATTCGATTTCGGACCAATTGCATAGTCTCGACGCCAGGGACCATTTAGGGAGATGGCTGTTAATTTATGTACACGTAACTTTTGTAATGAGTAAATATCGTATTCTTTACTAGATTAACTTATTACTAGTTTGCACGCGCAAAGGTTCCTGAAAGAAAGCTACTCTCAAATACGGCGGCTGGATACCGGCCTTGTTTCATTTGTGCTCTGTTTTCTTTGTTGCCTGTATCGCGCGTGTTGGTCGTCCGATTGCACGCGTTTCGGTGATCTAGGTGGTGACTACACGAATTTACTGCGGCCGTCTCATTTCTGCCGCCGGAGTGTCTGTCGTGCTCCCACACTTCGGTTCACGGTATGCACGCCCGGTAATATCGTCGGCCATGTGTTTCGATTGGCTCTTGGCTTGACTTCGTTTGTGACGTGCAGCTGTGGCAAGTCGTGTAAAACGTCTGCGTTTATAAGCTACGATCAGCTTTTTAGGGATAAAAATTGTTTTCGAGGATACACGCATGTTACATGCAAGTTTCCATAGATTTTTATTTCTCCCAAAGTCACGGCTGAGGAGGGCTAAGGTCACGGTCATCATTTTAAGATGATATTTGTTTTCGTCGTGTGACAGCAGGCAGGTAAAATGACATTAAGTTCACCTAATGTTATTCGTTGTCAATGACGTTAGATTCGCCGTGTGACAGGGGTATAAGTTGGCGTATACCAAAATTGTCATAGGCGGGTTTGAGTCTAAGACGATAGGTCATAACGCAAAACGCCTATCGCGTACGTCATGAAACCCTTTCCCTCAGTCACGTGTGGCACATACTCATATACCACAGTTCATGTTGTGCGGGTATGAGTCACAGGTGAATAACAGTCTCAATCAACGCAGTAACCGCGAACATACACATTGAAACGCAAGGCAAGTGAGAGAGCTGAAGGCAGAACTGCCCTGGAAGACGCTCGACTGCCATCCACTCGTCCACGTGGACCGCCAGAATGACACAGTGTTCTCGTCATTTCTTATGAGGCTGGGCAATGGCCTCATGCTGACCGAGTATGAAGTCAGATTGACTGAGAGCCGCTTTGCGAAGCGCGAAGCCGCTTCTAAGTGCCCTGATGGCATACGGCTACACTACAGCAATGCGGTCGTCGACCGCTATAACGCACGTTGCCTCGACGCTGTGGACAAAGTGTTATGGCATCCCGCATGCGATAACATAACTGGCTATAAGAGAGAGCAGGTACACAGGGATGCCCTTACCAAGGTGGCGAGATGAATGCAAGCGACATGGGTGGCCTGCCGGCCTCCACTTGCGTGAGCATCGGAAAGCCGTACATGATCGCGGCCAACATCGAGGCAAGCGATGACCTCGTTAATGGAAACATGGGCACCTTGAAGTACATCGACCGTGACGAACACGGCAACCTCGTGAGACTGTGGCTTGTATTTCCAACGTCCACGGTACACTCTTAGAAAACAAGGTCGGCATATTCACTAATACTAACCGTTAAGTTGTCACTTCTGGAAAGCACTAACCACTCAGTAAGTAAAGATAGTAAAATGCAGGTTATTGAAATTAGGTACCTGGTTAGTAAGTGGATAGTATAAGCTCGAATGGTTAGTCCGTTACTAAATTGTTAGTAACCGCCCTAGCAACGTAGTAACCGCAGCAACTCTAGTGGACTACGATTACCCAACTAGAGGTTTACGCTTATTTTGTTTATATGCGCGTGTGCATTGCCATATCAAGTTGGTTCAACTGCAAAAGTATATATAAGGCGAAATGAAAAAAAAAAAAGACGAAATGGCACCGCATTCTTCTCTTACACTAATTAATACCTTCAAGTAACCATCATGGTAAGTAGACTTCACAGCCACCTACCAAGGAGAACGACCGTACCACAAACGAGAACACACATTCTAGCACACAGAGAATACCTGATATTTGCACTTACAGCAGCTTAACGGCTATTTATGTGCCTACTTTGGAATAGCACACAGTATACCGGTTAGCGGCCATATAAGTTAGAGAAAATGATACATCAATTTTGGTATACATCCGATTAACGAAACCGCCAGGAGAGCACAAAGTCGTAGGCGGCTAGGTAGATAGATAGATAGGTAGATAGATACGCTCAAAGTCGCAGAAGTTCGCTAAGAAATGCTTCGCATTTAATAATAGATGATTTTTAGCCAGTATCTTGTATCTCACTGTTTGCGTATATGTATGTCATCACGTAGCACGAAACTGTTATTCCTACAAAATGTAGAAAATTAAAGGTTTGTCTAAATTCTGCATAAGGCTATCACAATTACGGCTTAGTATACTACGGCATCTACGAAGCATCTGGCAACATAGCTATAGCTATGTTACTAGTTACTTAGTAGTTACTTAGTTATCTTAGTATTTACTTAGTTAACGACACTAAGAAGGCTCCCTCGTTAGTGACGGCAAAATTTACTAGCTTTACTAGCAGCTGCCCAGTAAAAGGATGCCGCTAAGGTAGTAAAATACGCTCGAAACTAGTAAATGCATGCATGTACTAACTGTTTACTAACTTGTTTTTCTAAGAGTGTAGGCATTGTCGTCCCAACCAGGACGATGCACATCACTACCGCACACCCCGCAATAGAATGAGAATGGGTGCCCGTGGTAATGCGAACCACCACAACCACGCTATCCGCAAAAAAAAGAAAAAAAAAGCACCTCGTGTATAAGGACACAGTTTTCCCTTGCGTAAGCAAACGCCATAACTACATATTAGCATAGTCCCAGGGACTATGATATTAGTCACAATGGGCCTTATACGCCAGGTATAGTCTACGGCTACGATTACTGGCAACCACAGAAGTTGTTCTGCGTAGCACTTTCCAGGGCTACCAGCCTTGGCGGCCTATCCCTCACCAACGCAAAAGGTGACTTCAGTTTCCGACATGTCGCCGGCTCTATTGACAGAGAGTCTGTCGACGACATGACCGGCTAGCAAACAGGCCTCTAGACACTGTCTTGGACCGGGCTACCGTCTTCATTCGATGCCACAACCACAACAATCAACTCACGCTCGCCGCTCTCAACGCACAGCCTGTGCACGCGCACGTTCACGACCCAGAAAAAGACGCTCTGCTAACAGAAACTGGCATGTGAGCACTTTCTGAAACCTGGAGCAATGAGCGCACTGCGTCGTCCACAGCAAGCGGTTTCATTGCAGGTGTGGAGGCGCGACCACATGCAAGAACACGGCGATGCGCAACTTCAACGTAGGCCGCATCCCACTTCGCCGGCCGCCAGACACAGAACACACACAGACAAGCAGCAGAATCGGCGAGGTCTGCGTTGCGCACATAAGTTACAATAACAAAGACACTCCCCTCGCTGCCATCTACCTGGGAACTCTCAAGAACTCCTTCCTCATGTGCACACGGGTTCGTGAAACGTGCCTGCGTTCTCCATCATAGCGGAAGAGTATAAACACTACATATAAGTTTACCACGTCCGGTGTTGTTAAAGGGCCCCTCACCAGGTTTGACAATTTTGAGCTGACGAGCGCGACGCATGCACTGGGCGTTCACGATTACGTCTGCCAAAATTTGCAACGCTACGCGCCGCGTAAATGGGTCAAATTTCAAGCTGAACGCTGCTTGCCCTTCTTCTCGCTGCCGCGCGCCCAGAGAATGAGGGGATGACGTACACGAGGGAATGGCCCTACGTAGACGGTAGTGCATGACGTCGACCCTCTACGTATACGACCGTGCTCTGACGTCGCCAACAGTAACACGTGACACTGCGATAATTATTTGACACGATGTGTAGTTTGTGTAATTTGTTACTTGAATGGATGAATAAAACTTCAGAGCAATAATAAAACACACAAACGAATCTGTGCGTTTTCTTTTTTTAGCTTTTACTGCGAATTGCAGCGAAATTCGAGACTAATTTACCTCCGTTTCGCACGCGTTCGTGTTCTCGCGCTTTGCGCATCGTGCAGACGCCACCCTTTACAACGAAACTAATTTACCACCGCGTTCCAGCGCTCATTAGCCTCATTTATCCTCCCGCGTCTAAGTAGATGTTCATGCGGCACACCGCTAGTCTCGCGTCCGTACAAATTCTGCAGTTTCGTGCTCAGTAATAGGTTGAAAGCCAAGTGATCGGCGAGGCCGCATTGGGCATAACTTGCAGAGATGAAGCGCAAAGAACGCCGCCACTACACCGCTCGTGTCTCGGGGGCTCGGGCTGGTTCGGGCACGTCTTGCGCTCGTGACATTGTGTGCGCATGACGTGTTCATGCGTATGCGTTATGTGATCCTCCTGCTCGCGTGCCGAAGAGGGCAGGAAAGGTATTTGGCTTGCGAAGGCTACATGGGGCCAAGGAGGTTGCATGGGGCGAGCGGCAATAGGCGGCAAGGGTTTGCAGCTCGCCACCTCGCATCATGGTTCCGCGCCGCTACAAATTATTGTTTTGCTCGGCTTCTAACGGATCGATTAAAAATAATCTTGCGGCATAACGCTCTTTATTGGGCTCGCAACAACTTCCAATGTCTAACTAAAATTCGCTATGTCACCAGGTGAGGGGCCCTTGAATACCCATGTTGCTGTTCGCATTGTTACGCAACTGTAAACAACTACTTCTATAACACATGAGTGACTCTTCAACATGTCTGTGTGCGTATACCATTTGCACATATCTTTAGCGTCATTCCGTAACGTTTCGCTCAATGTAACAAAATTACGCCACAAGACACCTCACCGCATGCTTCGCATAACATCCATTCCTACAGTACGTGGGATCTGCCGAACTTTTCTCTCGCCAAGCAACTGTAACAGTTGTGAAGAGCAAGTGATTGAGTGAATGAATGAATGAATTACTTAATTAATTAATTAATTTACAAACAGCTACTCGGAGCAGGCGCTTCGGATTGGCAAACAGGAACGAATCTATGTGTTGACCGCGACAAATCCTGCAGAGTGCCGTACCAGACGCCAAATAAAGCATATCGTACCGATTCGAGCTTTAATTTCGCATACCGACATTGCACCTCCGCATTTATGCAGCCCGTTACTAGTCATTATTGCTCGCGCAAGGGCAGTGCTGATGCTACTGGTCGCTCCACGAATGGCAACTACGGAGGCGACGGGGGCTTGCTGGCAATGTATTTTGAGTAGGTTCCTTCGTAGCGCGAATAAAATACAGAAGCGCATGCACACACAGTCACAGAGGGCGCTATAAAAATCTGTTTGCATGGCAACGCCTCGAGAAAAGGACTAGTCCTGTGTATAAAATGAAGCCGCAAGTCGAGTTCGTGACACCCTCGTCCTCAACGTTTTTTATGGCTCTCATTTTTGTCTGCAGCTCGCCAGCGCCAGTATGGATGAGCTATGCTGGCGGAATGCATAACAAGTAGCGCGAAATACCCCTGCTGTGGAGACGCTTGAGGGGAGGTTTGATTTGTTAGCGCGCTTAGCTAAGTCAGAAATGTGGTGGCGACGTAGGCAGTGTGTGCGTGCAGAATACGCATTCGTGTAACGCGAAATATTCAGTGCGAGAAATTTAAATACACACTAATTACTAAAGCCAGAATATCAACATTTTTGACAGCCTGGTAAACCGGTAAATCACGACGTCGTCAACACAAAAATGCGCTGAGTATTAACTGATGTAGCCGTAGAACTACGTCTTTATGCATCTTCGCGCACGTTCTTTTCATGTCTTTAGTCATTACCGCCCGTCATATTCAAACAAACAACAGAAACTTTTCAAAACATCGCTGCACGCGCACTGGTATAGTTTTTAGAAGAATCAGGAATATCAGAAAGATACTGAATCACGTAATCAATTATTGTTCGCATGGGTAATTATTGCCAGGTACTTCTCGTCACATGTCTCGTGTATTTGCGCGTATTTCTTGCGTTTCATGACAGCTGTATTTAAAGTTCGGGTAAGTGCCGAGTGACTGTTGTGTGATCACCATTCTGTAAAGAACTATAAGATGAACTCTTCTGTAAAGCACGAAGGTTTCTTGTGTATGAACATTGTTGCTGACGCATGAACAATATTTATGTTGTGTGAACATTGCTTTTGTGAGTGGACATTTTCGTGCTTGAACCTTGCATTGCTTTATTGTCACTAATAACTTCATGACGCAAATTATCATGCAAGAGAACAGAGTAGCCGGAGCCATACCGAGGCACCAACCTCCCCTTAAACACATTTATTAAAATAAAAGTAACGTTGAAAAGCCCTTCGTGCTGAACTGTTTGCGCGGTGTCGCAAGAAAACTGTCCCTGTCCTTTCTGGCTGTGACATTTTGATTTAGAGATTGCTTTACTTTACACTGCACCTACATCCGGTCTACGTGCAAAGCATTTCCTTATACGGACTGCTATTTTTTGTACGATCTTCAAAGTTATGTCTAGGCCAACGGTACTCTTGAGCTTGTATATTATGATAATGAGTATTCACCTTCACTTTTAAATGTACAGGACATCTGTACTGGAGGTAATGTTTCAAATGCGCTGCATGTGTTTACCTAACACACTTCAATATCATTCAAGGTTACACGACAGTTTCCGTACCTTAGTTCACGCACTTCACGGGATTCCAATGGATATACAAACAACACGGTCATACAGGGTAATTTTAGAAGGACTTGTTGCTGGGCGAGTTGGTGCATCTTAACACAAAAGGGATGACTGCGCTACCTGACACACGTACAAACCAGAAACACACACCGGCGCAGTGTGTGTGTCGGGTAGCGCAGTTATCCCTTTTGTGTTTCATATAGGATAAGATGGAGGCTTGAAACTATGAGAGCTTGTGTAAGAGAAAATGTCGCTAGAGCCAAGGTTTTGCCAAGGGAGCTTGCTTTCGTCAGAGAAGCAACTGCTTTCCTTAGTAGCCTTTTTATGCACGCCTTGCTCACGATCCTCCAGCCTCAGTGCTCAGTACACAAGAGTAGCCTTGTGCACAAAGAAAAAAAAAAGTGCCTACAGAAGGTTGAAAGGTCTCCAGCACCCACGTACGTTTCATTTATGTTAATAATTTTATAGACTGAAGCCAGTTCTGGGCATACAAGAAAGAGGGGGTGGCTCTATACAGTTTTATTGTGCAGATTTTCAATAAATTTGTATATTCTTCATTTTCGCACTACTAAAGTGGGCAAAACTATACTTAGTGCAATCATTTATAATGGCTGGGAGTTACGGAAAAATATTTTTCGAGACACTGTTGCTTTGCGAACGAAAACATATATGCTTACTATTCAGTACATGCCAGGGACCATTGCTCTCTAGTATACGCTTTGTATTACAAAAATTTTCTCGCCGCATCCTCGGTTGATATCATTCGTGCATTGAACGCGAGCATTCGAAGAAACAGCACGGACAATCAATGAGGCACTCACGTTTCTCGCACGTCGTGTTGCTTGCTATGAAGTAACCCTCTGCGCATTTGCACAAGCGCCTTCGGCAAACCGCCATCGGGCCCGTGCGCATCTGACACTCGAAGTCTCGATCACATGCCTCGTTCAGGCGTGGAATGTGCAGCACTGCAAGGTTCAAAGAATCGAACGAGAATATCCGTCAGGGAATGTTTTCGTCCGCGTCCAGTGCGTTCGCCCTATCAACACCTGTCTCGTATATACTTTAACAAAATGCAAGAAAAACCAGCATTTACATTGAGTTGAAACGCCAACAATAACGATTTTGTTTCTACACTGGCAATCATGTTCCACTTATGTTGCAGCTATGACTGAAAAAAATGTTTCGAAATATTCGGTTTCTACTTTTTTATTGTCTTTGCCTTATACTTCAGTGGAATGCCGCTTTGGGCCGCATTACAGAGTGCATGCAACCCGGTCTGTCCACTGTCTGCATAGCTCTGTAACAATGTAATGTACATTCAAAATTCAAATAACTGGTATGTGATAACTAGTTTCCATGCAGCAAGTTCGCAGTACGGGGTTGCACTGGATTAGATATAAAACGCCAGGCCTGCGCTGAAACCGCAGCACAGTCACAGCGAACGTTGGAAGTGCGGAGTTTCTAGAGCCGGTTGTAAGCGCTCTTGGGGCTACTAATACAAGTACCCACTACGCCATAAATACAAGCAAGGTACCAACTTCGCCATAAATCACAATTTTCGTGAAGTTGGGAAGCACCTACTAAGCCATTATTCGTCATTCTGCAGAAAACCGAGGCATCAGCTACACGTCTGTAAGGCATTATGTGCACTTTGTTGACGCGACGACTGATGACGATGAAGAATTATGGCTCAGCCCTTTGTAATGGGTTGGAAGCTTTAAATGGACCACCAGTTATGCAATCTGCATTGGGTGACTCCTAGGTCGTTATTTCCCTCTCCCGCCATGCTGTATAACATACGTTGACGTCGGCGCGCGAGGGGGGGACGAAGAACTTTACTGAGACCCCGAGGAAATGGATCATGCGCTTATGGTCTTCCTTGGCAACCAATACAAGTGCACTTGCGAGGAACCCACTACGCTATAAACCATTGTAATTTTTGAGAAGTAGGGCAGCAGGCACTGTGAGATTTTTCGTCATTCTAAGGATAGCGTTGGTACCTGCTAAACGCATGTAAGGCATTATGCGCACGTTGTTGATGCTCTGCCTGATGACGATGAAGAATTATGGCTGAGCCCTTTCTAATGGGCTGGAAGCATTCAACAACCTACTCGTTGCGGAATTCGCATTGCGTGACGCCCGGTTACAGAATTCGCGTTGTGCGACGCTTGGTGCTTATTTTACTCTTCGACCACGCTATAGTGCATATGCTAATGTGGTTCGTTCCCGACATGAAGCCTGTATAGGACCTTTTGGCAAAGCAGTTTCAAGCACCGGCATGGCTCAGAGGTTGAATACTAGGCTCCCACGCAGAGGGCCCAGGTTCGAACCTCGTTCCATCCTGGATTTTTTTTCCTTATTTCGTTTTTTTCTTATTTCGAGCGATACTGGTGACGGACACCGCGGCGGCGGCGGACAACTACGGCGCCAAAAACGGCCGGTGAAATGATCTCATAACAGCTTTCGCTGTAAAACTTGTGCAAACGCATCATTGAAATTAATGAGATGAATTTCATCATCGGGCGTATAGACTACCTCTGCTGATTTGATAACGCAGTTAGAAAAAAAATGTTAACAATAAAATAACAGCCTCTGCATTTCACACTCTGCACCCTGTATTTCTATCGAGATATTCAAGGTAGGTGTATGCGCTTTTCTGTTAATATCAAGGAACTGAACCTCGCGGTCAAGACTCAGCGGCACTTTGACTTTGGCTTTTAGCCGCTGAGCTCAAGCTCGCGGTTTAGAGCAAGGTCATAGGCGCCACATTTTCATTTGAGCGAAACGCAAAACACTCGTCCGCATCAAGTTAGGAGCGTATTATAAACCAAAGTTGGGAAAAAGCCCGGATTCCTTCACTAGGGCGTGCCTCGTAATAATATCACGGTTTCACAATGAAAATTCCAGAATTTACATGCACTGAATTAAAGCGCGCATGGAACTCACATGAACATTTCAGATAACAACAAAATAGTTCACATATAATACGCAAGCATATAGCTAGCATGGGCGTAGGCAGGGGGTGCAAAAGGGGCACTTGCCCCCCTCAAGCCACACCAGCACTAGCCCCCCATCCAAGCTATGCCCGCTTTCTCTCCCTCTTCCTCCCCCTCCCCCAGCCGCGATGTAACACGGGTTTGCACCCCCCAAGGCAAAATCCTGCCGACGCCCATGATAGCTAGTGTTGCCGAAAAAAAGTAACTAAGTACGCTACTCGTTACGCTAACAAAAAAGGAATGCGTTACCGCCCTACGTTACCTACAAAAAAGGTAACGCGTTACCGTTACCGAAAAAAAAAAAACAAGGCATGTTCTGCTGTGGCACATGGTAATGCCATTTATTGAGGTGACAGTAAAGAGAAAACGAGCTTTCGTCATCAATGCTTTCCGGAAAGAAAACATCACTGATCTCTCAACAAGTTTACAATAATTCTGACGGCGCACTTCTGCTAGCGTACTAAAACATATGCGCAGGTTTTGTAAGAATAAAGAAATCCTCAAACTGCATAGTCCAGGGGAAAAATATTTGCAGCAAAAATCATTATGGCCCCCGTAACCTGTACAAGTGCCGCGAAAATTGCGATTCTTCATGCGAAGGCCTTCAAGGCATTAAATTCCTCACTCGCTCAGGAATTCAACAACCCGAAACGTACAGCCGCAGTTAAAAGGGTGGCGGCTTGGGCTAGATGGTACGTCATGATGCAGCGTGAAGCAGATAGAAGCAAATTTTATTTTGAATTCAGAACTGATAAACAGCGCTATAGTATTAGAAAAGTGAGTTGGACTAGTTGGTGCGTATTAACTTCGGACATATCTTGTAGCGCGAAAAACGCACAAAGGACGAGGTAAAAGACGTGCTGTCTGCCGTCCTTTGCCTCGTCCTTTGTGTGTTTTTCGCGCTAGTAGATATGTCCGCAGTTAGCGCTATAGTATTGCAGAGGCAAATTGCTGAGAACTACAAGTTGAAGAATTTATGCAACAGCTATATTTCAAAGCTGTCGTCGTACAGGTTACCTCTCTCGTTAGTGAATACGTCCGCATCTGCGGTAAATAGGTAGGTGGTCGACGGTCGCATTATTATGATGCTCCTATCGTCAACGCCTGGCCCGCCGCTGCGACAAAAGGATAGCTCTGGGAATGTGGCGCCTACGAGATGAAGGAGCTCTGTGTAAGACTCCCGCGATAATTGTAATAAAAAATAACGAGTGAAGTGACACGTCACGTTACCAAAAAAAACATGGTTGATCCCTCTGTCATAGGAATCAGTATAACACGAAAGTAAAACGTGTCTTCACAGACGTAGTTGAGCGTTTGTTGTGCATTGTTTCGGCCCGACAAGTTGTAATGTCACGCGAAGAACGGCAAGCAGCTCGAAATTTCCGACGCGTTGCTCAAGCAGAAAGGGCGCACGGAACGAACATACACAGGATGAGCGCGAACAAGCAACTGTCACAGCTCGACAGTTAAAGCGCGCTGGTCAAATACAAAGGAGGACGCACGAAACAAACGCACAAGTATACACAGGATGAGCGCGAACTGTCACAGTTGTAGCTTATTCGTTTGTGAGCATCGCGCTCCTTTCGCAAAAGCGGCCGCTGCGGTGAGCGAAATGACCTTCGTGCTCTCTGTAACTTGAACGCAAACTTGCGGTGAGAGCGCAAGACGTACAAGATAAGTGCGCGCGCAGGAGCGACCACGCCCTGTAGAGACACGCTCATCTCAACGTGGGGGGCGACGACATTTAAAGCGCGCTCTTCGAGCCCCTCGCGCCATCTCGCTAGTGATAACGAAAACACGCTGATGTACCCTGATCTCTGAGTACCGCCGCTGGCAAGTGGTGTATATAAATAGCACGCCGTTAGTATGGCGAAGAACGTGCCGTTTGTGGCGGAGTCGTTTCGCGCTGCGTGCTGGGGATCGAGAGGTCGCGAGTTCGATTCCATGTGACGGAACTTTTTCTTCAAGTTTTTTCTTTGCTATATGTTAGTCTTTATATTTTATAACGTCATATCCGTGACGGAAATGCGTCAGCAGAGCCGCGGTGGACCCCGGCATAAAACACTTTCGTGTTAAAATGTGAAGGGGTACGTTACTAAATTACCAAAAAATGAAACGCGTTACCGGTAACGGCGTTACTTGTAACGCGTCACCGCCAACCATGCTTATAGCCAAGAAACCAATAAACATTCAATCTGTCGTATATTATGATAACATGGCATCGGTAAGAACATGAACGATTTCTTGAAATCTTGAAATGGCCTTATTTATGTGATTATTATTATTTTTTGTTCTTAAGATAGCATGATGTATGGTGTCTTGAGTATTACGCCCATATGTCGAGAAAAATGTCGGCGAGTCATAGGAGACCATCTCTGCAAGCCATTCTTAGGATTCCTGCACAAATACTGCACTAAACAAGAAAAAAAGAAAACAGGAGAAACGAGCAGAGAACCAACGTGCAACGTACGTGGCTCGCACGTGGGCGAGCAGAAACCGTCTTCTGAACAGAATGGCGTCTTCCACAGTGGCCCCATGCGCTGAAAGTCAAAGGAGGAGGCGTGTCAATAACGAGGAGTGATTGAGAACTTCTTGTTGCAATTGCTATTTGTTGCCGATAGGGAACTTCGTGTTGCTTTTGTGATTGGGGCCAATCCGGCCAACAAAGCACATATTGAAGGCACATGGTTGGACGATGCCCGATTGGAAAGAAACAATAAAATAAAGGAAAAAAAAGAATGATGACCAACTTTCTTCCTACGTCTGTCTAACGGCGACGACGAAATTTCAGGTAAACATTCCTTATTGGCGTCCTACGGACAATGTGAATGCCGGCATCGATGAACAAGATGAGTTTGGACCTAAAGGCAAGAAATGACAATGGCAGCAAAGTAGAAAGCGTTCTTGGAACGTTTAAAATATTTGCTGTACAATGAAACCCTTAGTGAGAGCAAGTTCATTCTATTGCCAATTAATTGTACAGTAAAGAACATTTTACCTCGTTCGGGCATCTTTTGCGCCGTTCGCAATAACAGTCTGACTCGACGAGTGCTATGGTAAGACCACGCGTACTCTAAAGACCGATATGTCGTTGACTGCTCTGGATTCTCGCTAACGCTTCGATATCGCTATACGCACCGGCAGTAGCGTAGCCAGAAATTTTTTTCAAAGGGGGGGGGGGAGGGAATTTGAGCTATATATTACGTACGTTCTTGCGGGCGCTTTTATGTTTTGGGGAGAGGGGTGTTGAAACCCCCTCCCTTGGCTGCGCCAGTGCTCAGCGGCACTGCACGTGAAGCGTCCGTTCACCTCGTCTAGGGCACGATCCTGCAAGTCGTAGTAGTTGAGACGTGGCTCGGCGGTCAGCTTGAGTCCAGCCTGGTGGCAGAGCTCCTGCTGCAGCATCTGGCAGCCGGCCTTGCCGTAGTTGAAGGCGCGACATGTGGGCACCTTAAGACAAGCAGCGAAGCACCACGTAACACTCTCGATGCCGTCCACGGTGTCCGCGCCCTGTAGCAAGGCGCGGCCGCGTCGGAACTCTGAGACGGCCCATCGCGCTGTTGGTACCACCTTAGACGCTGTCGCCTGCGGGTAATTGTCAGTAGAGGACCGATATTCTTTTTGTACTTGATGAAAATACTTATTTGTTGCGCAGCGTAGATATTTCTCGTTACAGTGAACGCGTGTGCCTGTCTACATGCGCATCAAATAATGTGTAAGTAAGAGAGCAGGCGATAAAAAAAATCATATTTGAGAACAGTACAAGAAAAACAGTCACTCACAGGATCAACAAATGCAATAAAGCTATCAAAACTGGCGGAACATTAAAAGTGAGAGCCAGTCATGCGTGTTTTTGCAGTGCACGTTTCGCAGACATATCGGCGTGGGAAACGCCATTTTCTCGGAAACGACGCATAGGTTGAGCTACAGATGTGAATATTACGAATGCCGCGCAACAACCTTGTTCATTGTGGTGCTCTTTAGTGCAGGTACGCTCGAATGTGTCTACCTGTATTAAGGCGGAAGCCTTAGATACCTCATCAAACGCGAAAATTTACCGCCGGCGGCATCAACGCGAGTGATGCAAAAAACAATCATCACGTTATGACGGCACCATATGAGGTCATCATGACGCCAAAATTTCCGACTTCACTACGATGTGACTTGATGACTTCATCACAGGACGTCGTCGCGTGGCCAAAGGTGGGCCGATCACGGAGGCAGTGCAAAAGCGGTTCAGGTGCATAAAGCTTGCAACTCCTCCGATCCTGGAGACAGTATAAAGCTACGTTATGTACAGAAAGCTTCTGCAGGGTGCCGGGGCAGGATCGATGTATTAACTGAGGAGAAAAAGTTCGCTTTCGCCTTCGAGTCGTCTTCGCTATGTGAAAAATAGGGCTTCTCTCCTGTGCACCACGAAAAGGTCGTGCCATTAATGGCAACTGAGATACACATTCAGCAGTACTGTGATCACGAAGGGGGTTCCTAATGGGGACGGCGTCAGACTCCGAGGAGGCCGCAAAGACTGCTCATGTCTTTTATGGCGCCGTCCTTGCTTTCATCGCATAAAGGTGTGACGCATGTTTTCCTTGCATGTAGCATTGAAGAAACAGAGCTACATGCGATTCTGAAAAAGAAAGAAACGCTTTGGAACTTGAAAAGGCTGGACTCACTGTGGCTGCTGTAATCACAGACAACTATTCTATAAACAGAAAAGTTGTTTTCTCCAAAGCCCACACTAGAAATAGTGTACCCGCATCCCTCTGCCAGTTCCAGGACTCTTTTTTACGTAGTGGATAGAGTGCGCTTACTCATGTGCATTGGAAATAACTGGCCCAATGAAATAAATCTTGGAACATGCATATTTTTTCCGGAATTTTCAGTCGCAAGCTAATTAGTGAGAGTTAATGGGGCGTCTTTAACGACAACTCGCGACTTGCACGCTTCTGAGCAGCATAAGTTTGCTGGGTTTGGTCACGGTCTGAGTATAAAGCCCTACACCTACCAAACATCGAACGCCAAAACGTAAAGCACGCTTTCAAAGTGATTAGCCCATTTGTCGTACAAACACTCAAGACTAAAGGACGTGATATTTCCTTGAATTATGCTCGAGGAACTGCTGATTTTATAGATTTATTACTGGCGTAGTGTCGTTTGTTAACGTCAAGACACCTTCAAAGGGGCGCCGCCTGAGAGATCCAATCCAGGAGCCTGTCAGAACATTTGACGATTTGCAAGTGAAATTCCTGCATGACTTTGTTGATTGACTGGACATGGGGAAAGAAATCAACATGGGCACAGGGGCTTTAACAGCAGGCACACATACTCCCTGCTAGAACTGACCAGATATTGCCTCGAAGAGCTGAAATTGCATTACGTACTCCTTGGCAAATTCCAAGAAGGCAGCCTTGAGGATAGGCTTAGACGGTATCGTCGGTTGTTTGGCTTTGATTATCACATCTAGATCCAGCAGATTTTTTAATCGGAAACAAAACTCAGGCTACAAGAATCTCTGAACATACCGGACATGAAAGAGCTTCGAAAGTCGCTCAAGACCGCACATTTCGAAGCCAAGTTGGTAGAAGACTATGACACTCAAATAACCCAAAACGATGTCAAAAGGCAGCTCTGCTTGCCAGCAGTCACCTACAATGCAGGCTTTTGTGCCCATGCAGCGCTGAAAAAAGCTCCTTGCGAACACTGTGCTGCAAACCTTGTCAAAGAAGACAGGGAAATTCACCTAGACATCCTGATCGAGAACCTCACCAGAGGTGCTCTCCAGTTGCCCCCGCCAGTTGTAATAAAGGCTGTGTTTCCCACCCAACTGGTGTTGGAAAAACTGACTAATAAAATTACTGTGACCCGATTTCACACCGCGGGAAACAAATGGAGCACCTTGTGAGCATCACAAAGCACCTTCTTTGCGAGAGTGAAGACCTGGATTTATGTACAAATGTATACCATCCAGGTGATGCCTTAACTAACATCCACGTGGCAGCAGCCAATACCTTGTTAAAAAACTACGTGAAAATGAAGACAGACCTCATAAGAACTGCAAAGGCTATATTGACCAGCAAAGAAAACTGAAGACACTTGCAAAATAGCAAATGAATTGGGAAATGTCCGGTAAACGAAATGAATAAATCGAACGAAATGAATGACCGAAAAAACGATAATGCTCACATAAAAACAGGTCATATTGCATATTCTCTTGGCCACATTTCCTAGCTCCCGCTCTACGAAATGCCAACCATGTGATGTGGGGCGCATTCATGACATTTTGTTTTATATTTTCGCAAGTTTTTATGAACTGTGAAGTCATTGAGCTTCATTTTTCCTCAGTAAGCGATGCTATCTTTTCTGCTATCGTGTTATGGAATACTTAACCACCCTCAGTGAAACTTTCACCATCATTATCTTCCTTCAAAATTGACCTTAAGTTATTCCTTGTTGCTGCCCAAAATAAAGTGACTGCCTTTTACATTTGGATACGTTGGCTGAATTGCACTACTGTTTTGTTAGATCGTCTATTTAGGGCTTAGATACATGTATACTGCCACGCGCGCTTCTTTTGGTATTTTTATGTAAGGGGTCCGTTACACGTATAACCACTGCCTCGTGCAAACCGCGCCCGAATGTCTGGGAACCTTCCAGACTATTTTTGAATCTTCTGATAGGCTTGAGTGCGCAAACATGAAAAGTTGACTTTATTCTGGAAATAACGCAGCTACCAGCATCAAGGCTCCCATGTTCGATGCCGCATGTATAAATGCCGACGCGCCTTACCGAGGATCAGATTACTCGACGGCAAACGACTGTTCTCGCCGCTATCAGCGCACGGCGTGTATCGCTTGTATTTTGAGTTTCACTATCCAGGCACAGGTTCGCCCAAGTAAAGAGTTCCGTATTTCCTAGTCTTGCTGATGCCTTCTTCACCGTCAAAACCACGTGATATCTGGTGGAGGTGCGGCTACCTTCGATTTCCAGACGACTACGAAAAGCCGGGAATCAAGCGCACAACATGAAGACGAAGACACCAAAGCCCTCCTGCAGCAGCAAGCTGGCCTCAGGCTGCAAGGTTTGTAACCAGAGTTCGGACCCCTACCGGACCATACAAGAGCCACAATGACAAAGCAAGCCGCGACGATGACAGCGCCTGCGCAGCCTACATCGATCCTTCTTCAGCAGCCTAGGGAGCCGCCGACATTCCGTGGATCATCTTGCGAGGACTCGGAAAGCTGGCAGGAAGCACACGACTGGGTCGTCGTCTTCAACCATTGGAGCAATGAAGACAAGCTGCGGCACGTTTACTTCGCCTTCGAAGACGCCACTAGGACGTGGTTTGAGAACCAAGAGTCCACCCTAACATCATGGGACATTTTGTGGACAAGGTTCTTGGCTAGCTTCACTAGCGTCGTCCGCAAAGAGAGGGCCGAAAGTTTGCTTCAAACTCGCGTCCAGCTCCCCGACAAAAATGTCACGCTCTTCACGGAAGAAATGACCCGCATTTTCCGCCACGCAGACCCTGATATGTCCGAGGAGAGGAAAGCCCACTTTCTCATGCGAGGAGTAAAGCAGGAGTTCTTTGCGGGGCTGATGAGAAAACCACCGAAGACGGTCCAGGAATTTCTCTTGGAAGCAACGACGATTGAAAAGACGCTGGAAATGCGCACACGACAATTCAATCAATGCTCTACGCCAGAGAGAGAGAGAAAGGTAGAGAGAGGAAATACAGGGATGTTAACCAGGAATATACTTCGGTTGGCTACCCTGTAGTGGAGAAGGGGAAAGGGCGTAGGGAGAATGAAAGAGAATATGAGAGTCGGTAACGACACTACAAAGACACTGCCTAAAAGCATTGTGTGAGACCAGTCATAACTTTTCGTTCAGTGCGGTTTGCCGAAGAAACCGCAGCAATGCACTTATAGCCGCTCGCGCTGAAGACAGGATAGGCCAGTGCCCTGGGATTTTGCCCTCTGTTAGAGGCCGGTTGTCTAGCTGGCCCAATGCGGCTGATAGGGCTGCTTTTTGGGTGTCGAAGCGGGTGCATTCGCAGAGAAGGGCGCGATGGTTTCGCTGCACCCCTCAGAGTTCACACAATGGGCTGTCAGCCATTCCAATAGTGAATGAATATGCATTCGAGAATGCCACTTCAAGCGAAATACGGATGAGCAGGGTATAATCACGTCGTGATAGGTTGGATGGCACCTTTAATTGAAGATATGGGTCTAATTATTATTATTATCTGGGGTTTAACGTCCCAAAACCAGGATATGATTATGAGAGACGCCGTAGTAGAGGGCTCCGGAAATTTCGGCCACCTGGTGTTCTTTAACGTGCACCTAAATCTAAGTACACGGGCCTCAGACATTTTCGCCTCCATCGAAAGATATGGGTCTAAGGCATGTAGGCGTTGTCTTGTGAAAGTCAGTGAATTCCACATGTCCAGCGTTAAATGATGTGCTAGCACACGAAAGTGTTTTGCGAGAATGCCAATTCAAGCCAAATACGGACGAGCAGGGTAGAATCACGCACTGATAGGTTGGATGGCAACTGTAATTGAAAATCTGATTCGAGGGCATGTAGGCGTGGACTTGTAAAAGTCGGTGAATTCCACCTGTCCAACGTTAAATGATGTGCTAGCACATGAAAGCGCTTCGCTGCGTCAGATATTGATAACGGTATGACGACACTGCTGACGCCATCGTGGGCGGATCGGGCAACTACATCCGCTTGATCATTGCCCTGAAAGCCGCAGTGACTTGGTATCCACTGGAATATTATGTTGTGTCCTTTGCCTATGGCTTTATGGGGAACGTTCCTGATTTCGGCAACGAGCTGCTCGTGTGATCCTTGGCGTAAAGCGGAAAACAAGTTTTTAGGGCTGCTTTGCAATAACAAAGGACAGACCACGAATTAGGTGGTTCTTCTGTGACAAACTGAAGAGCTGCACGAACGGCTACAAGTTCAGCAGCTGTAGTTGATGTTGCGTAGTACATCTTCAGATGTATGTTGACAGATCTTGCCTGAATTATTACTGCGGCGGTTTGGCTACTGGCCGTAACGCCACCGTCGGTGTAGACATGGACGCGATCATTGTGCTCTTCATGTAAATGACGTAATCTTGCCTGTGTGAGGACAACAGATGACATTATTGTTTTCTTTGTGAGTCCTGGTCTAGTAAGGCCAACATCTGGTCGCTTTAAGCACCATAAAGGCGAGGACGGCATTGCTGCAGGTGTGTAGTTTGAGGGCAGTGTAGCACGATTCGTATAAGTAATGTGGCTGAACGTCGTATGTGGCCTTTTTGCAGATTACAATGCAAGATCGTGGGAATGTATCTTGGCAAGGTGTCGAATACGCGCCCGGAGAGTATCAGTGGATACGTACGTTGAAATGGGGTGGTCTCCTGCTGTGACAATTGTTGCCGCAGTAGACGCACATTTCAGAAGGCCGAGAGATGTCCTTGGAGCTTGAGCTTGTAGTCCCTGGAGTGGACGCAGATTTGTTTTGCAGGCATTTCCGATGACAGGAAAGCTGTATCTCACAAAACCGAGAAATAGGGCATTGTAAAGCTGCAGCATAGACCTTACTGATGTGCCCCACGACTTCCCGCCCATAAATGTGGGAAGGTGCGTTATAGCAGTTAGGCGTTTTTAGATGCGTAGCAGCTCTTTGACTAGCCTGCGCAACGCTGTCCGTCCGTCCGCACAAACGCGAGGCAACGCGCTTCCCTCGGCGCAGGTGTTGGAGCGGTGCCAAGTAGGTCACGCCGCAGCTGGGCGTTGACGTCACGCACTCCTCGTACGCTTCCCTCGCAGGTGCGCGCGTACGTCACTCTCTCCCTCACCCGCCGGAGACCGCAGCTGCCGGCTCCAACGCCCGCTCGCCTCCCGTGTCTCAGACGCTGCGCCGTGCTCCCTATAGGGCTGCAGAAATTAGGCGTCTTATTCTTCCTCTAATCACACAATCAAATCCCGTGTCTGCGTTTCAAACAAACGTTTACACCAGTAAACGCTACGCCGAGTTTCGCTTCAAACGAATCTTCCAGCGCTCACCGCAGCAACCGCGTTAGCGCCGTTCAACCCGTGACGCCACCCGTGCGCAACGCTGCTGCTCCGCATCCCATCAGCGATCCCTTCGGGGAGATGGTCCAATTTTTTAAATACAGAACGTGCGGCGTCCACGATAGATTGCAGTCGATGAATACACCTAAAAATCGGTACTTCCGGGCTTGTGTAATTGCTTGCCCGTTGGTCGTTACAGTGTACGGCTGCACTGCCTTGCGTGTACATACGGCAAGGCAGCACTCCTCCGGTGGCAGTTGTAAACTTTGCTTTTTTTAAAAATAACTCGGCCAGCGTAGCTGCCTTTTGTATCCTGGCCCATGCTTGTAGCGTGTCACGACAGATATCCATATGCGGATGCCGTCTGCATATCTAGATGCCTGGACAGTCTGGGGCAGACATTCATAAGGCCAACGAGCACCAGGATGAATAGCGCCGGGCTTAAAACACCTCCTTGCGGCACTCCACGTCCTGTTTGATGGTTAGATGTGGCACCATCTTCGGTCACCGTAAAAAAAGCTTCTGCCAGTCAAGTAGTAGCATATCCATTCAAACATTCGACCGCTGATTCCGACTTCAGTTAGCGTGTCTATAATTGCGCTATGTGTTACATTATCACAGACGCCTTTTACGTCGAGGAACAGCGCTGCAGTTGTGCGTTTCAGGCGTTTTTGATGTTGAATAGCTAATGTGACCAAGTCGATCACATTATCTATAGAGGAGCGCCTACGCCGGAAGCCTGCCATAGCATCTGGGTACACGTTGTACCATTCCAGGTACCATTCCAAGCGTGTGAACACCACACTTTCCATAACTTTCCCAATACAACTGGCGAGAGCAATGGGTCGGAACGATGACCGATCTAAGCGGATTTACCAGGTTTGAGCAGCGGAACCAGGTGGGTGCATTTCCAATCTCTTGAAACCAGACCCTTCCTCCAGGACTCGTAGTAGACATTCAGCAGCACGTGTCGCACCTTCTCTCCAAGGTTTCCAAGCGCTGAGTAGGTCACACCGTCAGGCGCAGGCGATGATGAGTGCCTGCAGGTTGCCAGTGCCACTTCAAGCTCCTCTCCTGAAAACATGAGGTCCATACGGGAGTCCCGGGACGCAGGAGAGACGCGTTGTGTAGTCGCACATATAGGCTGTGACCCCACCAGTCTCGCACAAAATTCTTCTGCCATCTGTCTTCGGCCTTGTTTCAGAGCAAGATATTTGAAAGGGAAACGCTGCTGCGGTAGACCTCGATGTCCGCGCACGGTCCTCTTCATTTTAGACAGGCGCTGGCGTGGACCCAATAATTCGCAAAATAGATTCCATCTTTTAGGTTGAAGTGTGTCAATACGGCGTTGAATCTTCTTTTGCAGCCGTCTTGCCTCTCTGAGGTCATGTATTGATTTGGTTCACCTGTATCTTCTTTCCGCTTGCCTCCGAATGGCGCGTAGTTGTTGTAGGGTGATTCCACGTAAGATCGAACAATCGATGGCTGGTCGACCTCTCAAATTTATTTCAAAGTTTTATATAATATTGCCTGATGAGTGGAAAGAAGAGATCCGCAATTTGTTTTGCCGCCAACAATTTTTTCGAAGCACAAGAAATCAATAATGACGAAGAGGTGGAGTGGAGCGCTCATCCGCTCTGCTGTTTTGGCCAAATTTCGTTATGAATTACACAAAATATATTAAAGTTAGGTAGCTGAAATTTCTTTAACTAAATATATGCATGTTTTTGCTTCTGCTCAGGTATTTTTAGTTTTGATGTGTAGCGTAAATGTTTTTATAAAAAACCTCAAAATTGACCCAGGAAACGTTATTTTCTTTACTTTGAAGGCCTTTATCTCGAAAAATCCTTGTAGCAGAGCGACACAAATTCCCCATTACGTTCTTCGCATGCTTATCTACCAAACTGCCGAATCTTATATTTATATAAATTTTCAGTAAAGGTATATGATCGGGCTAAGTTAAAGAAAACACCGAACATCGGAAACTTCTGACGACAAGTAAAAAAAAAACATTTTTATATTTCTTAAACTTTGTCCACTTATTCTCCTCCACATCAGCTTTCATAACTTTTGAAAACATGTTGCATAATGTCGTTGCACTAATAGTTACGACCCCTCCAATGAGACCTTTAGGCAAAGATTGGCAATTCCGACTTCTTGCCCAGCGAGTGTATAAAATGCAGGCACGGTTGAATTTCTTTTTATTAAAAGGCCAGCAGTACGGAAAAAGGTGTTGCCGGCACCGAAGACGTTAATCTTGAAATTATTTGGTCACTGCAGCGGCCACGAGCGCGGGGCTACCGAGCAGGCGCGCGCGCACCCGAGATGCTCGTTGTAAGAGACGGCGCAGTGAGAGCTCGTTTTCGCGTCCCCAGACCGATTGAGTTCCAAACAGCAACACCTCTCGGGTGACTTGAACGCACGTGCACTGGAGCTTCGCTGTTCTATCCGCCCTCTGTTCGCATCGCAGCTAGGCGCTGATAACACGGCGGACGTGGAAGCAAGATGAAAACTCTATAAGGGAGCTATGAGCGCTCGCTTCACACACGCTGCTGCCAGAGAAACTGCGCTGCGCCAGTTGCGATTAGTGGAAAGCTTTAACGTGGCGCTCCAGTGGCAAAGCAAAATATGGAATGTCAAAGGAAGAAAAAGCAAAACTATCGGTAACCGGATGCGCTTGCCTGTCTTAGATGTCGGCAGCAGACGGCCTGAACTAGCCGCGCGTTCAGAGCGCTGTTCACACTTCATTCGGCGCGGATAGTTCTTGTGCTTTGATCTTACTCTACTCCTCCTGTGCGTCCCATGGCGAGAAAGTATTGCTCGGAATAAGTGTATTGTGGAGACTACTTTTCGAAGCACAAGAAGCTTAAAGGAGTACTGACACAAATTTTTAACAATTTCGGATTGTAGCTCTAAATAAAAATACTGGTGTCGAGAAACCTAAAACGGTTATTGTGCTGCCTGGGAGTGCATCGTATATATTTTAATTAGCGCCACCTTAAAAAAAAAAAACGCCAGGCCTGCGCTGAAACCGCAGCACAGTCACAGCGAAAGCTGGAAGAGCGGCGGTTCTAGACCCCGTTAAGCTCTCTTGGGGCTACAATACAAGTACACTAGAAAGGTACCTACTACGCCATAAATCACAATTTTTGTGAAGTTGGGAAGCACCTACTAAGCCATTATTCGTCATTCTGCGGAGAAGCGAGGCACCAGCTACACGTCTGTAAGGCATTATGTGTACTTTGTTGACGCGACGACTGATGACGATGAAGAATTATGGCTCAGCCCTTTGTAATGGGTTGGAATCTTTAAACGGCCCACCAGTTATGTAATTTGCATTGGGTGACGCCCGGTCGCTATTTCTCTCTCCCGTCATGCTGTATAACATACGTTGTCATGGGAGAGAGACGGGGGGGGGGGGGCGAAGAACTTTACTGAGACCCCGAGGAAATGGATCATGCGCTTATGGGCTTCCTTGGCAACCAATACAAGTGCACTTGCGAGGAACCCACTACGCTATAGATTATTGTAATTTTTGAGAAGTAGGGCAGCAGGCACTGTGCCATTTTTCGTCATTCTACGGAGAGCCGTGGAACCTGATAAACGCATGTAAGGCATCATGCGCACTTTGTTGATGCTGTGCCTGATGACGACGAAGAATTATGGCAGATCCCTTTGAAATGGGTTGGAAGCATTCAACAACCTACTCGTTGCGCAATTCGCATTGTGTGATGCCTGGTTACAGAATTCGCGTTGTGCGACGCTTGGTGCTTATTTTACTCCTCTACCACGCTATATTGCATATGCTAATGTGGTTCCTTCCCGACATGAAGCCTCTATAGGACCTTTTTGCAAAGCAGTTTCAAGCACCGGCATGGCTCAGAGGTTGAATACTGGGCTCCCTCGCAGAGGGCCCAGGTTCGAGCCTCGTTCCATCCTGGAATTTTTTTCTTATTTTGTTTTCTTATTTCGAGCGATACTGGTTACGGACACCGGCTGCGGCGGCGGCGGAGGACAACTACAGTGCCAAAAAAGGCCGGTGAAATGATCTCATAACAGCTTTCGCTGTAAAAGACACTTTCGGTTTAGATATCGAGGGGGTGGCTTCTCATTGTCGTGTGATAGCAGTGTGACATTCTAAAAAGACAGGGCGTGCAAACAAGGACACAAGAAAGAAGTCAGGACACCACAAACGCCGACTAACAACTGAAGAGACGCACAACGGCTGAAAAGAAGGAAGGCATGAAAACTTATCTGCGCATGCCAATGCAACAGGCGAACCTATCAATCCGGCACGCGTGGCGGTCTACGTGGCGGATTGATAGGTTCGCCTGTTGCATGGGCATGCGCAGATAAGTTTTCGTGCCTTCCTTCTTTTCAGCCGTTGTGCGTCTCTTCAGTTGTTAGTCGGCGTTTGTGGTGTCCTGACTTCTTTCTTGTGTCCTTGTTTGCACGCCCTGTCTTTTTAGAATGAATACTTACCAACGAGCTCAGCTCTCTGTTATTCTAAGCAGTGTGACGCCACGGAGATACAGAAACTCGCGACGTACTAGCAGCAAATTCGTCATCTGCTCGTGGTGCACATAAACAACGATGAGTGAATTGTCATCCTGTGACCCTGACAGTGATTTCTACGATTTAGGCTGCATGAAGGACGCACAACTCGTATACTCGGGGGAACTGTCTTGACTCGTCGGGATAATATCCTTGCAGTGGACGTGGCTTGCAGATGCTCAGCGACCAAAACTTCAAAGTCAAATTAAAATATTTTATATGTGTTCTCCGACGCCAGTGTGTGGACAGCGTTGACACTGCATACCAACGAAGCAAAAAATGTCCCTTTTGCGATGTCTCAAAATCGTGTCAGTACTCCTTTAATTATTGCAAAGAAGCCAAAATTTCGCAGAGTTACCGACCTAGACATAAATGCTTTGAAGGAACGTTTAACGCCTGAAAGATCAGTGACTGTCAGCGAGACGGACTACTTGTGCTACGCGTGCTTTTGCTACCACTGCAATGAAAGATCTTCACGGAACGCACAGTTTAACGATGACATTCTTATGCCCCCTCAAAAAGAAACCGACGCAATTAACCACATCACTGCGACTACCGGTGCACGTGCGTTCAAGTCACCTGAGAGGTGTTGCTGTTTCGAACTCAATCGGTCTGAGGACGCGAAAACGAGCTCTCACTGCGCCGTCCCTTACAACGAGCATCTCGGGTGCGCGCGCGCCTGCTCGGTAGCCCCGCGCTCGTGGCTGCTGCAGCGACGAAATAATTTCAATATTAACGTCTTCAGTGCCGGCGACACCTTTTTCGGTACCTTCTGACCGTTTAATAAAAAACAATTCAAACCTGCCTGCATTTGATACACTTGCTGGGCAAGAAGTCGGAATTGCCAATCCTTGCCTAAGGGTCTCATTGGAGGGGTCGTAACTATTAGTGCAACGACATTGTGCAACATGTTTTCAATGATTATGAAAGCTGATGTGGAGGAGAATAAGTGGACAAAGTTTAAGAAATATGAAAAATGGGTTTTTTTTTAATTGTCGTCAGAAGTTTCCATTGTCCGGTGTTTTTTTTAACTTAGCCCGGTCATATCTCTTTACTGAAAAGTTATATAAATATAAGATTCGGCAGTGAGGTAGATAACCATGCGAAGAACGTAATGCGCAATTTTTCTCCCTCTGCTACAAGGATTGTTTGAGATAAAGACCTCCAAATAAAGAAAATAACGTTTTCTGGACCAAATTTGAGGTTTTTTATAAAAACATCTACACTACACATCAAAACTAAAAATACTTGAGCAGAAGAAAAACCATGCATATATTTATTTAAAGAAATTTCAGCTACCTAACTTTAATATATTTTGTGTAATTCATAACGAAAGTTGGCCAAAACAGCAGAGCGGATGAGCGCTCCACTCCACCTATTCGTCATTATTGATTTCCTGTGCTTCAAAAAATTTTTGGCGGCAAAACAAATTGCGGATCTCTTCTTTCCACTCATCAGGCAATAATATATACAATTTTGAAAGAAATTTGAGAGGTCGACCAGCCATCGATTGTTCGATCTTACGTGGAATTACCCTGTAATTAAACTTCAAATTCACTATATCCCGAAAGAGGCTGAAAGGAGCGCGTAGCCTTTTTCATGGCGTCATGGCATTCTCGAAAACTTGATGGAAGTGCATCTTAACACATTTCTTCAATGGGCAGTCGGAATGCTGACCAGTCAGTATATCGTCGGAGGGCAGTACAGGGGCCCTTGGATAGTCCCTTTATCTTGAGATAAGTAGGAACATGGTCACTTTCATGTGATTCGATGTCCGCGAACCATTTTACGGTTCCTTCCAGATGCTAAGAGACCAGGGTGAAGTCTAAGCAAATACTGTAGGTAGCCCTCTGGAGATATGTCGGACGTTGCCGAATGCCGCGCGGCATCTGGCAACACCCAAGTTTTCGGCAACCGGTTGGGAACGTCCGTGGCTTCCGGCGCCTGAGCACATGCCTCAACACTAGATTCTTGATCTCTGCTATCTCGCTGGCCACGTGCCCTATGTTTTCCTGAACGTTTACTTTTGCGGAGTTTCTCGAGTTCCTTCGGCGAATGCCACCCCCAGGTTCAGCAGTACTTCAGCAAACACAGGCAACGGCTCCGCTCATACTTGATGTGCCATAACGGGACGCTTACTTACCTACGAATATCATGAACGAGAGGCTTCGTGAGCCTGTGGGACAACATTCTCGATTGTCAGCGCAGGCATGGGCGGAACAAGAAGGTGTTCATTCCCTGCTGAGCGAAGTCTCGATCAATGAACCCCAGACCAAGGAAAGTATTATTCTCAAAAACGACCTTCCCAAACCGCCTACGCCTCCATTCGACAACATCGCTTCGGACTTCGAAAGGGTGCTGAGTTAGGTAAACGAAGCCATGGCGACAAGCATGGCAGAAGTGATTGTTATCCGATACCTGCCCGTGCATCTCGAGTATCTTTCCTATGACACGGCTTCTGACCTCTGCTCGCATGACCTCCCCGGACTGGGTCCCCACGGTGTTTCGTCCCGACTCATGGATATAGGAGCCGGAGGGCGTCCGTACTTTGACTTAGAGGGCTTGGTCACCTGTGCTCACACGCTTATCTCTGGAAGGGGGTTCAACAGAAGGTTCGTAGTTTAGGAAGTGCTTTGCTCTCATCATGACAGTTTGCGTTGAAGCCTAAGAAAGCACGAAGATCACTTTGCTTGCTGCAGCGACCCCGTTTGCTAGAGTGGGCTGCTAGCGTTTCCTCAAGTTCATATAACATTACAATCCGCTGCGCTGGTATTGAGTGTTTCGCCCTTGCGGCGAGACTGACTTCACACTACCACTGAAATTCTTGTACGCTGAGATTTTATTTATCATTTACAATGGCGACTTTCCACAGAGAGATAGGGCACCATACACTTGCACTTGCTTTTTTAAACCCTAGCGTAGAGTCTGTGCTCGTTTGAGCGCCAGCGGTGGGCGAATAAACGGTGCGCTACCAGAGGTAATCTTGGAGGCAGTGGTTGCGGGGCGCGTTTCCACCTTGTTCGAGAAATGGCGCCACGCGGTGTGCGTGCTGCCATCTCCCAAAGGCTCTGTCTGGTGCCTACTGCCAAACGTCACCATCAACGCCATACAGGACTAATGACGTGAGACCTATATGTGTTTTCTTTTATGTTGGGAACGAGAACAACTTTGTTGCAGACTGGGAGCACGTCGTAGTTTGCCGAACAGAATTTACGTCAGTGATAGCGCTGTTGGTCGCGGAAACTTCACGCCATTCCTTGCCACGCTAGAAAAAAATATATATATATATCTCGTATCGAGTCTGCATCTTGCCTCTCTAGGTCATCTCACATTTGCGTTTGTTTTATTTATCCGCGTCTTGCATCACGACCTGTCGAACACAACAGCGTCTTAAGTGTCGCGTAAACGCAGTATTCAGCGACGATAATAAGACTTTTGTGCAACGTAGCTGTAAGTGTAATGTTGAACTCTCAGCAGCGAATCAACAGTTATATTATTCATTGCCTACATCAGAATGGTAATCTGTGGAAGTCTTAAACCTGCCGTCGAAGTTACATTTTAAAAGTTGACAGATGCATACCGTAGGTCAAACGCCGCATCTGCAACATCTCACAACGCATGGTTTTTCACGGTAAGGGTTATCACGATAAGGGTTAATTCCGCACCAATTGAAGAACGCACCGTAGGGAATATAGACAAGGGCGCGCTTGTTTCAGTCTCTTCCTAGTTCTCGCTCTCTAATGGTGCGCTAAAACATTAACCGTGAAATGCTACGAATTAGCCCATATGAGTTGATTTCTCCGTGTACTTCTCTGCAGCCTAAAATATCACCCCTTGGGAACGACCCCGTAGCCGTCGGCCAGTGAGAGATTAACCCTTTCAGCCCTGGAGTTTTTATTTTTGTCCGAGGATGCTTTTGTACGTGTTTTCCTAATAGTTAGGGCCTCAGAAGACCACAACCAAGAAATTGAGTCAGTGGTGTAATTATTTACGGATTTACATACATGGCTTCAAATGAGGTCATCAGGGCTCAGTGGTCGGCAAATGAGTAAAACGGCTTCTTTATTTCACTAGAGTACACAAATGCCGAACCAGCGTCGTATTTGGCAGTGGGGAAGTCCTTGAAACAACTTCAAGATTTCGTCCCGAAAACGGCGCTTACCCGCCTCGGCGTCATCCATGACTTCAGTAAAGCTTGCTCTTCTTTGTGGCTCCCAGCCACACAAGAATGCCACACTTGTGGTGTCGATCGCAATGGGGATCATTGAAGAAGTACTACCCCAAGAATTAGCAGTTTTGGTTTCGGCCCCGAGGTGCTAGGAGAACTTTTGTGCGGTGTCGTCAATTGACGACGCCAGGGCCGAAAGGGTTAAAGAGGAGCGTTATGGACTCGAGAACAGTAGACGAGATTAAGCTGTAACTCACCGGCCGCATTCCATAGTGTGGTGATGTCGGCGTTGGTTATAAGAGGACATCCGAGGCTTTCAGAGTTTTCCCAGGAGGTGCTGGCTAACCAACTTGTGTTTTTTATTGCGATCGCAATTATATGGACATTTTGGACGGATTTTTGCCGTCGCCGTTGCCGTCATGTCCCGTATAAAGTACACATTGAGAACAACCTCCCGGATTGTGTGTTCTACCGCAGGTAAAAGCGCGCGAGCGGGGACGACGAACGCGGCTGACGCAGAGATCAGACAGGCCGGCCCATCTCCGTCGCTCGGAGGGCGCATGCGACATCACCCCACTCGGGAGGCCCGTGGTCGAAGCAGAGAGGAAATGCCCCGGCCGTCTTGAACGAGAGCATGAAAAGAAGCGAGGGGGGAGTGGGTGTCGCTCGAGCAGCAACTTTGAACTTTGATTCTAAGGGTGCGGTCGCGATCGCTGGCAAGCGTGCTACCTCGGCAGCCACCAGCGGGCGGCTCGCATATCCTTCTACGTGCTGCGCTCTCAACGCGAAGAGACTGTGCGGAAACAGCATTTCTCCATGCAGCGGCCATATTCCATTACACCAACGTTTTGTAGAGCTACGCGAGATCGGATCCAGAAAAATTAGCTGCCAGCCTCACTTCATATAACATTACAATTTGTTGCTATCGCCCTCATTTCTTCGCCCTTGTGGTGAAACTGTGACTTTCTTTCTCCCTCTCGTCCTGCCTTTACGATGTGCCCCTCCGTTTACTCTCCATGGCGAAGCATTTTTCTTTCAGATGCGAAGCAGCTTAAGGCGGGGCTTTGTCCATCCATCTCTCCCGCGGTGTCCACACCCCCACTACGCATGCGCGTTCCCTCCCTCTCTCTCTCCTCTCCTACGCTGCCCCCTCTCGCGCGCCTGCGACCGCGTTCCCCGCTCGCTCTGTGAGAAGAATTAACGGCCAGGCTAAAGGGAAGACACGACGCGCGTAGCGTTCCCCTTCGCGTTCCACGTCGCCTTGGGTGGATGGATGCAGCTTACGGCACAGGACTTCGCCCCAGCTTAATACCTGGCGAGCCAGCTCCTAAAAAATATTACACCACCTCACGCTCAAGCGAGCCATCTCCCCGCTGCTTCGCATCCACACATGGTTCCCTTTAGCGGGAGATGGTGCAATTTTTTCTTTCCCGATCCCCTTTTCTGGAAAATCCTTTTACCATCTTCGCTAAAACAGTACTGTAAAAGAGAAAAAAAAAGATATCTATAATTATATCCAGATAACACGGCAGGAGTACATGTAGCCGTATAATGCATTTCTGCACACGGAAGTGTTTCGGAGACAATGATATCTTCAAAGGAACAAGGCCAGAAACGAACACAGAGGCCTTCAGCAGTTTATTCCGCACTGAGCTCATTACTGCAGCTTTAGAATTTTCGCGCACGCAAGATAAGACAATAACAGCACTACATTTGGCACCTTACAATATTCAGTGAAGTCCTGTTATGTTGAGCACACACGGTACAGCCTTGCCATTGTAAAAACCGGTTTGGGAAAGGCTTCTCGCTTTTGTTAGTTTCTCTTAAGACTCACAAGACCGAGGCTTACAGCCTATGGTAGTCTCTTTGAAAGATCTGGCTGATTACCTAGAGCAAAATGAGGTCACCGTCGACGCTTTATATTCTAATCTATGGGTGCTTCGCAGTGTAGTCCGTGCTGTCATTGGCATGACACCGGGACGTTACGGGAGGCCGCCGTTCGAGATCACAACATAGTATCACGGTGCAGATCCACATGCACGGCTTGGGCATGCAGGGCAAAGAGAATATTCAAATAATTGAGCTTGTAACCGATTAATACAAGTCAGACCTACGTAATTTATAGGCTATACCTTTCGACTCGGTAACACAAGAAGCGTACTTAAGTTACTTTTTTCATTTAAGCAACAAACTAAGCGTGGTCAGTTACTCCATTAACGAGACAATTCGTAGAAGCGACTCTGCTTTGAGCATTAGAATTAGGTCGCATATGTAAGGAGAACTCCCGTGATGAAGCCAAGGAAATTATTTTTGCAAGTGAAGCTTTCTGAAGTGCCTGACCATGGCACTGGTTGTCTCGGTCGAGCGAAAATGCTTACATTAAAAATAAATTGATCTATGTGCCTTGTGGGGGCAGTGGCAAGATATTGCACCTTTACAGAAACGTTCGATGCTTCAGAAATTACGCCATACTCACACACAACTAGCGTTTTATTCCCCTGTTAAACGGAGACACATGAACCCCTTTTAACTCGTTTGTCCTTACATCGAGAAAGAAGCGCTTCGCGTCACATAGTCGCCCTTAGGCTACAGAAGTTTACTGGAACTTTACGCTAAGAGAGTTCGACGACCTCCAACTAGCCCAACTTTCCGCCTTAACTGTCTCGACAATGTCGCTTGACGGCAAAGGGAGCACTCTCGCACCATGAATGAAATACAGAAAAATGAACTTTGACTTTACATGATATTCAAAACTATAAAAAGAAGTTACATGGCTCCAAAGGAAATGTTTTATATTCGCGATAAAGTACTGCCACGAAGAGCAATGGAAAGCGTGCCTGGGGTGAATTGCCAATCGTTCCGACGGTCCCAGCCTACCACTTCCAAATCGCCAAAAAAAAGCTTAACACCCCCTCCCCGAACCACGACAATGAAAGACAACTAAAAGTTGCACATTCCCATCTCTGTCGTCACTCCCTCTGAAGAAGGAAACCAGTTGGTTCAGAAACGCTGGGAAGATAAAACCAGTCTGTTTGGTTGGAGCGACTCGATTCTCACAATTAACACAACCACACAAGCAACTCTGTAAAAACGTTTAGGGTCATACCTTCCCTTCTTCACCAGAACAGTACGGAGGGAAACGCCTAGCCGTCAGTTACCTTGATCTCGTATTCGGTTCAATCCTGCGTTTTTTGTATTGATGAGTTCTCCGACGTGGCCTTTAGCCATGTGTTGTGTATCATCCCCATGCACAGTATAGTATAGCAAGAGGTGGGACAGAGGAGTGAGGGTGAGGCGTAGTGATGTGAGGGTAAGAAGGAGAGAAAGGAGGAGGGTAAAGCATAGCATTGACACTCTCTGCCACGTTGGGAAATCGGCGCTACCGAGAAAGCGAGCGCACGACATGCATCTACTGGACAGCGCAAGGCGCCTACGTCTTTTTTGTTCTCCACCCACGCCCACTTTGCTTGGGCATCGTTTGAACTTGAACTCACCTGTGGTGCCTTGCGCATATGGCATGCATATTCCTTGTGCTGAGCCTGTTCGGAAATACAAGCCGAAAAGCAGTGTCTAGTGCTCGTGCGTTGTCGTACTGCACCAAGCTCCACTCAACGGAAGCCCACGCCGTCATCATGGCCCTTTCCTATCGTGAAAGTACGCAGCATAGAAGCTTGGACACTCTTTCCTTAGCGGGATGCTGCGAAAGACCAGTGTGCGACACCACTGTGCTAACGGCTCTATTCCTGTACTTTAGGTCCTTGCTACGGCTCTGGGCGCAGGACGAGACACTTCTGCAGCAATGAAGTGTCCCCTATGGCAAATATACGTACCTGTTCCTCGAAAGTAGGACAAAAAAAAAAAAGATGGTTGATCCTTCTGTGATAGGAATCGGTATAACACGAAAAGTGAAACGTGTCATCACAGAAGTAGCTGATTGCTTTAGTGCATTGGTATATCAGAGCTTGTATAATGTCTATTGTTGTTTGGCAGATGTAGCACCGCCTGATGTGGACGCACCCACGTTGACGCCTAGTGGCACATCTCCGTACCTACGACTAACGCCCATGATCATGATTTAACGCTTGCGGTAGCTGAAGTTCTTAACATATACGTAGACACGGCATATGGTGAATCCTCCTCAAATATGGCATCAACAAGCACATAATAAACACTGATACTCAATATGCACTAATCCAAAGCGTCGTGAAGCGCGAAGAGAAACGCTACACGCGTTGTGTCTTCCCTCTAGCCTGGCTGTTAATTCTCACAGGGCAAGCGGGGAACGCAGTGCGACATCCAGGCGAGCGTCGGAGAGCTATTTTTCGATATGGATGGATGCTATGAGCGAGGCTTGCGCTAAAGCCACCACCTCGCGGTGTGTTAAACGAAATACACTTCTATTGGAAACGCACCGAATGGGACGGTCGCAGCAACGGTGCGTATTTTTGTTTTGTTTTTCGAGCCTGGTGGCACACATGTCCCCACCCCGATATAAAGGGGACGCTCATCGCATCCATCCATACATCCATGTAAGAGCACTGTGTGAGGAAAGTGTGAAAGATAAAAGGTGCGTTCATGTAGCATCCGTCATATGGTTGGCGGTAGCTCAGTGGGCTAAACGCCCGCCAGCCATCATCGTGGACCGAGAGGTCATGGGTTCGACTCCTGTCAACGAAACTTTTTTTTCATAGTTTTCTTTTCTTTGCCATTTTATGGCGTTCATATTGCTGACGTATTTCCGTGACGGAAATACGTCATGAAAATCTCGGTGGACGCCAGCATAAAACACGTTCGTGTTAAAAACGCATTTCTTGCATAAAAGCGCTGGGAACTTGCAGGCTGCGTATGCGAGCTACGGAGCGCTATATTAGGCAAATCAGCGGCTGACGCCACCCTGAAGCCCGTTTATTCCTGACTCGCGGTGCTCGGCACGCCTAGGAGATGCCAAGCAATAAAACAACAGAAGCCGCAGTTCTAAAAAAATGAATGTGGTTAAACGAACATTTCAGCAGGCCTATCTAGGCGTTAGTTACATTTCCGATTGTACGAAGACTATGACACCTCAGGGTCACCGAGCCCAGCTATCAGCTTCGCTTCAATAATCTCTGTTATTATCTGTTTACAGCATTTTCCAATAAATTTTGTGCCACAGTATTAAGAGGACAGCATACACACTCTGTAAAGAAGATCTAGAAAGGCCAGCGTTATTCTTGACAACGTCTTCTCGGTGCATTTTGAACCCGACATGAATTTATTCTGCATTCTTGGGGGAGCCGACATAATAAAAGGTGGAGATAAGGGATTGTCTCTGCAGCCAACAAAACTTCTTCTCGTAATACATTTCACAACAAATATTAGTGTGTCCACAATACTAGCTCATCCCGTCAATGTACATTGATACGCACGCTCAACATCCGCAATAGTCATTCTTCGGCTGTAGAAAAACTGCGCGAAAAATTGCGCTTTTTGTGTGTTGTGTACTTTCCCAACGCCTTAATTTTTGCCACCGCCTTGCAAACAAATCATAAAAGGTAATCCTTGCCAACCAAAGCCTTTCTAATTACCGCCTTGTAAGCACAAAGTTCGGGCACTCACCTGAGAACCGTGGACTTTCAGGAGCGCGCACAGGAGTGCCGTCCACAGAAGAGCCATGTTGCAACTGCCGTCCAGCCCGCGGCGAAGATGATGCGCTTGTTGTCCGTCCACTGTTTCATTACCGACACACAAGAGAAACTAGAGGCGTCGCTCTACTCGGCGTGCCCTGAATAACCGATCCTTGATTACCGACGTCGCTGCGCGTGCGCTGAGCCCGGGGGATATGGTCTCCCATTCACGTGCTTGTCTCTTGCGGCAGAGGTAAATGCGTTCGCCTTAAGTGAATTAGCCTGGTCCGACTCCCGCTGCCATGGTCTGTTGTCGGTTTTGATTAATGCCTCGCCATGCTTTTCGCTCTGCCGTTGCCGGTACTCCGACCTTGGCCGGGTGTGGTGCATTCAAGGACAGTTTCCCGCAAACTATGAATTCGGCTGGCGCGATGATGACCACACAGCAAGCGTTGTTTGAAATGGACCCCCTGTGACGTGTATGAAGGCCTTGGCTATCATTATGGAAACTTGCGTTTAGTGGAGGGATAAAATAACGCTAAGTGCGATAGCAAATGGTCTTATCGGTAATAGGTAACGCTTTTCTGTTCGGTTATCAGTCGCGGTCTAATCTCGTCTACGTAATACGGCTGAGCCTTATTCATTGGGCCGCGTGCCGCTAAATGATAAAAGAAAACACACAGTCACGCGTATTACGTAAATACGATTGCTCTCCAATATTTTGTGTTACTGTTACTTGTGAGAATCCCGCTGCAAATACAAAGAGCACTTGGTCATATACTCTACCAATATCCACATCGTCCGAGCTCTGATTCTCGTGACCGTGCTTAAAGCACACATTTGGCGTACTAAATTAACATACTGTTGTGCTTACTCTCAAGCATTTTTGGTGTCGCAAGTATTGAACTGATAGTTCAGATCAACAGTTTCATAGCCCCAGTGATTTCGCACAACATGGTAATTTGGTTCTCCGTCTCTTTTTATTCACAATATTTACATCTATGTAAATGTCAGTCACCCCTTCCCATAAAAGTAGCGTGACAACCAATCAAAGCTACGTCATCGAGCGACAGAAGCTGCGTTTATTTTAAACTCTGCAGGTAAGTGTCACTAACCAAATGGTTTTCGCGAAGGCTTTCTCTTGAATGAAAAATACTCCGTAGACAGGCCGGTATAATTATTTCCCTACGCACCACGCTACGTTGCATGAACACTAAAGCAGCTTAGTCGCTGTCTTATTCCCACACTTTCCTACGCCAATGTTCCATACACTCCGCAAAACAGCCAAACAACCTCTGTGAGCATAATGACCTAACTTTTATAAAATGAACGTAGCTGTAGCCTTTACAAAATACTACTTAGATGCTTTATGTTATCTCAAACACGTAGCTTATTCCGTGGCTCGTTTTCAACAAGCCTGTCGGTTTACTGGGGCAAACGTTTCAACATGAAAAAAAGGGCCAACAATTCAGAAAGCACCATTTAGAGCACTAATAGTGCTGGACTAGACAGAGAACGTCAGAAAGGACAATGATCGTGGAAACGCGAGCAACTTCCCATAAGGAAGTGGCAAAACATTTTTGTTCTAACGTCTATTCCAAAAGCGTACAAATGACAAACGAAGTTGCCTCTTTAACAGACTACAAGATTTCTGACAAAATATTTCGCAACTTTCTCTATCTCTTGCATCTGGTTGTGAAAGCGCAAGTGCCAGGTGATTCCTCCAATTAAACAGAGAGGGCTCATTGTGATCGACAATAATCGGACGCTTGAAAGAGCTCACCCATCTTCACGCGGTGTGTTTTGGGAATCCAAGGCGTTCACGCATCTTCCACATATAACGAACGTAGGATTTTCCATAAGCCAATGAAACCTATTGCACACATACACACACATCTCTTCCGCCATTCAGGGATTGTTTCTTACTACCCAATTTTTAAGAGCAATGGCGTGAATAAAGTCTGCCCTTAGAAGTAGCTTTTTGTCGAGCGCATCGAGCCAATGGCATACAACAAATGTTTATGGCCGTATTTCCCATAAGAGCAAGTGTTTCTTCATAATCTCGAAACATTTTCAGGGAGTTATTGAGATGAATTAAGAGACTGCGACACACGTCAGAAAAAAAAAAAGCAACGCATCGCTATTAGCTCCCCGATCTCGATGTCTTTATTGAGAAATTTTTCCTGTGTAGCAGACGCACCGGAGCGTATTTTGCACCTCCGTACGTTCACGTGACTAGCACTTAGCTAAGCGGCTGCAAGTTCTCTCATGTAAAAACCTCATGGCCATTTGCTGGAGCAACGCACTTCGTAAGAAGCATTACCGCGCACCTTCGCGGGAAAGCCTCATCGGAACCGTGGCGCGTGAAGCAATTCGTCCCGGCGGTCACTACACAACCCAAGCACTCCAAAGAACCGCCAGCAGTGTTCCGAGACAGTCCACGGAGCCAAGCTTTGTCGTGTGTCCACACAAAACTTGTTACAAGATGAGCGTTTGCAGATCGGCAAGTGACCTGCGAGTGGGCGTGCGTGTGTTTTCCTTAATGTCAACACACACACCGCGCACGTGAGTCCACGAAGACGTCGTTGCGGCGCCATCTTCTCCATCTCGTGTATCTTGCGAACGTTCTCGTGCGCACAGTCACACGTTGTCTCATACACTAAAAAGAGCACCACATTTCTTGAAACATTCCCGCGACGAAACGAGGCTGCAAGCAAAGCATGAGAAGCGAGTTGAACTTTCCTGGCGACGTCAGTGTTCAGTGATGCCACGCTTACTCTTCACAACAAACTGTACAGACCTTAGTAAAACCGAAATGCAGGCGAGTTGGAGCGTGTCCATTCTTGGGAAGCGCAGAAGAAGACAGCAAAAGAGAGAGAACACTGGAGATGCACTGGACAAGCGCGAGCGCTTGTCCAGTGTTCTCTCTCGTGCGTTGTCTTGTTGTGCGCCCGCCCAAGAATGTACAGACCGACCCTTCGCAATGCTCTCACACAGTCTACCGATCAACTGTTAACCCAGTTCCGGTAGAGTGAAAATATCGGCTCTAAATTCAACCGATATATGGTCAGCAGAATTCAGTTGATACATCTGGATGCAACTGAGATAAGTGCTCAGTTGAAAGAAACTGCAGAAAAGTAGGGCGCGAATATTAGCGCTCACGAGAGTTCTTTTTTTTTCGTGTTTAAAAGGTGCAGACCGAGGCGGTATTTTAACAACAGCGCATTACTAAAATGAAAGTTTGAAAAAAAAAATGCGACTTCAACTCGGGCCCTTACCGTAAAAACTGCAATGCTTCATTGTGCTGCGTCATTAAAAACAATGCTGCGCCTTGAAATGCTGCGGAATCGTGCTGCGCAGCATTTTAAACGGATGTATCCCCTTGTCACAAGCAGTATGAAACTGTAAATGGCACAAATTCCTTGGTATTTTTCCTTTGCAACTTCGCAATTCTTGACTTCAGGACAGTTCACCGCTCTCCCATAGTACAGCACATAGTGCTCCAAGTCATCTACTTTATGTTATAGCGATAACAATTATATGGAGACTCTCGGCGGGTTTTTGACGTCGCCGTCATGTTCCGCATAAAGTCCAAATCGATAACATCGCCCCGCGCTCGCACGCGCTGTTTTGACAGATATCAGTAGGCGGCTCCTACCCCTGTACGGGCTGTACTGTCACCGCTTACTGCGCGTTCAGATGACAGCACGAAAACCAATTCGCTTCCTGAATCGGCAGTATACCCTTACGCCAGAGCTTTGTAAAGTTAAACAAAGTCGGATCCTAAAGGATTTAGCTGCTAGCCTTACTTCGTATAACTGTTCACTCTGTTGATATAGCTTTTATTGCATCACCCTTGCTGCGAAACTGTCTGTTTTCCCCCCTAACCCCTCTTTCATAAGCTCAACAACCTAATTCATATGATGCATCCACGTGGGTACCAACTAGATCAATAATCAAAGATTCTGTGAATGGCAGGTTCGACATCACATCAAGGCCCCTTCATATATGTTCACGGCCGCGCTGAATCGAACACTGCCTTTACGACCTGTTCTATAACAGCGTTCGCTCTTCTCCGCCGCAGCAAGCGCTAGGCCACTTAAAGACGACCAGCGTACGCCACAAGTTATACATGTTGGAGTGTCAGAGAGCCATTTCGTTGGCAGTTCACAGATAAACGAAATTGCCAGTGGTTGTGCATTGTGTTAGCGTGATTGACAGAAAGAAAACGCAAGTATTATGCATGTATTCATTAATTTAATGAGTAAAGGTAATACGACTGCTTGGCAGTTCTCTGGTGGTTTGCTATATTTACAAGTGCATATATTTTCGGCCGGACACGTCATAATACAATAATTTTTTGTCCGTACAGCCAGTCAGCGTTTCTGTAAAACTGTGGACCTTAAGTATTGTCAACTCTTTCGGCATGATGACGCGTTCTTTCTGTATACTAACTGCTAAGCGTCGCACTGAAGCATTGGTGACCGTACGAAGGCAGTATGTCACCCTTGAGCCGAGGTAGAACGTCTGTTGTGGGTAGCCACTTTACAGCGGGCTCGACAAAGTTCCTTGATGACTGGCAACTGCCTAATCATTCTAAAAAGACAGGGCGTGCAAACACGGACACAAGAAAGAAGTCAGGACACCACAAACGCCGACTAACAACTGAAGAGACGCACAACGGCTGAAAAGAATGAATACTTACCAACTAGCTCAGCTCTCTGTTATTCTATGCCTAATCAGTTAGAAGTGGTCATTCGCGCTATGCAGCAAGATCACCCTTCTTCTTTCAATGCCTTCACCGTGAATCTCGCTACATGCTCCAGAACAAAGTCGTCGCTTGTTAACATTGGAGCATGTAAGGAAAGGTGCAGGGACTACACCGGAGTATTATGCGCTCCATGTTTAGTTTCTAAAATGCGATTAACATTTCTTATAAGCTGTAATAAATTGTGATAAAAGCCGCGTTAGCACAGATATTCGCATCCTTTCGCTTGTTTATGTTTATTTATTTTCGGATCGCATGAACTGTGTTCATGTTGCTCATAGGTACCTTACTAAGACCTAGCGCCCAGTACAGTTTCAACCGGACTACTTGATTATTTGAAGTTCTGCACAACAGCAAACGCTAGGAACTGTAGGTTATAAGGGAGACAGTGGCGAGTACGGGGATTTTTTTCCGGTGTTCAATCGTGATTAAATAAAAAAAACACGGGATGTGAATTCCAACACCCGCTTCTGCTGCACAGTAGAGTGACTTACTAGCCAGAAAATCACCGGGCACACTGCTGAACAATGAAAAAACGAAATATCACAAGATGTGTATTCATATATAATTACAACGCCCAAAAGCAGGCGGATCTGCCCGCCTCCTACAGGTAACTGCATAGTAGCAGCGGACGACACGCAGTTTTACACGCAGTCGGTTCGTTGCGCCACTTGCGATAATCGTAAGAACTGACACGAGGAATTCAAGCGCTGCCAGACGCTCCCTTTGAAGAGGCCGTAAAAGCAGCGTTTGATCCAGTCGCGTTGGTATGGGCCACGTTTCGCTAGCTAGCCACAGTGAATGTGCCACTCTGAAGCAAGGCGTACGAACACGTAAATGTACTTCGCAATAGCTCTCCACCTACGTTACGCCTCACCAATTAGGGACAAATGAATTACTGTGAAACCTCGTGAAAGCACTGCGTAAGCATGTACACCAATATTGGCACATAACATCAATAAATTTCATAACACCACATAAAGCTTTATAGATTCCAATATCCCAGTAAATCCAATAAGTTTTATTTTCCGGTGCCATTATTTGTGTATTAAAGTCGCTTCATTTCGTAACCAATCATTATGCCCTTTATTTTGCTCCTAGCCAACGAAAATGTATCGGCATCCCATACAAAAGTGATTTTGTGAAAAAGGAAAATATTGTCCCAATAAATTCCCGCTCCGTCATTTTACCTATGTGGACACGTTTCGTGTTACTGTATTTCCGAAAGAATGTATTGATAAGTCTGAGCCTATTCCTTCATTCTTACGAAAACAGCGAGCGAATGACGGGACAAGTGCTTCCTTTATAGCACGTATCGGCTTATCACCCAGCGTTCTGTACTATTCAGAGCAGCAATGTCACGCGACTTCCTCTTCCCTAACGTGGCATTACTTAGATTCGATAGAGCTGACTATAGTTGATGCCATCGACTGAGTATTAATAAACAACAGAACGACTATTTTCACTGAGTCGTTATATACATAAAACGGGAGCATTCGTTCCACGTAACACGCGCACAACTTCCTTCAACCATAAATGAAGGAAAGAAGTGTTAATTTCAAGGGCTCGTTTTCTTTGTTATACACAATATTAATGGGAACTAACAGACAATGTATGTTTATGCCAGAAGCTCAACACTGCAACTCTCACCATGTATGAACACTGCCTGGTGATGGAGGCGCTCTTTGTGACGATGAACGCAGCCGGTCGCGAGCGCCTCTGCTGTACAGGGGAGAGGGTGAGGCGCTCGTGGCGCGGCCTGGTCGTAGATCACCGCTGCATGAAGGTGTTGATGACGCTCTGGTCCTGGTCTAGGGTCGCCATGCACAGCCCCTTGGCCGACACGAACGCTGCACGTGGGACGGGAGGGGGAGGACAGGGTTCACGGTGGTTTTATTTGTGCCTAGGGCACGATTAAAATATTTGTTTTAGATGCCTCCACTAACGCGAAAATTGAGCGTTGGTGGCGTCAACAAGAGTGACGCAAAAAACCATCATCACGTGATGACGTCTCCATGTGGCGTCATTATGGCGTCACAGCTCACCAAATTTCGTGACGTCATCATGACGTCACGTGAAGACGCTGTCACATTGGCATCATCGGTTGGTGAAAGGTGGGTTGATCACGGAGGAAGTGCATAACCAGGTAAGGCGCAGCAAACTTTGCGATGTCTCCCATCCAGGAGGCAGTGAAAAACCACGTTCGGTGCAGAAAGCTTTCGGAGAAGCGCGGGGAAGGACAATACATCGATTGAGAAGAAAAAGGAGGTGATGGCCTCGCCTTCGAGTCGTCGTAGGCGAATCGAAGAGGGACCTTGTGAATTTTATTTATTTATTTACCTATTGAAACATACCGAGGATCATCACATTCATCCTTGCATGAGGGGAAGGATGCATGTAAATGATTTAGCACTCTACCGTCGCCGGAAAACAATAGTGAAATCCGGAAAACGAATCCAACAGTGTTACGCGCAGCAACAGCATGGCGTAGCTACTCAGCCAGCAGAGGTGAGAACGTAGGCGATATGTTTGTTCTTGCTATGAGAATAACCACTATGATACATTGCCGTACCTCATGCCCTAATATTTTATACTATCAGTCTTGGAGCCTGCAGCTTCGCCAGACTACGGTATTACCAAGCCTGCAGATTTCACAGAATTAGTTGCCCCAGACAAGTATTTGACCACGTCATAGCCGATTTGGCTATAGTTGGTCAGCAATAAAGTGTTTTCATGACAAAATAAATTATTTACGCAAAGTAGATAACGAGATAACGACACAAAAGTAAACTGACATATTGTTTTGTGTTGTTGGCTTCTAAAGATGCTGCAAAGTGACACACTAAATAATTTCGGTCTGATAAATTAGAATTTTGTAACTTTAATGCATTAATTTTGTAAATGTAGGTTCCTCATTAGAAGGTAAAGTTGCGGACAACGTTCCATTTCCGAATTTCCAGCTGAAATTAGAGCACCTGAAAGTCTCTGTGACGTCACTCATATTAGTCTTCATTTCATATTTTAGCCACATGGATGCATGATCATTTCTACGTAACTTATACACGCATCCTATCGAGCAAGAAGTCACGTGTGCATCTATGCAAATGTTACATAGGTGACGCATAGTAGTGCAACATGAGTCAACCCATATTAATTCCGTAACAAGAGGGGGTCTCACAGCTGGCCACCAATTACAATAGGCTCAACCGGGGTTCATTATCATCATCATAGTCAAAAGCAGAATGAACAAGGTGTGTAGCGACGTGGGTTCACATGTTGCCTTACAGTCACATAGTAACACTCCAGGTATCACGGCATGTGAATTGTGTAATGGGTGAGCAGATTACAGCTGCGCAACTAGTCAAGGGCTGTGCCACAAATCGTGATCAGCGCCTCCGGCCATAGCTTTCTCTATGACCTGATCAACGCGGACGTGCGTTTCCGTACCGGAAATAGCGCAGCATCAGAATTTTCGGTCGCCGTCACATGCTCTCGTCACGTGATCAGAGCAAAACGTTACGTATGATGTCACTGGTGCAGAAGCACGTCGCTGTTGACTCTGGTTCTGGCAGTAGTGATGCTGCAAAAATAGTGAAAACTGCGAAGCAGCACGGCGTAGGTTACTGGCCCACAAGCGACACGGGTCAACCACTGACAGCGGCAAAATAGCGACACTCCTGCAATGCCAGGCAGGACCTTTCCTTTTCATTCAAATTTCGTCGGTGGCATGACGTCATACTGACGTTTTTGCTCAGGTCACGTGAGTCTCCCGTATGTGATGGCGACCATCAGTTCTGATACTGCGTTCTTTAGGGTACGGACACATGGAACGCGGACGCTTTAGAGCCATCCACGCATTACAGGGTATACCGTATATAATCATGAGCACCAGCTTGCAAAGATAGCTTTCTCAATGGCCCGGCTATTGCGATCGCTTTCTCATCCTCGACATCGGTGAACAGAGTGACATGGCTGTTTCTTTCCACCATCCTGCCAGCCACGCTCTTATGTGCACTTTTCATTTATAAACGAGTGTCAGAATTGTCGGACTGAATATCCTTCACAACGTATTCTTCAGATCACAAAGCATACCTGACAGTATCCCGATAAATGATTTCAAATTAAACCACCAATTTCTATGTTCACTACTAGCAGTAAGCACCCTAGAGGGCTTTATGACGGGCTCTCAGAAGGCCGCTCCTCCAGCTTAAGCACGTAACTGTGCTGCGTGTTCCACTCAGGCCTGGATGTTTTTAGCGATAAAGATTCGCGCAAGTCCTTGCCGACACTACCAAAACGGCCTTAGCGGTAGAGTCACCCCTGTTTTATTTTTGCTTGTTGTATGGCACATCGACAGCCTTTTCGAGGCAAGAATGATGCTTTTGGTAATGCAAAATGGTAGTTTACTAGTACGACCAAACTCGTTTCCTATTTAGTGTTCTTTTAACATCCCTTAGTTTAGTGAATTGCCACTCTTTTACTGGAATAATACTGCACCTTGAATCCTATATAAATCACGTTGAGGTGATTGCGAAACGCATTTTAACTATTTTGCCTACGAGTAGACCCCTTGGAGCACTTGTTTAGTAGAGTGTCACCTCGGAATAGCGAACGTGGGCTGTTAAATAAATTGAGGCTTTTTGTGTAGCATAGTCACGATACCATTCCAAGCGCGCCTTAGAGCGGGACTTAAGAATAATTTTGACCAGCTGACTTTCCATAACTGTGCCTGAATCTGGGAGCGCGAGCGTTTTTACATTTCGCTCGCATTCAAATGCGGCTGTCACAACCCGACCTCGAGCCCACGCTGTCGAGCTTAGCAGTGCCACATCTAAGCCTCTAAACTAGCAGGGCAAATGTGTCTGCTATTTAAGCAAAATTCTGAGATCATTCTAGAGATAACACTAACTTCCAGACTGTTTAATACCCGAAGTTCACAGTGTTTTGTTGAGGATTATTTCTTAATGGCAAGTTTTCATCGCAACAAAGGAATAGAAGAACGTATAGGGCGCTTAAGCGTTGTCCTTAAGAGTGGAACGCAATATTGTTTATCAGGACCCATTCGCATGACCTTCTCATTCGCTAAGGAAAAAAAGGAGTCGACGAACATTGTCAAATATAGGAAAGCACGTAATTTTCGCTTTTTTACAGAACGTACCAAGAAAAAAGTGCGCTGGATGTTGTATTACAAGGACATGAGGAAGGTAGATGCGAATGTTTTTAGCTTTGAACACGAGAACAGATAGAGCACATCGGGAAATGATAAATGTGACCAGAGTAATAACAAAATTTCTTTAGTTCGGTATTCACAGAAATGAAATCCTAAATGTGTTCGCTCTTCTCTGTTTCTAACTTTATTTGTTCCTTGACCCTTTCCAGATCTTACAGTCTAGTGCCTATTGATGATCCTTGCAAAATTATTTAGCATTTTTATTGAAAATTTGCAGATTTTTTTATCAGTTCATATTGCTACTTACTGCATGGGTGTTAGTATTTTAGAACGAGTCACTATACTTAGAAATATCTTTTGGAGTTTGAAAAAGAGGTCGCACATTTATTGACCACATATACAGCGAACTGAGACCAAATTGATGTGGTTGCAGTAGCTAAGAAACTGCGAGAAGTGACAACGCGCCAAAATTTATTAACATTCGATGCCAAAAACTGCATTCCGTACAATTAACTCATGGTAGTAACTAAAAAGGAGCGTCCAGGTATACTTACTATCCATTTCCGTGGTTTCAGTCTTAGGCGAAACTTGTATCCTGTCGACCACATCAGGCGCAGGGGGTATCCAGGGTCTAGTTCAGAGAAGATGTTCAGTTCGCAAACACATTTCTTAGGCGTGTGAGAGAGGACTGCCCATACAAGCTGAGACTCTTACCTCTCGTCCGGACTGGGCATCTTGCTCCCTGCAAGCCAAACCGCAGCTACATTCAAACCTCCGGGGCGAGGAGCACCTACGTAGTAACCGCCACAGCTCTGGTCGCGTTCGCGTTACGAAAGTATCACCAAGTGAGCTAGATAGCATCATCGGAATTTGCTTTTCTCTAAGGCATTGCACCGTCAACAAGTAGGCCGAAACAAGCTCGAAAATTATTTCATCATTGAAGCATTTGAAGCATTTGTCATATCCCTTTTTTATTGACTTTTAGTACAACGTTTCATTTTTGCTCGGGAAAGTGACGGTACTTTAGTTGCTAAGGTTTCCAATTGCATATGAATAGACTAATTCATGTGTGTTCTGAGATTACTGTTTTAAGTATTTTTCGCGTCGCTCCAACTTCCAGAAAACATGTATGCGTGCCATGCGTGCGCCAGCTGAGATAAATATGACTAATGTAATTTAGAGCACACGGCTACGGAGTGATATGCAGTGTTAGCATTCTTTGATGGTCTCATCCGATGAGACTGAATTAGTACGTGCTGCATTTCTGCCTTGATAAAATATTTGTCAAAATAAAATTTCCAATTACAAGTTCAACTCACAACGACAAGGTGGATAAGCTTTGAAGAAGCGGGCAGCGATGACACACATTTTTGTCCGCGTCTTCAAAGCGCATCTACATCGTCGTCATGCAGGACTGAGCAGCCAACCAAGCGCGCTGACAAACTTCAATTCACACTTACAGCTACATTGCTTCTGCTGCTTGCCTTAATAGTAACCTTAAAAGGAAGTGTAGAAACTACCGAAACAAGCAATCGACAACAAAACGAATATAATGAATTTCTTTTTCTGCTGCTCGAGAAGCAACAAAAACGCGCTATCACAACAGCGTTTACCTATTAAAAGTATGGGAGATATTTATGTAAGCACAAGTCGCAGACGTCGTAATTGATGGAGACCACAGGCTATAGTGGCAGCGATCATCGCTGCAGTTTTGTTTACTCATCATTAGCATTTTCTTATACAAGGCTAAGGTGATGGCATAAAGCTTATAATTTTCGTAGAGAGTAGGGTAGCTACCCTACCCTGAGAGTAGGGTAGCAAACCGTACGAGCATCCGATTGACCTCCCTGCCTTTCGTGCCTTTCTGTATTGTCGTCGTCCAAGAAGGCTACTTTCACTTAAATTCCCGCTTTTTCACAAGGATGCGTACTAACCATTTGCAATCGTTAGCTGCTCATGCCCATAGCCTTTCACGATGGTGTCACATCCCAAAAAGGCAAATATCATCACGTCATCACTCCAATCGCTTAAACCTACCCGTACGTCCATACATAGGAGGCATTAGTTATACCAGACAATTCCGTCCGCTACATTGGTGAATGACGAACCGCGAGACAACATCGTACGTAGAAGTGCAGTACTGAATGATTTTCGTAGGTCCATATAACCAAAACTGTGGCGTCATTTATACTACAGTAGACAACGGGACGCGTGGTATTTTCACCGTTAGCGTCTTTGTGGAAGCTGTGCCTGCTCCAAAGACGCACGGCTGCCACCACCACGAAGGCAAGTAGCGCGAAGCCCAGCACCAGCGCCATGAGCACGGCGAGCACGGGGCTGAACTTGATCTGCCACGATGCATCTGCAAAACGATAGTGGATAAAAACATGTGGTCACTTTTTTTAAGTGATATGCCCCGTAGCAACTAAGGTTCCTATAGCTCTGTTCGGAAATTTCTGGTCATTCTTATGCAGACGAATGCGCCATTCGCCTAGTCTGGTAGCATGAGCATATTTCTGCAAGGTACACAGTGAGGCTATACACATGCGGCCATATTCATCACACGCTTGTTTGCCAAATTATTTCCTGAAGGGGAGTGTTAACCCACTAGACGCACAGCAATTGTGCGCCCCGCAACAAAACAATCGTCAGCCTATGTGTAAAGCATGAGGAGTTGAAACGTACACTGGCTAAGAAACAACTGCATTCTTCAAATGAACATGCGATTTTCACGTTTGTCACTACGCAGAACTCATGCGTATCACTCTCTTCAATCATTTCTCGCATATTTTGATTATTTTTGACACGAAGTGGCTTTGTCCAGCTCCACTCAGAACTCGACTTTCCATCACGGAAATGACGGTGTCGTTAAACTAGCGCGTTAATTTTCTGGCATCTGTTGATGCATTGCGCTCCTGCTAGTATGGAACTTCTAAATATTGCAGCAGAAATAAACGGGGACACATGCAAGGCGCATGAACCTCTACCCCCCCCCCCCCCCGCAAACACACATACACATACATACGGCACGTAAGCGCGCCATGCCTTTTAATTCACGGGCAGTCTCTACTGGGAGTTTCTTAATATACATTGCTGTTTCCTTCACTTTTTGTTATCTCCTAGCTAAGGACTGCCTGTGAGACCAGAGAACCTCATACCTTATTACGCAAGATGGTTGGTATAGTTGGTAAAGACCCAAGAACGCACTTTGCGTTGTGCGCAGCGGAACATTGGGTTAAAGGGGCCCTGCAACACTCCTTGAGCATGGTCAGAAAATGCTGCCGAACGGTAGCCGAGGCTCCCGATCGTGAGCCAAGTATTATAGCACAGCAAGCGGCCTGAATTTCGCAATTAGTTCTCAAAGTAAGCTAGAAATCGCTCGATTATCTTTCGACAAATGATGCCGTAAACCCAAATGAACACGCCATAAACCCAAAGTCCACGGCCATTGGCTGATTAGAGCATCGTGAGCTGCATAGCTACCGCGGCAGCCGAGGGATAGTGCGACGTGCCCGCGCGCTCGTCGGAACGAGAGATGAGAGAAAGTAGTTACAGCGTGCTTCAAATCCTTGCAACTCCGCTCGTACATGGCGAATTCTAAAAATGTTTGCTGCAGTCAAGTCGTGGGGCAATAAACTGTTTTAATGAAGTCGTTAGAAGATTACTTGGAAAAGTGTTGCAGGGCCTCTTTAGAAACGCACATAGAAAAAAGTTTCAGTGCACATCAATTTCAATAGGTCGCTTTGTATCTTCTGTCACGCTTCTCTTCCGTGGCATGACCGATTACTGTTAAGGAAGGATCAACCATTATGACACACTCTAAAAAAAGGGCCCTTTGAAAAACAATCTTCGAATACGTGGCTTTGGATCGCACCGACGAAAAGGCTGATATTTCTTCCACCCAAATTCATTTCAATTTTACATTAAAGGAAACAACAATTTATGTCCCCTACGCTTTCTCTGGCCTAATTGTCAATTGGTTTCATCTGGTTTTGTCTAACGCGTCACTGGTGACGAACAAGAAACGGCGCTTTCATGATAACGGTGACAAGGGCAGAAAACGACCCCGAAGACCAAGTCAAGGTCAAAGATGCGCCAGCAAGTTCAACACTGTGCTCTTCTAGAAAGAAAGCTTCTCTGCAATGGTCATTTCCGGCACGCCGGGTCTCCCCTGTGTCTTCTCTGGACCCAAATAAAGTTTGCATCATCATCATCATGGACCTTATTATTGCGAACACAAAGCGGACGGTGTATCAGTGCATGCGGGCTTTCGTTTTTTGTTTGTCCTCTAGCAGCAGGCCGGAGAACATACCTGCCAACCTAGGCCAATTATTTCTCTAAATGTCTTCCCTCTTTCACAGCTACGGTCTCACAGTGGACAAATATAACGCTAATGATTCAAGTGGTGCGAAGACAGCTCAATTGGGCTTCGCGCAGTCTTACCAGGTCCTTGGTGCAGCAGGCTCTCTGCTGCAGCCGGCAACGTGGACGCCGTGAGTAGCACTGGCGGACTGCGGCCCTTTCCGTTGGCGGCGTACACCACCAGTACGAATTCGCTGCCCGATGGGAGGTCCGACACCTGCGAAGCCAAAAATCCCCCGCGTTATTACTCAGCGGAGGTCCTTCTGTCGTCAGTCGACAGTAGTGGCAAGGATGCTGCGCTAGCTCAATTATCTGTTGACGGCACCTTCTTCAGTATACAAATTGGTAAAACATGTATTTTTCACTGGCACGCATCATACGTATTCCTAACAAAATTATGTTATTGCCGTTAACTGCAGTCAAGTCACTGACGATTCCTCGTGACACCATGTGTATGCATCAAGGCCAGTAACAGCGGTTAACAAAGTTTTATTATACGATTGCTAAGATATTACTAAGAGCCATAAACAAGATAGGGGGAAAAGAAGTCTTGTAGAGATGAAAAGTCGCAGGACAGGGAAAAGTAACGTTGCCTTTTCTACGGTTTTTCAGGTTTTCCGTGTATTTATAGTTAGTCAGTCAAGCGCAGCTTGACCCACAGTCGGTTACAACCGAAGAGTAAAAGAGGCCTCGCCCTCAGAACTTTCATGTTTATTTCATGTTTCATTGCAGTTTCTTTTCATGTTCATCGACAAGTTACAGGCGAGTGTCATTAATCTGTACAAGAGAATTGCGCTAGTGATTTAGACTGTAACGTTAAGCATTTTTGCGCTGCTAATGCAGATACTACGTATATTAATAATGAAACGTTCCTCGTCCGGCCCTACTTAAGATACTATATAGGTCTCTTCGAGCAGTCGCATCAGAAAGATTGCCGAAATCTGCCAGGAAGTTAGAGTTATTTGACCGAAATCCAGCGACACCAACAAGTGTGCATATGAGGAGTACCACCTACCTCAAATCCGCGAAAGCTGCCTGACGTCACAGAAATGAACAAATGGGATTTGATGAGGCATCTATGTAAACTCGGTCTGGGTGGGACAGTGACAGTTGTGGGCGGAGTTTAATTTATTCGTAGCTTGTGACCAACTATAGAACATGCAAATAAAATTAAAGAGTAGACAAAAGCTTCGCTCCATTTGAGGATTCCTGCAGATTCCTCGGCTAGTCACCATACCGGAGTACGTGCATCGTCCGCATTTTGATACGGGCACGTATTCTTAGCAATTTGCAAGTATCCCCTTGAGCCAAAAATATCACTATAATTGTGAACTATTCGCATAAGTGCTCTGTATTGTTCACAACGTTTCCTAACTATTTTATTATAGAAAATTGAATGTGAATTCTACTTGTACAGTACTCACTGATCGAAACGGGACAATTTAGGGGCAAGTAACGCGCATACTTTCGTTTCCACAGACTTCAGTTCGGGTCATATCGGCGCAATTTCGGCTCGAACGCGTAGGTCGGAGCCAACATTATCTTCACAGATCGGATTCGCAGCGATATCACATGGTTATCTCGAGCAATTGCGCATACCAGTCGTTATACAGTAAACTCTCACTTGTGCGAACGTAGGTTTAACGAATATTTCAGAATAACGAACTTTTAGAAAATCCCCGGCGATTTTCTTATGCGTTCTATGCAAAAAGCTTTCAGTTAAACGAATTTCAGAATAGTGAATTTTTCAGTTGAACGAACTTGATCCGCGGACCCAGGCTCATTTTTTAAATCAATTCAACGAAGTTTTGTGCACTGCAGCACTGGCATAGCCGATGCGAGCCGCCACTTAATCGCCCATCTATGGGCGGCGGCGCGACATCGCTTGTGCATGCGGCGCCGCCGAGGCAAAGCGGCCTTGCGGGTGACGAAAACGAGCCACGTGCGCATCAGTTCGCCCCTTCTTTTTGTGTCTGTCTCATCGGCATCATCGGTATTGTGCGGCCATCTTCATTTCGGGAAACAACAGCGCATTTCACGCGCCGTGCGCTCTTGTAACATCAACCAGAAGAAGAAGAGCGCGACGAGGAAGTTGTAACGGCTGAGGCAGGTTCAAATCCTGTAACTCTAGCCGAGGCGGTAGAGTATGTTAGAAAGTTGCGAGACTTCGTGTCTTAGCAAAAAGCTGTGCCAGAGGCAGTGCACAGAAATGTAGACTCTCTGGAAAGCTTTGTCTCTTCTTGCGCTTTAAGGGCACCAGTCGAAATGAAAATTACAGATTTCTTTTAAAAATAAATTGCATTTCACACTTTTGACTCTAATGTCTGCTGTGCCTAATGTTGTTCCATATTCTAGTGAATATTCAGTTTAGTGAACTTTCAGTTAAGTGAACTATTTCCTTGGGTCCCTTGAAGTTCACTCAATTGAGAGTTCACTGTACTACAAAAATTGAGGTCTCGTTTGAATTTGTGAGTACTGTACTTTGTTTTTTATCTCCCTCGCCCCGTTGAACGACTGCCATATTGGCCAATTCCCTATAGTAGTGATTGCTGTAAGCTACTGCGACCGAATGTACCTACTAAAGAAAGCGTGAACAGTTAAGGCCGCCAAAGTAGACAAAAAAGCAAGGCGAGCGTAGAAACGAAACTTTGCTGACTGAATTCAGCCGTCGAACCCGCGTGTTCTAAATCCCGGCTTTAGGGCTCATGCACATCGTTATCCTGTTCAAAGCAACGGAAGAAACCGCAACTGCGTTCGAAAGCACGTAGGATCTCTTATTTACGTCAGGTTTGTTTTTTACGGAGGCTTAGAACTCTGACAGTAGGAAAAGACAGCCTTCATGGCGCCCGACGTGTTCTTCGGAAACTTGCTGCTTAAAAATAATGAATGAATATATCACAGAGGTTGTGGCTTCGCAAAGAAAGAATTGGAATTTTCTTCGCGTTCGTTTCCCTGAAAGCAGCATAGAGAGTAAAGGGGTAAACTAGATCAATAATAGCCTCCCTTAATCCGGCCTTGATTAGTCCTACTTTACTGTGCGCCTGCCAAGTTTCTCAGCCCTTAGAATTTCCACTTAAGTTACTCCCTGCCAGGTGTGTTTACGGTGTTGTGTATTTGCAGTGACAGAATCGACAAGCATCTCGAACAGAAGTTTTAATGCGTCTTATACGGCCAGTTGGTCGAAAAATTCCGCGCGAAGCCAGAAACCCGCCCAGAACAGCAAACGTTTGGCCGGGTTGGTACTCGTATATAGGGCCGTGCGAATATTCGAATCTTTCGAATAACGATTTGAATAGAGCTCTATTTGATTCCGTTCTCGAAATCGAATAGGGCATATTCGAAATATCTAATATTTTGTGAATATTTTTTGAATTATCAGCAACGAAGAAAAATGCTCGAAGGAACGGTGACGTTGGAACAGGGAAGGGTACCTTTTCTTGCGTTCATCATCGATGCATGCAGAGGCATGCAGCCCATGTACTTACGGGACTATCTACGCTATATTGATCAGAGGATGAAGGCGTTTTTGCCTAAAACTCCAGTGTCGCCGAAGCGACAGTGCATAAATCTGCTATCTTCACCATGAAACCCATGATGATGTTAACTCGTGAAAATTGGTCAATATTCATGTGTCCGTTTTGTTTAAAAGCTTTTGACCACCTTGAATACTGTAGTCACTGCTATATTTGATCCTACAATTACAAAATATTGCGAAGGCTCTAATTGCTGCTTTATACGAGCTTGCTTGAGTTTAATAATCGTTGTAATTTTGTAGATTGAAAGTAATCGTAATGCTCCTATCTTAAAGCTTGTGAATAGTTGTTCCAAATAAAATGTTGCGAAATTCTTGGGCTGTTTAGAAAAGTGTTACCTTAACATCGCAGGCCTACTCTGAAAATGGTTGACTTACTATTCGAAAGCTATCCGAACAGTATTCGATTCGTATTCGGTTCGCTTTTTAAAACTGTGACTATTCGCACACCCACTTATATTAGATGGACAACTGAAGAGCGCGACTTCTAGCGAGACGAACTGTCATTGAAAAAAAACAACACATACAGGTGCACGTTTGTCCACCTATATGTGTTTGTGTTTTTCAATGAAAAGTTTTACTTGAGAGTCATCGCTAGTCTTTGTCTTCATGTCTTTTATAAATTGCGTTAGAAGTTGGGCTGTTTAGTTGCTCATTATGCTAATTGCCTATGGGTCCAAACTTCGACCTACCAAGGGAGGCAGTCAAGATACAAAAGAAGAGACGCGTATGTATAAAAAGGTAGTGGAACATTAAACATAGATATGTGCACACATAATCTTTAACCATAATTTCACAACAGCGCAAGCCACCTCCGATTGCTTCTAAAGCTAGCATATCTTGAACAGTTTCAGTGCAGGGATGTACCTATCATTATTATCATCATCATTTTCGAAAACGATGACTAGCTTCTTCAAGTATCTCTTAAGTAAGTGCCCGATTTATGACCGTGTGGCGCGCTTCTCAAGCGAACAATATTATATTGACGACATTCGATGTAGTTGCTTTCGTACACAACGCTTTCGACGCTTGGCATGAGGAGAGCGATACAAATATCACAGTGCGAGAAGTGTTAAAATGGAGATAAAATGTATCATTGGTAACAAGAAAACAAATGGATCCATTATGTAAATTTCTCGTTCGTAAGTAGGCTATAGGCTAGGTATACTGTACGGACGTTTCAATGCAAATTGAAGTGAAGGTCACATCTCATACATGCTAGTTCTAGCGGCATAAGGATATGAGAAATGTTCAGAGCGTGAAATAGTCAAAACAGCTACATCTACATTCTAACATAAACATCAGAGCAGTAAAATCACTCTAAAGAAAGGCGAAACAATGCGAAAAATTGCGCGCGTCCTAAAGTGGTGTTGGTAACGTGAGAAAAGAAAGCTTTCCCGATCGCTTATGCGGACAGTGTTGTCTGATTTTGAAGTGCGGCGATGTTTTCCTCTAAACCTCCCGACATTCCCTTTCTTCAGCTAGGCATCTCACCATAACTGCGAGCTGTACCTCAAGATTTCCTGAAAATATTTCCCTGTGACCTTGTTAGCAAACGTGATTGTTGCGTTGATACTTGAACATACTGTATTTGTTTTAGCGTCAATTTAGCGCTCCTCGAGTATACATTGCCCGCGCTGCGTACGCTGTGTTTCAGAGGCATGGACTTCCACGTGAGGACACTGCCTTGGGAACGTTGAGCTCAGGAGGTGCTAAACGAGAATTGCCAACCAAATTCAGAGACCACTACAAAAGTACGTTTTAATCAATACGAGAGAAGTACATCTTATCAACTATTGAACTGTATCGCATACCATGAAAAGAAGTCGATATGCCAAGCTTAGAGTAGGCGTACGCATTGCGCGGGCTGTGCAAGAAGATGGAAGTTTGAGATGCAAGTAGGCGCATTTCAGCAACATAAGAAGCACGCGGTGTGCCAGTCGTCCACTGTCATGCAGGACAAAATGTTCCAGATGAGCGCTCCCGAACAAAGACCACACAAAACAGCTTTATTAGCTGTTTCCCTGAGGTCTACGGTCCTGTTTATTCGACATTAACAGCACCGCCTGCTATGGCGTTTATCGGAGAACGTGGTTGCCTTACGCTCGCCTCTGTCTCGTTTCCCCCCCCCCCCCCTCTCTTCTTATCCCGACACTTCCTCTACGCATGGAAGGTCGCTAACTGCAACCACCTCTGGTTAACGTCATTACCTTTCCATTTGTTCCCTCAGCGGCCCGTGAAACCAAAGCACATCATATCAGAAATTATTGCATGGCACTTTCAGCGGGATGGCAATGGGGCAAACAGACGCTGCCACGCCGTGCCACATAAACGCAAACATGAAGGCCCACGGAGCGTTCCGTACATTATAACATTGCAATCGCCACTACGCGTACGTTTAACCAGCCTCTGGTTTATTCACTTTAGGTAATATTATCATCGGTCTCAATTCTAGGCGTTAACGCAGCCAGGTCTACATCCAGATGAGAGGAGCCGAGGCCGCCGCTCGAGGCTACCAGATAGGTCAACAGCTAAGAAATGCTGAGAAAAACGCCAGGTCGCAAGTGAGCTGAGGCTCATTGTATTAAGCCAAATGAGACATCAGGTGGAACTTGCTTGCCGGGCAGTAAAATGCAATATTATGTAATTATCGACGAGTGGGTAGTGTGCGACAACGTAAATTGTTACAATGCTCCTTCACCGTACTCAAGCAAACACGGCTGCCTAAAGGGCCTCTCATGAGTTGTTTTTTAAACGTGTTCTATACACGACCTGACTCAACTTTTGAATCTCATTGATAACGCGGATAAGATGTCTCTTTTAGAAACTACCGGATTTTTAAGATTGCCTGTGACAGATGGCACGTTTCTCGTTCTTGAGATCGATAACTCCAGGCGATTAAAATTTCGTGAAGGCAAAAAAAGTCGGTTAAAAGTTGGATAATGTCGGATACTGTAAGCTAACAAACGGCTAACTATGGTTAGTTTTTGCATATAATGTCAACTAGCTTTGGCTAAGACTAATGTCAGTTTGTGTTGTCCAATGTTGGCTAACGTCACGCATATAGCGTTGGGTAATATTATATATTGGTGCAATATGTTGTTTTATTACGTGATGCACCTACGAATCATGCTTGTGACCTTCCCAGTAATTAAATAGAACTAACGCACAAGACAGCCAAGGAATATGGGGGATGTTATTTTTGCAGTAATTATGATGTAAAATGTGGAGAAAGTAAAGTGGACGAAAGTAAAGTTTACTTTCTTCACATTTTACATCATAATTACTACAAAAGTTATCTTTTCGTCCACTTTACTTTCTTCACACCTTACATAATAATTACTAAAAAAAATAACATCCCTTATACTTTCCTTGGCTTTCTTCTCTCTTAGTTATAATTAATGTTGTGTCTAGCAAACAAATACGAGCGCTTAAAATTGCCCTTCCTTCGTTAATTTCTCAGTAAGGTGTTCGTGCTACAATTTTTCTTTTTGTCAGATGACACAGCTTACAATACAAACGTGACCGTGACGGAAGGTCAGTAAGTTGCCCCTGTTATTGTACTGAACACATCGACAACGTAAAAGCTATCCGTCGACATCCAATCAACTGAAGGCAGATGACCTTACCGGTACATTTCGCTTCTATATCTCTGCTGTTGAGCAACTGCTATACACTATAAGAAAAAAAAAAGACGGTGCTTAGAGAGTACGTGTTTTCTTGGTGAACCCTGACTTACCACATATAGAACTCTTTTTTACAAGAAATGTTAACTTTCTCTGACGAGTGATGGCTCCCAGCACTCTACGAAGAGAGTACAATGATCACCAAAAGAGAATTAACGTGTCTCTTTAAAGATAGTTACATACATGGCCATTCAGGATTCACCAAAAAGAGTGAAATGACTCTTTTTCTTCTTTAGAGTGTAGAAGCCTGCGTGAAAACGCTGTCGTCTCGAAAGTATTGTTGACTTTAGCGGACAGCAAGGTCAAAATATAAGACAAACGCCGTCGAATACTCAGCACGTCGACGACACATTTCGACCGCTGAACAAACAACGAAAGATTGAATGAGTTGTTTAGGTTGGCCGCGTATTTTCGTGGCAACTGCGGTTCCGCTTTTATTTGTCCTTCTATTACCCTACAAGAAATGTTCAGCTGAAAGGCAAAAGAGAAGTCATATATCGAATGACTACAAAACAGAGTGCACCGAAGTGACGCCTGTTTTACTTTCTGTGCGCTAATACGTAAAAACAACGAGGCGTGCGTGGTGTTTCGAGTGAGTGGTAGCATGGCTTGAGACTCGCCTCAAAATATGGCATGGGTGAGGTCACGTTTCCACGAAATCGACCACCGCTGTCATGGATCTCGAGGACGAAATGTTGAGGAAGGCCGCCGTGGTGGCCCTCAATACAACGGACCTGAAAAAAAAAGAAAATAGAGCGCCAACTGAATATCGCATCGCCGGGGGTGTTTGGCTGGCATGACAACAGCACCTCATCGCAATGAAAGGCACAGTGTTTGTCCTTTGACAGAATGATGTATATGTGGAAGAAAAGCTGCAAAAGAAAAAGAAAATACGGGATGTATATGCCCACTGCGGCGGTTCTTTTGGCAGTTTCATTGATCCACGGTGTATACAACCACCACAGCCATTCCATTTAGGTGCATTGAAGCGCACAAGCAGGTATGCCTTTAAAAGTATGGCTTAACTCGAATGTAGGAATGGAACCTCAACAAGCAGCACTCAAGAAAAGCAATCATGTCTATACATGCGATAATGAAGAATGTGCAAGATGATGAGCAACAACAGAGTTAAACCAAAAACGTACAACGATTTATAGTATAAGAGATTAATAGTAAGAGCACTAGTTAGTATAGTGGTCATAATAGTAGCAGCAGTGGTGAACAGTGGTAGTCGAGTATTGGTAGTAATAAGTGGCAGGAGTAGTAGCTGTCGCAGTCGAGCCAGTAGTAGTAGCAGAGGCAGTAACGGACGTTGTGGTATTAGCAGTTCTTGTTTTAGTGGCGCTCATTACGGGGATAGGGCAGAAGTTGATTCTTTAGTAAATATTTTGCTGTCTCTCTGTAACCGGACCTTTGCTTCAGCTTTACCATTCACCTCCACCAGAAACATTACGGGTCTTGCGTCATAGTTTGCAGCAATCGTGGTAGTAGCTCGTTGCGGTGGAAGTTTGAGGTAGATGGTCGTATCGACGCCGTAATGGCCGGTCTTATGCACCGCACCAAGCTCAATCTCGAGCACCCTTTGCCACTTTAGAGACACATATCTTGATTGCATGCTGTCATCAAAGTTACTGGCACGCGCTTTCAACGGCAAGTGAATGATGCTGCCTGTAAAACACTTTGAGTGCGGTAACGCATTTGCATTCGGCAGTGCACGTGGAGGTCACCTTCATTTGCGTTGCCATGGTTACTCAAAAAAAAAAAAATTATAGCTACGTCTTTTTAGAATCTGGAGAGTGCTGCGCTTCACTACACAGATACAACTGTTACGGCAGGATGGCTGGAGAAATCACGGTGATAAACGCAGCTGGTATATGTGCGCGGTCGGCTGCTGTGCCAGTGGACGTTTGCATAAGCACTAATAACTGCTATGGTCTGCTATTTCGAGCGTTTCATCGAACAGAACGGTTCGGATACCCTTCATTCTCATATCAGCGCATACACTTACACTCAATACTTATACTAACATGAGTGAACGTTATTTCTCCAATAGCACTTAAGACGTGCTCAGCCATAATACCATTGACGGTATCTTGAGCAAGCTCACGTATTGTTGTCGCATGATTAAACAACTGTGGCTCCAGCAATCCCTCCACAGTGTTTCAAGGAAGATCCAGTGGTAATATTCATACGGGTACTTTTCGTAGTGAGGAACTGTATTTCAGCATTGGGGAGATAAATTACCTCGACCAAGCAAATAAGCAAATGTGCTCCAAAAATGTCTGCGTTAAAGTAAGCTTCCGAATCAATGTACGTCCAGAGATCTGGGTTGTGCACCACGTCATATATATATATATATATATATAAAGAATCACGCGGACCCCGATATAATACGGAATGAAGAAAGAAACTACGACTTTCGTTGGCTCGGCACTTTATTTTCACTAACGTTTCGTCTGGTGGACCAGACTTTGTCAAGATATTGAAAATTTGAAACTTTCACAAAGTCTGGTCCACCAGACGAAACGTTAGTGAAAATATACAGTGCCGAACCAACGAAAGTCGTAGTTTCTTTCTTAATTCCTTACATATATATATATATGACGAGTCCGAGCACTTTGTCGCAAAAGAGTGCCATAATTATACTGAAAAAAAAAACACTACCTAAAATAAGCGGGGAGCCACTGTAATATTAGGAATAAATGCCTAAAATAGGGAACACCCGCATTATTCTGGGTTAGCGTAGAATGAAGCACCTGCATTGAACACAGCGCCGACAAGTTGTCATTTCCTCCCAATAGAAAAAAGCATGCTTTAATGTTTAAACGATAAAGACCAAATTAACACACCCGCACTAGTGTGCCTAGTGAACGATAGTTTTCGTTGTCTGGAGGTGTGATGACATGCACAATGGTGTCGCTGCTTCCTGAATAACTAAGCGACTATCCTTCTTTAATGACAACATTAAATACCTGCATATGTGCTATTCTTAAGCAACAGTGTTCTGATATGCATAAGTTTTCTGCATATTATTTGCTATGCAACAAACTTACTATCTCATTTATAGTCAGTGAAAAAAAAAACCTGTATGCGAAAGTCAGTACTTCTACTATTCATATACAAAATATTTGAAAACTATTCGATTTGAACTCTGCTATGATTATTCGAATTCACTGAGAAATTGAAAATTTGATATTCGCACCCCCCTACTAAATATCCGCCATAACACCAACCTGAAAGGCCTCTTCGGTCTGGTTTGCGAGTGCGCATAGACCCGGAGGCTCGGGTGGTCCGGCCGGCACGACGCTGAACAGGCAGGGTCTTCGCTGTGGTCCCACGGAGTTGCGTGCCTCGCAGCTCAGAGCCCCGTAGTCGGCCTCTGAGCGAGCGATGAAGGTCGCCACCGAACGAGTGGCGCCCTGCGACCAAGTTATTAAAGTGTTTCTGCATAAGGAGCTTGGCGAGCCCATCGGTCTCAACACAATGGTATTAGGTTGCAACAGGGACGGAAGCGGGATGTTTCAGAGAGTGGGGAGGAGGGGGCGGTAGTCCAAGACGGGAATAGACGTTATTTATGCAGCCATAGTTGCAAACACGGTTCAGCGTCAGCGTTGTGGCATGGCCGCTGCGGGAGCAAACGCGTTAGATCGAGTGAACGCCACGCATCAATTGACAATAAAGAAAGCATAAACAAAGCACGAGTGCACATTCAAGATGGCGCTTCACAGGCCTGCTACATGCATAGTGGTGAGGTTTGACAATCTACAACGCCAATGGCCAACGCAACGGCGCTGTCTTCATGAGCATCAAGGCAGAGGAGCACATCCTGGAACCGCTGAGCCGCGTGAGACCCTGTTTTGTTGCGGTCATACTTTTCGCTACTTGACACGGTTTCCTGATCTAAATATTCCGTAAAGCAAATTCACGACACGGTTTACACTCACAATGGTGCACCAGCGGTAACCGCACCATTGATATTACCTAATCTGTCAGTTGCCTATTTGCTGACACCCTGTACGCAAACCAGGGTGTCGGAACAAAATGTTTGTCGTTTTAGATGCGAAGTATCTTAAGGCGGAGCTCAATCCGGTGGTGGTGGTGTGCGGCGTGACCACCCTTACTGCGCATGCGCAAACCCTCTCCACACACCTACTCTCCACTCACCATCTCCCCTTCCCCCTCTCCCCATCCCCTCTCCACTTCCCCTCTCCACTTTCCCTCTTCCCCTTCCCCTCTCACCTTCCTCTTTCCCATTTCCCTCTCCCCTTCCCCTCTCCACTTTCCCTCTCTCTCCCTCTCTCCCATACCCCTCTCCACTTTCCCTCTCCCCTCCCCCTTTCCACTCTTCCTCTGAAACGCGGGCTAAACATGCCGAAATTCTCTCCTGCGCAACGCCGCAGTGAGCTCGAGCGCATGCGCGTCCCCTCCCCTTCTCTCTCCTCTCCTACGCTGCCCCCCTCTCGCCCGCCTGTCGACCGCGTTCCCCGCTCGCCCTGTGAGAATTAACGGCCAGGCTAGATGGAAGATACGACGCGCGTAGCGTCCCTCTTCGCGTTCCACGACGCGAGGTCGGTAGCATGCCCAACGATCGCCAAGGGAACGCGATCGTGCAAGTGCTCCGGCTTCGCATCGCCTCATGGTCCCCTTTAGCAGGAGATGGTGTAATTTTTCGGTTTTTCGCTCCACCGAAAGAAAGTTCCGTTCCGTTTCTGTTCCGGAACGAAAAAAATTGTTCTGTAAGGGTTCGTAACCGTTTTTATTTTTGTGCGAAAATTGGAACGTAAGTAACAATAAAGCATTGGATTTGCGGTAAACTTGCGCTCCTGTTAAGAACGTGGGACAGGGGTAAAACACGTTCTTCTCGCGTTCTTCAGGGAAGCGCAAGTAAGTGTACCACAAATTCCTACAGACTAGCGCAAACTAGTGCCCTTCCAAGTTATTTTACTTAACTTTCTCAAAACGAATTACGAATTTGCTAAGCAGGTTCTATGTTTTGTGTCAAGTGAGTGAGCGTTATCTCAGAAGCAGCTCATCATCGAGGGCGTACTTTCCGATATGCGAGACCGCTGTTCTGATAAAACAAACGTCAGCGTCGAGAATACCCTCTCCACGCTAGAGTGTGACTGGTACACGAAAGTCCACTTGCGTTAATATAAACAGCTTTGGTTGCCACTCTTTTCATTTTTCGCAAAATTTCCACACATCTTTACTTTGGAATTCCTGCAAGAGATAAGCTCTAACACTATACAATGAGATATGCATTACTGCTCACGTTGCATGACTTCGGTTGTTCCAGATCGCCAAGTTTTCCCGCGAACCAAAAAGCGATAAAAAATATTTCGGTTTCACTCCGGAACAAAATAATAGATAACGTTTCGGTTACGTTTTCGTTCCGGTCAAAAATATCGTTTTCTGTTTTTCATTTTAGGTTTTCGTTCCGTTTCAACATACTGACGCAAACACATTATGAACGCTTCTGTATATCGACGGAATGGGTACCGCGTATTTTTACGCTTTCAGACACGACGAAAATAGCGCCACTTCCTCGTGTATTCTCGTATTTAACTTTACTTTTCGCATAGTTTTGAAATCTCTCGAACATCTCCCATTACGCCGTTCCGAGCTGCAGCGCCGTCGCACAATCTAGCGCGAGAATCGCACAAGCCGATCTTTCCGACCAAGAGTCATGTTCCACATGCTTCGGACCTCAACTAACTTGATTTAAAATCAACAAAACGCAAGAGAGATTAGGTGCCTGCGCTCTTAAAGGGCCCCTCACCAGGTTTGACAATTTTGAGCTAACGAGAGTAGTGCATGCACTGGGCGTTCACGATCACGTGTGCCAAAACTTGCAACGCTACGCACCGCGGAAATGAGTCAAATTTCAAGGTGAATGCTGCTTGCCCTTCCTCTCGCGGGCGCGCGCTTTAGAGAATGAGGGGATGACGTACATGAAAAAATGGCCCTACGTAGATGGTAGTGCTGTGACGTCGCTCCTCTACGTAGACGACTGTGCTCTGACGTCTCCAACAGTAGCACGTGACGCTGCGATAATTATTTGACACGACATGTGTAGTTTGTGTAATTTTTTGCTTGAATAGTATAATAAAACTTGAGAGAAATAATGAAACACACAAAGGGAATTTGTGTGTCTTTTTCGTATTTTTTTCGTGAATTTCAGCGAGATGCGGGGCTCATGTGCCTCCCTTTCCCATGCGTTCGTGTCCCCGCGGTTAGCGCATCGAGCAGACGCCAGCCCTGGAAACGAAAGTAATGTTCTGGCGCGTTCGAGCACTCATTACGCTCGTTTTATTCTACCGCGTCCAAGTAAATGTTAATGCGGCAGTGGCTCATGATACCGCCACTCTCGTGCCCGTACAAATGTCTCAACTTTCATGCCCGTCCCGCAGAAACAGGCAGTACACCACAGAGAACGCCGAAAAAACGCCCATGGCCGCTACATAAAAAAAAAGGTAGCGGCCGTGGAACGCCGCTCGCGTGCTCGGGCTTGCTCGGGCACGTCATGCGCACGTGACGATGCATGCGCATGACGTGTTCATGCGTATGTGTCAAGTGAAGAGGGCAGGGAAGGGATTTGGCTTGCTAAGGCTACACGGGGCGAGTGGCAAGGGTTTGAAACTCGCCTCCTCGCATCATGGTTTCGCGCCGCTACCAATTATTGTTTTTCTCAGCTCGTAATGAACCGATTTGAAAAATTCTTGCGGCATACTGCTCTTCATTCGGCACACAACAACTTCCAGCGTCTAACTAAAATTTGCTATGTGGCCTGGTGAGGGGCCCTTTAAAGAAATGACGCTACTTAAGTTATCTTTCAGTGGATTTGCCATTTCTGTTGTGTTGTATCGATATACGTGCGCGTCAGCTACCCAAGTCAATTAGAAAAAAATATATATATGTAACGAGCTAATATGCTAGGAAATACGCTACTGTACAAGAGTGGAAACCCTCAGAGTGCAGTTTCAGGAGCGCACGTCCTTGCATATATTATAGCCATCAGTATGGGGGTACGTTTCTTTCGTCCCAGACAGATAACCAATATTTCGTTGTTGTGGCTGTGGTTTAATAACTTCGAAGCAATGGGGAACTCGGCCATTAAAAGCCATCGTACATTACGCAAGAACGGCAGCTCGAAATGAAGCCGAAAGAAAAAGTTACGAACAGAATATACAAAATATCTTTCATATTCGATAAACAAAGCTCAGAAACAGAACACTTTTTATTACAATACCACGTACTAAAATCACAACACAAGCTTACATATGTATCCCCAACGTACAGAGCACCACATGAAATTCTAAAAGCGTTTGTACCTTGGCACCCGAGATTGTCAGTACAAAATAACAATGCACTCTAAAACTGCTATCGGGAATAGTGCCGCTGAGCCAGACCTCGGTAGGTCACACTAAAGAAGGCTGACATGAATCGCTAAGTGATGACTAGAGACCGGATTTAAGGCAAACGTCTATTTTGTTCCTTGAGCTCCTACCGTGCCACTTTGGTAAATGAGCATGACTTAGAGTCTAAGAAGGGTTTTTGTAGTGTTTCTATAGTGTCCATAAACTCCTATTTCAGGCGTTTGTGCCTAAACGCCTCTAAGTGCCTATAATTGCTTATTTTCAAAATCGATGGCTATATTAACACTATTTGTCCTCAAATTTCGCTTTCGAGTTCAGTTTGAGACCGTTATTTATGTTACCGGGCAACATTGACTGTGAAACTGCATGGAGTTCAACTTAGTCCTCTAGTTGAACCAACTTCCGGAAGAAACCGCTCGCAGCAGTAAAATGGGACGTGCCGGCGAGCATACGCCGCCGCGCTGACATGCCGCGAGCGGTTGGCGAATGCGAAACCGCAGGGAGCCGTCAGAGGAGAGTGAAGAGCAAGAAAGAAAGAAAAAGAGGGATGTGCACGTGGCTCTTGTTTAGTTTGTAACTTACTTTTTAAGGTGTGCACAGCCACGGGGGAAATTGGCTCTACGGAAGTCGACCCCACCACTAGGAAGAATAGCTCCCTTCTGGTCTATTAGAGATCTTGGCTCTTTGCTCCTGCTCTGCCTTTCTCAGTCATGCCGAAAAGAAAGACACGCAGAAATGTGTTGATTAGACAGTGGACACTTGACTTACCATGCCACAGAATAAGCGGAAAGACACCGTGGTCTGCAAACCGTGCGGAACAAAGGACAATTGCACGGCTATGTTCAACTGTTGGCGCCTGTGTACCACCTTAAACAATACATTTTGAGCTGTTATGGTCTTGATGCAATAACAACTGTGATGGTCGCGATCTGCCGTGTGTCGTAGATGGAAAAATTATCATCATCATGAACCGGAAAGCTCTCAATCACTTCCCCAGAATCCGAAGGCGAGCGCCCTAACCACTCGGCTATCCAGGCCTGCCAGGAGAGCATAGCATAGCCTTGTATAGTATAGTAAAGAAAGGGGTTGGGGAATGCAAGTGTGGATGAGGACAGATGTGAGGTGAGGAGGAGGGAAAGAAGGGGAGAACGAGTACATAGAGGCAGCAAAAGAAAAAAAAATAGAAACGAAGGGGAGAAACAGAGAAAGAGAGAGAAGGCGAGGGAACGACGACAGAGCAAGAGAGAACGAAAGATTTGGAAAAAGAACAGATAAAAAAAGGGAAGAGAGAAAAAGATAGAAAGACAGAGAAAGAAATAGAAAACGACAGAAAAAAAGATAGAAAAAGATAGAAAAAGAAGAGAGCAAGCATAGCCGTGTTTAGTATACTATAGCGGGTGGGAAAAAGACAGAGGGGAGGGTAAAAGCCTAGCCAAGCTAGGTTTCCACCAGCTCTGCTATGACCCAGCCTTGCCCGTCTTAGTGCAAGCTGCGCAAACTTTTTTTTTTGTTTTCTGTCGTACATAGAGGTCGCGCACGTCTTCCGTCGAAATTATTTGCATTTATGTAAAAATTTATTGTGTCTATACTTACGATATTGGAGGCCTAAAACATTTCCTTGCCTGCCTATTTCTGGCGCGTAAAACACGTTTTTTTAGTGCTTAAAAATCCGGCCTCTAATGATGACAGTGCAGTTCCATTAGCAGCAGCACTGCTAGTATTCGCGCATAAAAAACGGCATTTTTTATCGGTGCTACAATGTGCTGCTATTGGCAAGCGATCAGTGTGAGCCTATAACCTTAAGGAAAAGGAAAGTGACGTTCACATCTGATTCAGAAAACAAGATTAGCTTGACTATCTTTGGTGTTCCAGACGCAACAGTCATGGTTCAATATGACTTTGTTTAAAACAAGACGCATTCTATCGCAGTCTTCACAGTTTGCGAGAACTGAAGAGGCTTTTGTTGCTGCTCACATAATGCTTCTGAGTATTCTCGCGAGATGCTTAGATTCGTGTTTTTCACCTTAAATCTTCGGTTCAGAACAAGTTCATCTTCCTTTTGAGAGAAAAATATGTCTATGATAGGCAGCTTCATCGATGAAAAAGGGCCCACAGGACGTGCTCTCGAAATCAACGTCACAGCAATTCCAAGTTCTACAGCGAACCTGTATATGACTCCTTGCTACATATTAATCGAGTAAGCCAACAGAAAACTCGCAGAAAAATGAATAAAAGAAAATAAATTTCTCTGGCCGGACGCATTTGAAGCCGGGCCCCACGATACGAAGACTAATGTCCTCACCGCTGCGCTACACGTCCATGGTTGGAGAAAATAAATACATCTGAACTATATGAAGAAAACGTACAGGAAATAAATGAATAAGCCAACATAGGTTTCCCGGCGGGCTGGGTTTCAACCCGGACCCCCACGCTTTTCTCTTTTCACTCGACTGTATTGATGTCATCCATTTTTAATACGACACCAAGACAACTTTGATCGAAATGAATATTAGTTACCATGCTGATAGTAGTTACCTGCATGCTGTGCGGTATCGCTGTCTCCATGGAATGATTCAGATGCCAGTGGAAGGTGACTTCGGGAGGATCCGCGTCCACGTCGCATGTCACCTATGCAACATCAAAATGTCAATAAACATAAACCCCTTCAAGATAATTGACTGTTCACCATTTGGGAAACTGAAAGCATACTATTATTCAGAACAGCAATTTTCGCTTGTCCTCTTAAGAAAGCCACGGAAGCAGTCTCTCAAGAAGTCTTTTTTTATAAATAACCAGGATTAAAATCTCTTCACAACAGCTGTCTTCTGCCATGAATGCGCTTTCATTGAAAGCGATACCACCCGCTTAAACAAAAAAGCTAGATACGTTGAAGTTCTAAGCATGCACTGTCCCTGAGGCGCAGCCGATTTATATTCAAAGTTACAGTGAGTGCAGTTAATGCGTATGCACTTACCATGCTTTTGTATATCTCCTTTGAAAGAAGCAATGTCGCATCAAGCATACGTGCCTCCCGTAATTTGTTTTACAAGCTCCAACATTCTGTCCAAGTAGACAGGTTAGCCAGCCTGCCTGAGAAATAGCTAACCTTCCTGTCCTTCCGTCTATTTCTTCATTTCCTCCTTCCATCCAAGTAGGCAATAAAATCATGCCTTTTCTGGTACAGATATTATACGAAAGTCGCGATTATTAAATCTTTTAGGAGGGCCCAGTTGAGCTAGACTTACTGACCAGCGAATGCGCTATTTCGAGAATAGGTTTTGTTAACGCTGTCCTTAAGTGCGTTCCTAAATATTATGCTGTAGTGAAAAGTGCGTCCTATACTTATTTTATAGTGCTTTAAGTTTGTTAAAGCGAGATAGGTGTGTAGGAGACAAATGCGGATAGCCTTGAACGACTATTTCAGCGAATCAAGGTACCATTTCTTGGTAGTAGTAACAGCTGTATCAGCGGTAGTAGTAGTACTGGCAGTAGCAGCGGTAGCAGTTGAATAAACTATTTGTCCAGCGATTATTGCTACTGGTGCCCCAGGCTAATAGTGTTAATGGTAGTGGCAGTGGTAGCGGTAACAATACTAGTAGTAAGATCTGATAAGAAATTCATTATGTTCATGTATAGATTAGGATGAAGCCTGCGTGCTGCAAAGCAACAGCGCCGCAGCTCACCTGCAACGGCTCGTGTCTGGCTGCGCCGTAGATCAGTTTCTGGGACTCGTGGCACACGGGAGCGAACTGGACGCGGAGAAAAAGCGGCTCACTGCGCGACTGGCCAAGGCTGTTTGCCGCCACGCAGTGGTAGTGGCCGCGAGCACCGCGGCCCACCTGAGGAGAGAGGAATGGTGACCCTTATGAGCGTATGCTGAAATTTAAGAAGTATTCGTAACAGAACGTTAAGAACGGGATACAGGTCAGAGACAGAGAATAAGGGAGGACGACCGTTTGTCTCTGCCCTGTCTCTCGCTCCTAAGTATACGTTATTACTCAGAAAATTTGCCTTTTTACTGCAACAAATAGCGTTTGCTTGAGGGTGACTCAGAGACAATGCTTCAATTTAATTTAAGTGCGGAGCCTTTTCGGGGCCCGGGCTGTCGTCTCATGTCGTCGCTTGGCGTCACGCTCAAAGTATCAGAAAAGGTCAAAAGAGGACGCTACAGGTCAAGTCAATACCAAAATAGGTCAAAAGAGGGCGCCACTACCTCACAAGTGAGGGAGCGGTTCCAATTCTTCTGTTGCGTGAACCTTTTAAGAGCGGAGCTCTTTAAGCTTTTCGTTGCGCCGGGTAAAGCGATCAGAAACTATCATCATTATGAATGAGCACGCGCTCTCTTTATCTCCTTCTTCCTCTCAGTTCTTTTGCATGGTACGTACAATAAAGATGTGCGCTTAGTGCACGGCACTCAAGCCTTATTTGAATTCATGAGAGATATAGTCTGCTCCCATCGCTTGCCAGCACCACATCTCTTTTCTTAGTGCGAAAAAAAAGTTATATACATACTGCAGGCGCATTTTTGCCATTGACGTAACCAAGAGCCTCCTCCGAATGAAGTCCAAGGGTGATAAGATCGCTTCGCGCGTCATATGTTGCATGCGCCAAATGAAGGCGTGCGAGGAGAGTCGACGATTGCAAAGGGAGAGGAAACGCGCCGGCGCGTTTCCACTCCCTTTGCATGCTCTGTCATAAAAGGGATCAGTAGGCGGCTCATATCTTTATACGCGCTGTGTCCGCACTGCTCGATTCACGATGAAGGGATAGACAGCATGGAGGTCGCTTCGCTCGCTGCGGCGCCCTGACGTCCGCATTTTAACGCGACGACCTTAAAGAGCTCGTTTCGCAGAAATTCCGGTGTCGGCGGCGTCTTTGGCTGTGAGCGAAAAAGCAGCGTTGGCCGCGAGCGAAAATTCGAGGTACGTGCAAACAAAGACAGGAGTCGGAGGGCACTTGCACTTTGGCTTTCCTTGCGGCACAGTTTAGGTCTCCACCGAGAAGCGAAGGCAGGCTAGCGATTGGGAAGGTGATAGCGTGTGAGTGCGTGTGTGTGCGGCTATCGCTGTCGCGTTCAACTCTTAAAGGCAAAGCTTAAGGGTCCCCCAGTTTTCGTTCAGTTACGCCTGGTCGCACGCTAAAGGAGTTATCTGTTAGCCTTATTGTAGAATACTCCAATTTGTTGATCTTACATTGCTTCACCCTTGAGGGCACAGTGTGACCGTTATTTTTCTTTGACTAAGGAAGGGTGCCTAACACGAACACATATGCGCAATATTACTAGTTCGGAACATTACGTTGTTAGATGAATTAAATTAGGGCGTCAAAATATTGACAGCATGACGATATTGTTGACATCATTACAAGATGAAAAATGCGCGAGAAATAATTTGATAATATTTGTTGTTCTATATGCTGCACAGCACTCTGAAATATAATGCAATATATTTGGCAGTAGAGCATCATTGAGCGTCGAGAAAGAAAAGAGAAAGCAAGGGCACGAGCTACGAGTATTCGCGGAGGAGGGCATGGCGTTCCAGACCGGAAGTCTCTGTAGAAAATGACATAACCCACAATCCCTTGCGAGAGTCTATTTGTCTCTTGTGTTCACCTACTGGAGAAGCCTTATAAAAAAGGCTCGACGACACAGGAATAAAAATAAGGTACAAGGGACAGCAGCTCTACATCCACGTTATTTCTATGTTGCATAGTTTTATTTTCTTGCGCCGCGCTTTTCATGCTGTGCAATAGAGGCACTCTCTGCTGTGCGACATCACAAGGCAGCTTCTTTTCGTTCGTCACGTGTGAGCTGCGGAAGTGAATACAGCATAAAGCATCCTACCGGGATAGAATATTTCATGAGCACACGAGGAAGTCGGCTAATATTCATGAGCGCAGAAAAACTGCACCGTGTTTTGAAAATGTAATGTCTGGAAGCTCTGCCCAGACAAGGCGGCAGCTTACGGAAGACAAGTTCACGCAACAAATATTTAAACCAGCCAAAAGGTGAACGATGATGAATGCCGAAATGTGGTGATCGTCTACCTCGCTACAATGCAGCGGATGCCAGTACACCTACACTCAAAGAAATAAAAGGGAGTTCTTTGACTGGTTTTTGTGAGTCTTGACATGCGACGTATACGACTCTCTTTAAAGAGACACGTGAACTTTCTTTGGAGATCGTTACTCTCTTCAGAGAGTCGTAGCACCCAAAATAGAGTTAACGCTTCTCTTTAAAGGGAGTCATATACGTGGCATGTCAGGTGTCACTGTAAAGAGCAATACATACTCATTTTTTTTTTCTTAGAGTGTAATGTAAAATGAACGTATATGTCATACGAAAGTTCTGCTTGCGTCTAGGTCCTCAACATGCTCATTTTTAAATGTTTTGCCTCAGCTTTTTCTGAGGGGCGTGTATTCAGTTGGACTGCCACCAGTAACGCAGAACTAATGAGCATAGCATCTTAAAAGTTCGGCGGGGGTAACAAGCCATTTACGGTAAACTTATGCAAATGACTCTAACAGCAAGGAAGGAGAAGACGGTCACCGCTTAGACTGTACCTGGAAGACTCACAACAATGTGACGTCCAATTTAGGCAATCAGTTTAGACACATTTAACAGAACAGTAAGTATATATCTCATAAAAAGCCGTCTTATATTCATTGTACCCACTGTTTTCATGCCGCTTCTATAGCTATGCAGTTTCTTCTTTTTAAAATCCGAATGAAGCGATTTTGAGCGAAAATGATCTTGAGACAATTGTTCTTCAACCGCGCGCTGACGATAAGGCCGGCAACTCGCAAATGAGCTTGTGTAATTACACGTGCAGAGCATTTTTATCTTCCCGGAGTCAATGTTTTCAGACGATCTGTTCGTCGCGAATTAAATTTTAGGCTGCTGTAGCTGCGTTTTGATGTAGAAAAAAAAACACTAATTTACTTGCATTTAGGTGCACGCAATAAAAAATGCAGACGGTTTCTCAACCAAGAGCCCCACCAAGGAATACCATTGTAAAGCAATGCGCAGTTTCAGATCATTAGCGGCTCAAATTTGGTAATCTATAGTTATTCAGAGTAACCAGAATATGCAAGAGCTTTTCCCATTCTCACTTCGAAACTCCTGTGCATTCCTGGTTGTAATTCTTAAATTCTGAGGCCTCCTGTTTTTTTTCAGAAGTTATTAAACCGACCCCCACTACAGCTACATAGAGGATAGAGAATCATGCTTCTGCTTCAAAAGACCACGATCACCAAAAATTGCACTGCATTTAAATTTCGGAATGAATAGCCAGATCAGATTTACGTTGCGTTTTATTGCTGCTCTTTTTTTCGCATCACTTTTTTTTAATTCATGAGGCGCGGCAAGTAGCGATATGACGCTGCTTTTACCTCGACGTCCTCGGTTTTCTTGTGTAAAAAAACAACCGAAATCGAAATCGAAAATAGATAAAAGGAAGCCTGAAAATATCCAAAAAAAGAACGACTTGTAGAAATGTTTAAACAAGAATGCCATTCGAACATTTCTTTTTTTTTTTTTTTGCGTCTCAAGTGCTGCACTGAGCAAAAGCCCCAGCTCTTTTCTTGAGGTTGGAAATACCTGGGACTGAGTAAGAGTGTCGAACATTGCGATTCTGGCACTTGAGCGCAATACAAGTCCTTTAGGGGCCACTGATTCCTATAGATATAAACAATTAAAATTTGTTATACAAGTGATTGTACACCACCTACATGCGATAGAATTGCAATTAGTAGGATAAAGAAAACTACGCTGATTATACATTATGCGACAGCATTATCACCATAGCTAATAAAATAACTAAAGAATATTTGTTGGGAGATAAATAATAATTATACTAATAACTTCGTTTGAACTGTGCACCAAAGATCGTAATAACCAAGTTCTTTATCGACAGAGCTGCACCAGAAGTAAGTGCGATTGCAGGAATATAACGAGATTTGAATTACATGTCATCTCATGTAGGACATTATTATTTAGAAAGACACAGCTTCATCATTTTACTTTGTATAGGAAGGAACGTCGCTTATTTTCTCGGAACTTAACGATTTCTAACAGGGGAAACTATTAATGTTTACCACAGGTCTTGCCGTTATACAACTATTCGCAACTTGGTTTCAAGCTCTTGGAAAGCATTGCAGAATTCATGCAGTCTGCTTTGCCTTACAATCAAATGTGGAAGCTTCGGAACGTTTCTTTTCTTCTGTGTTTTCTTACATCGATATTTCTGTGTCACTTTGTGTTCTGTTTTTATCTACCAAGTTTTGATAATTGGATCCTCAGCAGCCGAAATCGCCACCCTCTTGACGTTAATAACAACAGAAAGGAAATAAACAGTCAATAAAATCATCGTGAAGCAATGCCCTGATTAATTTCTACGGCCACAGCGGCGTCAAATAGGTTTTGCTATTTTTATCGCATAGAATAAATCAGCAATCGCTAGCCAGAGTATACAATGTTAGAAGCAACATAAAAAGTGTATGCAATAAACGTCAGAGTGCCGATCGAATCGGGGGCAGACGAGGAAATGGATGGCGTTCTCTCGACTGCGTAAACATCTCAATAACGCGGGAGTGCGATCGGGAACGCTGCTGCTTGTTGCAAGAAGCACGACGCATACTGGAGACGAAAATCAAACAAACAAACAAAAAACGGGAGACTCGAAATAAATTTTAAATGATGCCAGTGCACGAGCGCAATCCTTTCCTTTCGTCTCTTGGACGATAAGCGGCAGAATCAGACGGGAAATGGAGCGCGCAAACAGAAGTCATGAGACGTAGACTATATTAAAAATACAACCAAGCATACAGCTGCTTCTTTCCGCTCAAACGTTGATTGCTCTGAATCTCGTATTTTCCTTTCCACAGAGCTTACTTTCTGAATTCAGTCGCTAGGGTGACTCAAATATAGAATGATCAAAAAGCTGAAGAAAGCAACACGAAAAAGAACAGATGAGACGAGGAAAAACCTAAAGCTCATCTTCGCGTCTGTTGACTCGCTGTCTCTCTCTCCATATGTGTATATATGTTTGCCGACTGTTCATATAGAGTGAGTGAGTGGGATCTAGCTCGTCCTGCATGTATACTGTTCTTTTACTTTCAAGGCATGCTCAAAAGCCGCTAGAAAGAACGATAAAGCATCCCTAACGCCGTGCTCCTAATGAAATGCCCGTGTTTTCCAAATCCCTTGCATGGAAGCGCACCTGCGATGATATTATTCCGGTGAACGTTGCCTTCGGTACATTTTAAGTTTTATTTGGAGTATGGGCTACGCTTATCTCTAACAGCAGCCCCTGTTGGAATTATCGCCAATATGACAGCTTTTGTCATACCTCGGCCGGCTGTAACGCTTCTTCGGCTTTGCGTACTCTGTCGACAGATTTTTATTTAGATACATGAGCAAAGCACATATACCGGGTGTTTGAAGAAATGTCTTCAAAATCCTCAAAAATCAGGAAAATGCGATATTTGCTCGCTGCCTTCACAAATGCTTGTTCTGCAGTCGCAGGCATCTTAAGATGGTTAAAGACATCGTTTGGGACAGTAATTAAGAAAATTATATTATTTAGTTTTTAATCAGCGGAGTTAGGCGGTTATGTCAAATGAGAGAACTGAAGTTCTTCATGGGAAGAACACATCGCAGCTTTGAGATATCGATAAAGCGGCCTCTAGTAATTATTGTGGCGTAATGAAATTCAACCAATTTCAAAGGCGAAGCCGAAGCATCGTTGAGCACAACTAGCAGACGACCAGAATGACGTCGCTGTTCAAGACAACGATTGCAGAGGTGTAGGACGCTCAGCCATTCTGGAGGTCTCAGAAGAATATGGCAATAGCGCTCTTCCGCAATTTCCGGTTTCAGTTTCACCGCTGAATTTGGGTGAAATTCATTACTTCGCAATTATTACAAGAGGCCGCTTTTTCGAAATCTCAAAGCTGCGAGGGGTTCTTCGCATGAAGGACTTGAATTCTCCTTTGACATAACCGCCAACTCCCCTAATTAGAAAGTTAATTAATTTAACGTTAATAATTACTGCCTCGAATCATGTGTTTAGCCATCTTAAGATGCCTGCGGCTACAGAAAAAAGCGTTTGTCAAGGCATTAAACAAACATCGCCTTTCACTGATCTTTGAGAATTTTGCACACATTTGTTGAAGCACCCTGTATAGAGGCTGCTTTGACCCTTTAATGTCGCTCTGGCTGTCGGACCTGCGGATGCGAACGATATAATATAATGACCGGCTTATACGGACTGCCACACTTCACCAATTTCGAACAGCTTACGATTGGATACGACTTTAATTAGGACGCAGTTGTGTTTCATAGATTAAACATTCATGAAATTCTTAAGAACGTAAACACAAAACTTTCATAATCATAAACATTAAGAAAAGATTCACAATAAAGATCTTTGAGGAAGCTTGAGCTTCGCCTTCAAGAGTAGAACGGGATAGTGTAATCGGGCCCCGTGGGCATCGCCTTTTAAATTGCCAGCCTCGCTTCGGTTCTCGGTGTATGGCTCGACCTTGCCGTAAGGAAACGAACAACTGCGCACTTAACATTGGCCGTTTCAAAACTATCTTAGAATACTCACTGCATGCAAGCACAGTTGTTGAGTGCCCACTACATCATATTTCTTCCTTTTGCGAATCAGCGAAGGGACGACTACGCGTCCGTAAGGAAACACGCGAACCTACGCAGCTGCTAACTTTCCGGATGCTTTCGCTGATGATGATAATTAAGTATGTCTGAGCGCTCTGTAATGGGTGGGCCTTTAGAACACCCATAAGATGCGCAGTTCACATGTTTTGACGCCTGGCGCGATTGTATGTTTCTGCCACGCAATATTGCATGCGTTAAGGGGGGGGATCGGAGATCTCTGTTCGTTCCGCGTTCGTTCTGGCGGTGTTAGGTCACAAAAGTGGGCGGTCCGCAGCTCTCTTCCGCCGAGAGGAAGAGGACAGCCAATCGCCAAGAGGTGAGCGGCGAGCTTTCCGGAAGTAGACGCGCATCGTTTGTCCTCGGCAAGGGCACCGTATATTTCAAAACGAAGTGTTTCTCGACTTCTAATAAAGACAGTTTTTATACGAAAAGATATTGTTTCTCTTTTCAAGCTCAAACAGTTTCTGAAACAGCAATAGGTTTGAGCGCTGATATTTATTGGTGTTAGTTTTTCTAACGTGCTCGCTTGTGTGAAGTCGCGCACGCGAAAAAAAAAAAAAGAGAGAGAGAAGTAGCGTTTGGCGCAGTTTTTCAAGATGTCGTCCCACCGGAATGTCTGGCTTGGCTCCCGTGTGGCCAATCGTCAAAAGGAGCTTCTGCTGGCTTTCATAAAAGAGCACCCACAGATACCTACGCCACCGTGCCCACTCCGGCCGTCGTTCACGACCTCACGAGTGAGGACCGGGACGAGACGTGGCAGTAGCTGGTAGCGCTCTTGAACTAAGAAGTCCCTGCGCGTAAGACCACAGCCCAGTGGCAGGCCCGTTCATTTTGTTCGCACTGTTCGTTTCGACAACAGAAAGCGACACCGCACTCGCTCATGTCTTCAAACGCATCTCGCACCTCCAACCGCAAGAGAAGCACACGTCGCAGGCGCGATTTTCTCAAAATCAGCTGTTGCGGCAGCCGCAACCGCCGCATCATGCCGTGCGAATCCGTTTGTTCGCTCGAGAGAACGCGTGCGAACGGCCTCGCGCTCCGTTCGTTTGTAGCAGACGACATGCTCGTTATGACGCGGTATGACGTCACCAAAAATAAAATATCAAGCAAAAAGAAAAATGGCTACGCCCCTCAGAGACGTGGTTTTTTCTGGCGTCGGCCAATCGCGTACGCCGCCAGAGTGGGTACTGAACGAACGGCGCAGAACAGAGATCTTCGATAATCCCACTCGTTATGCCGCGATATGACGTCACTAAAAAAAAAAAAAAAAGATCAAGCAAAAAAAAAATGGCGTCACCCCCCGGCCTTGAGTGGCATCTCCCGTTCAGCCAATCAGCGCTCTTGTTCTTCCCCAGGAGAACGAACAAGCGGAACGAACAGATCTCCGATCGCCCCCAAAGAGACGCCTTGCACTACATGATATTCATACAGTGTTTTTTTCCGAAGCAGTCTCAAGCAACATCATCGCTCTGGGGTAAAACACCTGCTTGGCACGCAGACGTCCCCGGTTCGATTCTCTATCTGACCGATGATTTTATTTATTTATTTTATTTTACTTGCGTCTTTCTCGTTTTTTCGGTCACAGACAAGATGATGATTTTTCGCTCACAACCAACCACGCCGACACCGGAATTTCTGCGAAACGAACTCTTTAACGCTACCGCGTTAAAATAAGATACGCTGAATATGCGCCGGCCACTGGCTTGGTATCGCAAAGTTCGCACGTATGCCTCGCTAGTATTTGGAGCATATGACATCGCTGCACTAATACAATGAGATGGTGTGGAGGAGGAACCAATATGCGGGCGGGATAACTGGCACTGTACCAAATTCACAAAAGAAGCAGGGTAGCCATTGCTTGAAATGTGCACGTGGCCCATCTTCCAGTGAAACAAAACATAAAAACGTGCTCATAAACGTGAATGACAAGCTTCCGAAGGAAAAGCGACGTGTACAACATTACGTGTGCGGACCGTAACGACGTCTTTACTAGCTATAGACTTGTAATTTACAAAGGCCCATGAAGGAACACTCTTATGATGTGAAAAAAGAGAAAGTGTCTTCTAATTCTCTTGCTGAACATTCAATATCAAAAGGACACCATATTGACTGGGCTAGTGCGGATGTGCTAGCTACTGAAAGAAATTTAACCTCGCGACCTCATCTCGAGTCATTACTAATCCAAACCGCTGAAAATACTACGCTGAACCGCAATGACGGAAGCCTTCCTTCCGGTTACGCACTCTGTGTACGCCATCTATTTGCGCGTACGTAATCATCTACCTTTTTACGCGACAGCGTTAAAGAGCTCGTTTCGCAGAAATTACGGTGTCGGCGTCGGTGTCGGCGTCATTGGTTGTGAGCGAAAAATCATCGTCTTGTTCGTGACCGAAAAATCGAGAAAGATGCAAATAAAATAAATAATAATCTTCGCTCCGAGGCAGAATCGAACACGGGCCGTCTGCGTGGGAAGGAGGTTTTCTACCACATAGCAAAACTGCTTCGGAAAAAAAAAAATCACAGCATATCCACGGAGTGAATGATGATGAGTGGGCGAAGCTGCGGAGGTTCATCGGTAAACCGTGAATCTTCCGTGAATTCTGCCCAGTACATCATCACCGACGTCAGATCGGGCGCGTTTATACTAAAGGTTTGATGAGAGTTATGACGACTTGCAACTCACTTTAATTTTACATGTACGCTGTGAATTTTCATTGTTTAGAAAACCATTGCTTTAGAAAACTTCTGGCGTCTTTCGTTAAGCAGCTGGCGTCTTTTCGTTTTGCTTTAGAAACATCTGGCGTTCTTTCGTTTTGCTTTTAGAAAACATCTGGCGTCTTTCGTTGGTTTATTTCATCAATCAACGGCGTTTTGAACAAAATTTTTATTGTTTAATCACGCACAGGAGAAATCTCACCTTGGAGGTAAGCAATGGCTGCTAATGGGAATGAGAGACAGAAGAAGTCGGCTTTTAGCTAACACGCACACTTCTACTTCTACTAACGTTTCCTACTGGAACATGCCTATGGCTGCTAATGGGGAATGAGAGACAGAAGAATTCGGCTTTTAGTTAACGCGCACGCTGCGAATTTTTTATTGTTCAACAACGCACAGGAAAAATCTCCCACCGGCACCACCTTGGAGGTCAAGATCTGGTACTAGCGTTATGACTGGTAACGCACTACGACTACTACGACTACGAGGGACGAACGGGTGCCGCCTTAAGGAGCTTCGCCCCTAAAACGCTGTATGAATGTCACGTAATGGAAGGAGTCTCCTTAACGCATGTAATATTGCTTGGCAGAAGCGTAGAATCACGCCAGGCGTCAAAACATGAGAATTGCCCAACGTGTGAGTGTTTTAAAGGCCCACCCGTTATAAAGCCGTGTTGTCTTATGGACGCGTAGTGGGCCCTTCGCTGATTCGCAAAAGGACGAATTATGGCGTAGTGGGCGCATAACAGCTGCACTTGCAGTATACATTCGAAGTTAGTTTAAAACAGCCAATGTTACGCGCACAGTCGTTCGTTTCCTTACGGCACGGTTGATGCATGCGCCGAGATCCGAAGCCAGGCTAGCAATGAGAAGGCGATGCGGACGGGTGCGATTACGTTATCGCGCTCTACTCTTGAAGGCGAAGCTCAGCGTCCTCCAAGTTTTTTTCCGCCATGACTTATCGGTGAACAAGGCCCCCGTACACGAGCCGAAATGTCTGTTGTTTTAAAGTTCTCCTTTTTCCTATTTGGCCGGCGCTTTCCCTTACCTTTGACTACGAACATTACCGACTAGACGACACTTCCTCGAACTCTTATTTCATGCAATACTCTTCTCAAGAGTTCCCAAGTAACGAGCTACAGTGCGTATTGTGCAGAAAGTAATAACTGGGTGATATATACATACTGAATATCAGCACTGAATTTATTATTAGCGCATATCTATGCGCACTGCTGCACTCTTCTGTATGCATTCGCAAATACTTTGACCATCGCTCCACATTGGGCCCATGGAGTACACTTTCAGTGATTTCTTCGTTATCACTGCTGTGGCGAAGCAATTGGTACTGTTAAACGGCTGTTGAACGTACTGAGGTTGAGCAAAGTCCAGCAGCGAGAACTGGCGCGCAATTTCCTCGCGCACGAATGACTTCACCTCTGCGAGCAAGGCGGAGTGGTCGGATATGGTCGACAAGCCAGCGAGCTCGGCGTCGCGGGATGGAGAGCGACGGGTCATCGACCGCTGCCGGCGCAGCTCCTCGTAGCTCTGGCAGAGCGTGATGACCTCGGCCACTGTGCTGGGGTTTTTGGCGAGCAGCATCGTGAACGCATCGTCGTCGATGCCTTTCATAATGTGCCTCATCTTGTCAGATTCCGACATGGTGGCGTCGGCTTTCTTACACAAATCGAGGATGTCTTCAATGTAGCTGGTAAAGGTTTCGCCGGCCTGCTGAGCTCGTTCTCGCAAACGCTGTTCGGCCTGCAGCTTACGAACGGCAGGGCGGCCAAACACGTTGATGATGGCGGTCTTGAATTCGGACCACGTCGTAAAATCGGATGCGTGGTTGTTGTACCACAGGCCGGCCACACCCGCGAGGTAGAAAACCAAGTTGGTCAATTTTCCCGCCTCGTCCCATTTATTGGGGACACTCACGCGTTCATAGATCGCGAGCCAGTCCTCCACGTCGGTCCCATCTGCGCCAGTGAAGACTGGGGGGTCGCGGATACGAGGGACACCGGGGCATGAGGTCGGTGTAGGCGGAGGAGTCTGCTGGGCGGCGTCTTGAGGCATGGTAGCTGGTAGGGTACGGGATCGAAGCTCCAGAGGCATCGAATGGGAGCACAGCACTCTCCACCAATTTGTTAAGCGGTTTATTGGACGGGACTCGGCGACAATTCGCTATGGCGACAGTTGGTTGGTTGGTTGATCCTAGAGGAATGGCACAACCCACCACGGGGGATCGGCCACGAATCGTGCGGCAGTAGGATGTGTGAGTGAAAAAAAGGGGGGGGGGGAAGAAAGAAAAAAAAAAGGATAATTCTAAAGAGATAATTTTAGGTAAGCGAAAATGTTATTTGTGTTCGCGGTTTGCCAATTGAATGCTAAAGAGATAGAAAAAAATGGAAGAGAAAGAGTTAGTTAAATAAAAGCATTAAATAAATTATGAACGATAAATGAAATAAATAAATCACCGGTGTGTACTAGAAATATTAGCATGGTAGTCTTTTTGATTCGTTTATATAGTTAATTACTGCCTCACATATGTCCCTGTTGCAGTGACCCAGTGCCGACGCCCCCAGGGAGAGTAATGTCGTTACGGAAAGCTCAAGCCCAAGTTTTCGGAAAGGAGGTTCAAGAAATCTTTGCCTTAGATGTTGATAACTGCGACATTCTGTGAAAAAATGCTCTATGGTTTCTGCTTGCGAACAATAACAACATTGAGGGGAAGGAACAAAACCAGGCCTGTGTAAGTAAAAATTTAAAGAGGGAATTCTGCATCGCAATCTAGTTAACGTAACTTCTAATTGTCTTGTGCCACACCATGAACTATGCCATGAAAACCTAAGGTGCTGAAAGTCTGCCCCGTTTAGAACAGAAGATCGTGTGTGTTCCTCTCGAATACAAAAATATCGAAATCGTGCGATAGTATTTTGGGAGGAGGGTCTTAGAACCTTCAGGACCGGGCCCTGAATTGATGCCGCCGCTAATGTGTCCGCTGCTTCATTTAGAGTTATTCCAGTATGACTTGGTACCCAAACCAAACGGACAATACGTACATGATGGGCATATATGTATATAATTCTGACAGGCAGCTCGATGACTTGGTACTGTCAAAGCAGTGCAAACTGACAAAGAGTCGGTCAATATAACCACTGAAGAAATAGATGCTGGGAGTTTGCGTAATGCCAGAATAATTACCATTAATTCTGCCTGGAATATTGGCGTAAAATCGGGCAGTCGAAGAGAAAATGACCAGTTTAAAGCTGTTGAATAAATGCCCACTCCTGCCTTCTCATCTGCAACGGAGGCATCTGTGGCTATGACTGAACTTATCCGTAGACTCTTAAGGTGGTCGCTCAACAAGCCGTTTAAATATCTAATAGGCAATAGTTTAGCATTTTTTGGAAATATATCATCAAATTCTATTATTGTTTTATGATTGAGTACACTTGGGAAACTTATTTCGCGCATTGTTACTTGTAACGGCTCCAACAGCTGCTGTACGAAAATTATTTGAGGGCGATGTAACCGAGACCACTCACAATCAAAAAATCTGGACGGTTCGCGAAGAAATATATATTGCGAGCGTCTCTGTGGGGAGGCATAGATGTTTAGAAATGTCTGGACTGTTAGAATACGAAACCTAGTTTGCAGAGACGGCAGGTATGTTTCATGGTAAAGGATATTATTAGCTACAAACTTACGAAGGCCTAAACATATCCGTAATGCCTCACGTTCTATAGTTAAGAGAGGGCGTAATTTATAAGCGGGTCCCCCACAGAATAACACACATCCAAACTCTAATATTGGTCGGACGTACATGCTATATATCATTAACAATGTTTTTCTACGCATTCCAAAACGAACGCCGCTGATTCGCCTTAACAAACCAAGTGCACGTAATCCTTTGGATGCAATATATTCAATATGTGGGCTCCAATTAAGATTGGTAGTGTATACTATGCCTAAATATTTTAATGACTCTACCTGTGGAATAAAATCCTGCCCATACATCAGTGCGATTCGCACAGGAAATGTCAACGGGAACGCGAGAAGAGCACTCTTGTTAACATTAAGGGACATGTGCAGGTCACTAAGCCATAGTTCAATGTCATTCATATATGATTGTAGAATATTATATAGGAAGTGTATATCATTAGAAGCTGAAAAGAATGCAATGTCGTCCGCGTATACATACACTTGCACGTCATTGTGAGAAGGAATAAAGCTTAGTAATATATTAAATAACATAGGCGAGAGAACCGATCCTTGAGGAACTCCCCTTGTTTGTTTGTAGTGTTTAGAAGATAAGCCGTTCTGCGAGCAATAAAATGTGCGTCCGCTGAAAAAATTTTGTATCCATGCAATTATATACTCAGGAACGTTAACATTTCGGAGTTTATTAATCAAGATGGCGTGCTCTACACTGTCATACGCCTTAGCAATATCTAAGGTTACCAGTGCGGCGTACTGCTTTTTGTGCCGAGCAAGCTTAATTCTGCTTACTAGATCAACATGTGCACACCATATAGAGCACCCAGGTCTGAATCCAATTTGGGAATCACTCAATATGTGATTTTCTTCTACCCATTCTTCAATATGCCTATATAAAACCCGCTCTATTAGTTTTACAAGGTTTGAAGTGAGCGAAATAGGTCTAATATTGTCGATTGCATAGCCAGCGCCCTGTTTTTTAAGTAGTGGAATTACTTTGGCGACTTTCCACTCGGGATGAATCCATGCGTTTTCTATAGAAAAATTTATAAAGTTAAGAATATCGCTGGGAGACAAATCAAACAAAATTTTTATCATGCCTGTAGTTATGTTGTCAGGACCTGGAGGTGAAGCTGGCAGTGACTTTACTATTTCTGATATCTCTTCTAATGTGGTTGCCTTATATTCATTAGCTTTTCCTGTAACTGGCAAATGATAGGGTAACAACGATGCAAAGCGATCTTCCAATCCCTTCACAATTGCCTCCAATGACTGCAACAATTCTGCGGGTGATAAACAAACCGATTCTATATTTATTGGTGGCGGAACAATCTTTCTGCATCGCAGAAACCTAAAGAGTGCTTTCTTATTTTTGGTCTCTGACATATAGCTGTAATGTTTGGAGTTATAATCTTCTTTTGCTTTGTCAACCGTTTGTCTAAACGTGGCAGCGGTATATTATAGTCTTTCCAATTACGTGGGCACTGGTTGTAGAGTAACTTCTTCCAAGCTGCTTTTCGTCGCCTATAGTCGCGATCACAGTCTGTGTTCCACCATGGTGAATGCGTTCTATTTTTAGTTGATTGCATTCTGAATTCGGCTTTTTTCCTACTGTCACCTAATAGCTGACATAAATGAATTGCCTTTACCTGATCACTTAATCCTGTCTGTTTATTTAAGCCTGATCGTAGTGAATCTTTAAATTTGCTGTAATTAACATAATTTCGAACATGTTTGGTTAACGAAGTAAGTGGGCACACTATTTCAAATAATATTGGTAGGTGATCACTGTTTGTGGCCGATGTGATGGCAGACCAGGACGAAATAATGCAACTCGAGCTTGAAAAGGTCAAGTCTATCACAGAACTTGATAGGCCGGATACATAAGTTGGAGTTCTGTAATTCGCGCAATGAACGTCATTCAAGCTGGTCCATTCTAACAACCGTTTACCACACGCGTCGGATCGGTAACCCCACGAAATGTGGTGTGAATTGAAATCTCCTGCTATGATTATATTTCTTTCTACATGCGGCTACTGCGGAATCAAGTAAAGTAGTGTTCAGAACACCTGTAGGGAAATAAACATTCACTATGGAAAATGGTGTATATCCAGGAATAGCTACGTCCAATGCCAAAATTTCACTTTCTGCCGACGTTGACCGATATGAAATTTTCGCTCTATGGCCAAATTTCGTAGAGATGAAAAACGCTAGGCCCCCTCTACCAGAAGGGCGATCCAACCGAAAACAGTGATAATTATTTAGATTAAAACTTTTTTCTGTAGATAACCAGGTTTCTTGCAATAGAATTAAATCAGGAGTAAGTTCTGCACAAAGTTTTAACAGGTCAGTTGCTGCAGCAAGAAGTGAGCGGCAATTCCACTGAAGTACTTTAATGACCCTATGTTGAAGGTAGGCCGGCGGTCTCAACTGCTTTCTGAAGAATGTTGTCTTTCAAGAAATCATCCTTCGCTAGTGGACTATTATCCTGACATTTTTTTGTCTTCAATCTATGTAGAAGAACAGATTTCGGGGAGTGGGGGGTAGCCCGACGTTTAGCGGCTCTAGTGTCCAAATCCATACTTTCACTACTTTGTGAAGTGGTCTCGGAGTTATTATCATCCTCCTGTTCTAAACTAAATGTGGGAGAATCAGTGTAGGCAAAACTGCCAGACGCAGTTTCTGTCGTGATTTTTTCATTTATGCCCTCATGGATGGTTTTTTCATTTATGCCCACATGAATACCTGTATCAGCAGATGCTCGCCCTGCAACCTGCAAAATTTTTGACATCTGAGCCGACAAAACTTGTCCGATTGTCTCTGAAAGATTTTGAAAAAATTGTATTCAGTGCTTTCGACATAGCCTTTTCGACAGCAGCTGCCACGACTTCCCCTATAGATGCATCCATGGCTTTAGAATGCCGAGCAGCAGCTTCAGCATATCCACAGGATCTCTCTAATACGATAGCCCTAGCTTCACGGCGTGAGCATCGCTGCCTGTCTATGATTTCTAAAATTTGAAGCTCTTGAGCTCTCGCCAGGCAGTTTGCATGATCAGCAGGGTGCGAACCTTGACAAAGACAGCATCTTTCGCTTTGGGAATTACATGTTCTAGTGTCATGGTCTTCTCCGCATATGCGGCACCTAGGAGATGATCGGCAGCCCTTAATGGTATGACCATAACGCCAACACTGAACGCATTGCAGTGGACGTGGAGTAAGTGCTTCAACTCTATAAATTAAGGGCCATGCCTTAATCTCTGTGGGCCTATTTATGCCTGCAAATGTCACAATGACCGACTCTGTGGGGACTCTCTGATTATCAGAGACGCGAGAGCATCGGTACACTGATGTTGCCCCGGCCGCTGAAAACATTTCCAAAACCTCTGAAGCGCACAGGCTCGAGTCAACTCCGCGGACTAAGCCTTGAACGCAAGCGAGATGAGCAGGAATAAATGGGCTCACCGGATGGGATGCAAACGTTGAGCACTTTAAGAGGTCAGAAACACAGGCCTGGTCCGGAGAGCAACACAGAACTCCGCCCCTGCCAAACTGTCGGACATCGGTGATGTTTTGGTAGTGTGGGGTAGCTTTCCGCAACTCCTCCTGAATTACCTTTGGGTTTTTGACACGGATTAATCCCCCGTTGGTCGGCAATAGTGCTACTGGCACGCTGTGAATACCACTGCGCAAAAAAGCCTCTATAGGCATGTCATTATTGGGAAGAGCCCTTACAAAAATGGATTTAGACAGTCTATAGAGTGTCTGTAGACTTCTTGTAGTCGAGTTCGCCTTTATGTAGATTTAGTATTTTGCCTAAAGAAAATCTTTTGACAATCTATAGACAAAAGTTTATAAATGCGTGTCATCTTTTGTCTAATTGCGTTCTATAGATTGTCTATAAACAAAAGTTTTAAAAAGCGTATGGTTCTTTTTTTCTATTGTTAGTCTATATACAATCTATAGACAAAAGTTAAGTTGATGAAGTTTGTGTTTTGTTTAATCCCAGTGTATAGATTGTCTATATACAAAGGTTGATAAATTGGTGTTATTTCCTATTGTCAAATCCCAGTCTATAGACTGTCTAAAGACAGAAGCTAAAGTGTAGTTATTTAATTTCTTGCTGAAAATAAGGTTTTTCATTGAAATTTTATCAGACGTGTGTACTTTATGCAATTTTGCTACCTTTTTGTTTATATAACATCTAAGCATGCACTCCTTATTGCCCCATTGGGCCCTAGCTGTAAGGTATGTTAAAAAAGAACTAAGGGGGCTCATTAATTAATTGAACAACAATGTGAAATTGAGCAGGATTGCGTTTTTGTATATCTCATTAACACATTCTGGCGCACATGGCACATATATATTTCCCCTCGTAACTCGCATGCTCACATTAGTGCTAAAGATGTTTCCACTAAGTATGTCGCACTCTATGGCTCACCGACTGGATGTACTGCAAGGACTGTGTGGTTCTTTCCGCCTTCGTTGCTACAATGCAAAGGGCAATGTATTTCGTCGAACACTGGAAATCGCAGCTTTGAAGCGGGACGATGGGCAAACAGTGAACAGAGTACAACAGCTCTTTTTCAAGACACAAATAGCAGGGCCCACTGCAGTGCTTTCATTTTTGTTACTATTCAATATACAGTATTTCGCCATGCTTTTCATATACGAAGCACTGTGCCCAGAAACCAATTTTGTTAAAAATATTTTGCGAATTAGCTGTGGCCCTTTCGCTAACTCATTATATTTGTTCATTTTCACGACATTTTCAGAAGGTAATATGTTAATTAAGATGTTCTTCAACAAATATGCATTTTTCTGTTTTCATTACGACGACGTGCAATGTAATATTAAATCGTGTTTCAGTAAGCGATTTCAAATTGATAATGTGTGTATGCACTTGCTTACATCTCCCGCTTAGAATATATTAATTTAAATTAACAGGGAACATCAATAAGAAAGAACTTGCAACTGAATCGCCCTAAGGGCGAGGCATCGATGGTGACACTGGCTCGGTGCAAATTTCAAAGAGATATCACTCGGCGCTGCAGACACTTGCTGTCAAAGGCTCAAGTTTTCCACATGCTTGTGATCATACACACAGACACGGCCGTGAGGGCAACAGCTGTTACAGATAGTAGTAAAAACGGACCGTTCGTTACATATCATGTACACGAATGGTCCACGAACGGTATGTTTAAACAGCAAGCACTGGAAATACAATTGAAGAATCGCTCAGAAGCGGCCTCCCCACTAAGAAGTTGCTTTTTCGTTCAGGCACTGCCGTGAAGGCCAAACCCCATGCACGCGACAGCGAAAATGCACGCGACAGCGACGAGCGACGCGACGTAGATCGTCTTCGCGCAAGCGGTCGCTTCAATGGGCAAACCCCATTCACGCGACGCCCTCGGCGAGCGATCTCCACTGTTGCTGGCATGAGGGCGTTCACTCGTACCAAAAGTGGGCCGTTCTCAGCGGTATGCAATGTAAAATACGATGTTTTGTTGCATAATGGTACATAAAATGTTTATCATTGTATTGCAGCATTTTTTTCGATCCCATCACTGCTGCTACGTGCTGCCAAGCCGCGTCACAGACGGCGCGGGTCCCAGCGTTGGCGTTCAACAACGTCAACATTGCGCTCGTCGCCGTTGGTCATGTTGATGAACGTTGTTGTTGATGTGCGTCGATAAGAAAGTGGCGGCAATCAGCAATACGTCACTGATGCATCTTATTCCGGTGTTTTGCTATTGGCTGCTTGAGCACAGCACTTCCGGGCGACGAGCGACGGACATGCGACGGTTTCCAAATCTGAAAAACCGAGCGATCGCGCGAAATCGACCACGCAACACGTCGCGCGAACGACTTCTTTCGTCGCTCATAGCATCGCTCGTCGCTGTCGGGGGGAGGAGTGATTCTTGATAATAATAAAAAAACAGGAAGTGAAGAAAATTGAGAGCCCCGCAATTGTCTATCTCACGGGATGACACCACAGCAGTAGCTCTCAGGGGGATGGGATAAGGAGGGATTAAAAGAGTAAAAGGAAAGAGTAGGAGTGGGGGATCCTGTCAGCGAAGTTCATGGACGGGGCACGATGAGCAGGTGCACGAAGACATCACGGAAAGGCGAGCCTTAATCGGTGAGAGGTGCTCGGCTGGCTGACGTGGGAACCGTCACGGCACGACGATCGGCCAGAGGCACGGACATCACAGAGAGTCGAAACTCAATCCGAGAGAGGTGCTGGGCGTAGCGGACGACGCAACCGTTCGCAGCGGCACGACGATCGGCGAGAGGCCGAGTAAACTCGGCATCGCGGACGACGCGACCACCACGCATGAAATCCACCGAGAGAATCGCGCTGTCGCGTGAATTTTTGCGCATATGGGGTTTCGCCAGAGAACACCCATACACTTAGAGAAGGGAAACTGTACCTTTGACAGTGCAACGGAAATAAGGGTAGCGGTGGCGTTGTGAACTAAAGTAGCCGACCAAGAGATGCCGTTGTGCAACAGGAAACGGAAATGAGCTTTATGCAATATGGCTGCCGTCGCTCGTTTTTGGTTGCTGTGCAGTGCGCTCCCGTCGCCCGTGCTCGTACAAAAGAAATAAATGTATATGGCACGTTTTGTTCACTTACCGAGCCCTGCGAGTGTCGTAATGAATCTTCTGAACTGTCTTTCGTGTGTATTCCGTGCCCCAACTGTGTGAAATGGTATGAAGGTGCCAGGAGACGCCAATGCCTCAACTGGCATTAACGCACACAACACCGGCGATGTGTAAGCCTGATAATGTTTTATTACATATTCATAAATCATTACAAGACAAAGTACACCACTGAGCGTTCACACAAGCAAACAACGCGGTTACATCGTGAAGTAGTGGCTCATAAAGCTCGAACGCACGAGCAAGAAGAGCTACGAAACGTATGTATACGCTCGTGTACGTGCACTATAGTTATTTCCCTATTTCCTCGTGCCAATTTTATGCAGCCTCTTTGGCACATCACCTGGCCGGTAGCCTTGCGGAGAGAATACGATAGCTTGCAGCGCAAAACTCAGTGGCTGGCAAAACTCACTTCTCTCGACCTTTTGACTTCATATTGTGAAACCACCCGTATCCGTATTTTCCTTACTACTGGCTTGTTTCTTGACAAGTTTAGCATAGCAGGCGGCAAACTAGGCGACAAAATGGATGCGGCCGCCGTGACGGGCATTTCGGTGGGGTGCGAAAACCGAAAACACGTGTACTTAGATTAAGGTCCACATTAAAGAGCCCCAGGTGGTCAAAACTGATGCGGAGTGCCCACTATGATGCGCGTCATAATCGCATCGTGGTTTCAGCACGTAATTCTCCAAAAACAATTCATATATTAAATTTCTATGGATTCAACACTATTTTAACTGGTGGAGCGAACCTATAATAAATTTGCCCTGGATGAAAAATTATCCTAATGTCTAGTTTCTCTCTGCCGAGGCAATCGGCTAAGTTGTGTCCAAAGAGGCAAGTAATGGCTCGGAGTAGCACAAAATTTGTTTCAGCTTGCAGCTGACCGCAGACAAGTGGGCTGGGAAAATTCCAACCTTTCTTGGTAAATAGCCCACTTGACAGCACGGCAAGTGCCCAGAAATCAATAGGTATGGTTTAATCATTCTGTGCGTTCCCACATTGTAAGTAACCAGCTTAATTCACAACACAGATACATAACACTTTATGGTCACAACAATACTGTAGGAAATATCAATACATTGCTTGTAAACACATGGACAACAAGTAAAATTTTACAACCAAGTCATGAGCTCCTTGGATTGCTTATCCTTTTTGCTTAGAACAATTATAACACAGCAGTGTATGAGCACAAAAACAATAGTCTTGAACTGCTAAGTCAATTTGTGCAGCAGACTTCCAAGTCTTTGCCTGGCTTAATTCTCTGTTTTTGAATTCCAAATACCAGAGAATCCTAATATGTACAAACTAGGGGTGTGCGAATATTCGAGTGTCGAATTCGAATCGAATAGTACCTAATCGAATAATTTGATTCGACTTTCGAATAGCTAGTATTCGAAGTTTCGAATAATTCGACAGGACAAATATCTAAAGCGCGACAAAGGCCGATGGTGCAACTTGGTTAGGGTGGGGTGCCAAAACTAACGCTAACGTCGTTACACTAGGCCTTCCGTTAAAACTTTCACTGACATCCTGGTTCAAAAGCGAGCGCACGCTCATCTTAAAAGAGATTGTCATTTCCGCACGTAGGAAAATACATGAGAATACTGTCAAGCCCTTCACAACTTCGTTCCCAAAACGAAGGCACGGACTTCTTGCGCAGTTCGGTCGCGTATGCTGCAAGTGCCGTAAAACGTCCCGACTTTGACCTGCGAAACCATCGGTCATTGGCTTTGCTTGTAAAAGTTTGTTCACGCTGGGCAGTCGCCACTGCCACACCAAACCACTCGTTCAGAAACTTCCATCGTTGCGGCACGCAGTTGAAACGCTGCTGTGAACAGGCGCCCGAAGATTTTTGGGCACGGAGCACCCATGGCGATCAAGCACAACATTACCGTTGTCGTATAGTGCGACCATGGGGAAAAAACTAGCCACTGTACCCCCCTCTGTTAGTCTTTAGGAGGTTTGGAGTGGCGCTGCTGACTGGAATGGCAGCTCTTCTATCAACATGCTTGCGCGCCCATAGAAACTGAAACAAAAGCCACTCTCAAACAAGTGCGTAATGAAACTGTCGGCACGCCGTAGCGTCCCTGATTTGTCCTTTGTCTTGCCGTAACTGGCGGTACACATTTTGTGTAAGTATACTATTCGATATTTTTGGCCACTATTCGATTCGATTTGAGGTGAAATTTCACAATTCGTACACCCCTAGTACAAACATTTGCAGAAACAATTTGCGACAGTGAGCACTGCAAAATGGGCCATTAGTCACCTCCATCATAATACGAAGCAGTTTCTCTGACACCCCTCTCAAGTGTGCTACAGCACCTATTTGACAGAGAATGCTTTTTCCAATTTTCTGACAAATTGAAAGCTGCTTCTGTGGGCACTGTTAAATTACCTAGAGTCTTGTCCTGCATCTCCACTGCTTTGAACATCATGGAGATTTGGTTTGGTGAAGACAAATCTTGGCTTTTTTCTTTCAAGAGATCCTTGCACTGTAAGCATGGTGCTTTTTTCAGAAATGCTTGTACTAGGTATCCTGACACATAACAAACTATGTTTGATTCAAGTACATCTGCTGGTTTTACGGTGTCTGAAAGGTTTGAGCTGAAGGTGTCGGCCACAGTAGGACTTTCTTGATCGAGTCTTAATTTCTTTAGCTCAGTTAGGAGAACAGCCTTATCTGCTTGGCAGTTGCTGCCATCTGAAAGCTTGAAGAGCTTCCCGACAATGATATGCCTGAGACCGGCAGTGAACTGAAATGTGTTTGCAGTCTCGTTACAGCTGTGCTGCTGCCGAATGATCCCAAACAAGTTCTCCAAGGGATCCTGATTCAGACGACGAGCGGGCAAGAACTTGAAGTTATAGGATTCCTGCAGATCTGCCCACAGCATACAAACCGCTTTAATTGTCACCTGCCAGCCCTAAATGGTTCTTGGTTGCCTAGGTTCTTTGAATATCCAAGATTTAATCCATGCAATCCAAGAATGCAAGAATTCAATGTACCCTGTAGAAGTATTAATTGTATACCTCATTTTTTTCTCAGCTATCTTTACACAAGAACTGTTTAATGAATCAAACTGATCTATTTTCACAACAAACTCAGCTGTGCTTGTGGCTTCTGGTGGAGAACATTAAATGCTATGAATGCTTCTATTGCTAGATAGACACTGTTGCTGCGCACCCACTTTACTTTCATGTTACCAAATGCACTTTCATAGATGTGCCCTCAGTGAGTTTAGGTAGGCATTTTAGTTCCAGGTGATGTGTTGATTCATACAAATCCCAGGAAGCAACCTTATCACCAATAGGAATATCATGCTTCCTCAGATTATTCCTCATACATTTCAACAGGTGGGGGACGTCAAAAATGAAGGAAATCTTCTATTTATCAGCAATAAAGAAAGGCCTGTCAGGGCTCACACCCAGTGTCCTTGCAATAACGCAATTGCTGCTACCCTGGTCACAAACCAATGCTTTGACGAAGAGGCCACATGCCTTTAGCTCAATGATTAGCTTTTTCAATGACATTAAAAGGGGCCCTGCGCGAACTGTCCCCTCTCTTCTCAAAAAGGCTACTGCCTGTATCCATTTCTTCGCTATCCCAGAGACCACAAGTGCTGCAGTGTGCACTGTGCCATTTGTTCTTTCTCTGGCATTATCAACATATCCATGTATGATGTCTTGCTTAGGGTCATACTGCAGATTTTTTTTAAATGAAATTTTGTCAAAAATTAGGCAGCAAGCTCTGTCTTGAATTTCCCAATTTTTTTTCTTGCCTTTTCAATGAATAACTCGAGAATCTGAGGCAGAACTCCTGTCTTTATATTTACGGCCGACAACCACGTCCTTCGGGACTTCACTGTGGGAAGGCTCAGTACTAGGGGTGTGCGAATATTCGAGTTTCGAATTCGAATCGAATACTAACTAATCGAATAATTCGACAGTACGAATATCTAAAACGCGACAAAGGCCAATGGTGCAACTTGGTGAAGGTAGGGTGGCTAAAACTAACGCTAACGTCGTTACAATAGGCCTTCGTTAAAACTTTCACCAATTTCCTGGTTCAAAAATGAGCACGTGTTTACCTTAGAGGTTATGTTATTTCAGCACAAAAAAAAAAAGAGAAAGACAAGAAAAGTGGCAAGCCCTTCTCAACTTCACTTCCGAAACGAAGGTACGGACTTTTGAATAGTTCGGTCGCGTATGCCGCAAGTGCCGTAGAACGTCCCGAATTTGGCATGCGAAACCCTTCAGGATTGGCTTCACATGTGAAAATTTGATCACCCTGCACATTCGCCACTGCCGTACTGCACCACTCGTTCAGAAACTCCCATCGTTCCGGTGCTCAAACAAAACGCTGCTGTGAACGGGCGCCTGAAGATTTTTGGGCCCAGAGCATGGCCATGGAGCACAATAACGTGACCGTTGTCAGATGAGCCATATTGTACAATTATACAAAAAAAAAAAAACTAGCTACCGTACCACCACCCTCTGTTGCCCGAGAGGTTAAGAGTGGCACGGCTAACTGGAATGGCAGCTCTTCTATCAACATGGTTGCGCGCCCATAAAACCTGAAAAAAAAAAAAAAAACTCCCGAACAAGCATGTAACAGACCTGTCACCACGCCGTAGCTTTCTTGATTTTTCCTTTCTCTTGCCGTTACTGACAGTGCACGCTTCGATACTATTCGATATTTTCGGCCACTATGCGGCACTATTCGATTCGAGATGAAATTTCACTATTCGCACACCCCTACTTAGTACCTTTGATAGATATTCATATGCCTCAGGGCTTGTAAAGTAAAGACTGAGGGCAAACTGTCTAAGTTGCATCGGCCATCGTCTCCCATGTTTTTTCAGTGGTTGCAGATGCATTTGCACTCTTAGAATCTCCAAAAAATCCTTCTTTAGGTACCTGCCTGCTTCAAGAAGAAGCTGCGCATGAGATGCAATTGGTTTCTTGGACTTTTTAAGTCTTGCAACAATTTGATGGAGGTGGGAGTTCTCGTCGCAGTAGTGCTGAAGCCTCTTCATATAACGTGGAGTGAGCACTTTCCGGGTCCTGGTCCTGGCTCTTGGGGTTCCTGGAAAATCAAAAAGCCACATCACTAATGTTAAGTCTAAGGCTTTAAAACTTACACTTTGGTTAAATGGTTTGCTAAGTTTGGTACACTAGAAACACATACATTTGTATTTTAATGCAACGTATTATTACCTGGAATTTTGTGTGCATCCCTTACAAAATTTGCAAGCTGTGCCCAAATTGAAATACCAGGTCAGGCTAGTGTAAAAGGCTAATTTGGTATTTTTGCATGTTATGAGAACAAAATAAACACAGGCAAAATGTATTTTTTGTCACACAGCCACGTATATGACTGGCCAAAAGTAGGCGCACACCCAGTGGCAGACAGTAAAACGTTAAAACAAAAGGGCTTTAATGAAAGCATCTATTTAATGTAATGAGCTGTATCATTAACCAGTTGTAGTGCCAATATTTATATATTGGGGACGCATGTGGGGATAATTCCTTTTTGTTTTGTAGAATGAAGACACACTTACTGGAATTACTATGTAATCTTGCATTAATCTTGCTTTAATAAGAGGAAGAATACCTACTCTGTGTAGTTGGTGCTGTTGGCAATGGCTCCTGTGCCCCCTGGGATGCTGGCTCTTGTATTGGCGGAGAGATATTGAGGGGCACTGGAAAAGAATGCTGTATATCACTATATAAATTTAAGCAGGAGCAATGGCATTGTGCTTTATTTTTGGAAAGCTCCCACTTACTGGTCTCACGCCTTGATGCTGAGAGCTCTGGAGAGAAGTCGGGGAAATCTTGGTATTCTGAAAGTACACATCATTACATTAATTCTATATCTGCTTTAGAAAAAAACACATCAGATGAAATACACACTTTAAATCAAGTAAACAATGAAAATTACCATCTATGGAAGCAGCGAAACGAAGCTTCGACACTTGTGACATAAGAAATATTATTCGCGAAACCACTGCCGTTACAGGGTGGAAGGTACAAAATACTCATCAGGCAAAATTCGTTACAAAATTTATATTTTATAGTAATCGTGAAACCAAGGAATGATGAGAGTTTCTGAACAATCTCGACGGTCCCAACACACACACACCCCTACATTCTGGCGAGATAAGTGTTAGATCTCAATATCGGTGGAGGGGTATGAGACCCCCAGAGACCGCATTAACTTTAAGCCCCCTTGACTTTAAGGACTGCTGATAATAATCTAAATGTTTAACACAATCTAATCATTCATGAAGAACCCCAAAGAACGTTCTCTTTCACCTAATGCGATTACCATTACGTTCAATAATCACCGCTGTTCGCGCCCCTCGCGGATATAAAATCTCTTCTAAAAAACTTGTGCTCGATTATTAGAAACGCTGCACGCATAGCCACTTCAAATTGCCTAGGGGTCCTATTGAAAAATCACGCGCAATCCCTTTAGGTACAGTACACCGAAATCACAAACCAGACGTGGCGCGTGTGCAAGTTACACGGCAATGCCAAGCTGACACTGAACAATATGTGGTTTATGTATTCGTCATTATAGCAATATATTAGTTGATGTAACAAATGTCAAAGAAACGACGACGTACCATTGAACAAGAGCATAACTGACGCTCCGGCTTACCTGTTTACGGTGCGGAATCAACAGATCGACTCCATGAAAGCGTGAAACGTACCCCTCGATCTCGATCGCTGCGGCATTCCTAAATTCGCCGGTAAACTGAGTCAGCTACTATTGCTGTAAAGATAAAAGGGCGTCTGCGAACTGAAGCGAAAGGTGCTTCCGCATTTACGTTGCCGCCGAACAATTTGAACGCCAACGGCCACGGAAAAGATGGATACAAATTGGATTTTGGTCCAGTTAGTCATCACTGAAGTCCTAAAACGTTGACACTTCAATTAAAAAGCAGCTATACATATTAAGTCTAAACATAAGTAACTCTCTAGCTATCCAAAGCAGAATAACGTATTTGAATGATTCATTGGCTTGCGCAAAACAATTTCTTAAAGTGTAAAATTTGGGTGGTTTAGCGCCCCGAGCAGGGAAAATGCGAACTAAGATAGCCGACCGCTAAAAGAGGAGTTAGTAGCTCCACTCTGCGCGCATATCGATGGAACTCGCCGCGGTCGATTTTTTCGCCCTCTGTGGCGATCGCGAGAACTTGAGACTTTCCGGGGCCTGGCCAACGGCCACGGAAAAGATGGATACAAATTGGATTTTGGTCCAGTTAGTCATCACTGAAGTCCTAAAACGTTGACACTTCAATTAAAAAGCAGCTATACATATTAAGTCTAAACATAAGTAACTCTCTAGCTATCCAAAGCAGAATAACGTATTTGAATGATTCATTGGCTTGCGCAAAACAATTTCTTAAAGTGTAAAATTTGGGTGGTTTAGCGCCCCGAGCAGGGAAAATGCGAACTAAGATAGCCGACCGCTAAAAGAGGAGTTAGTAGCTCCACTCTGCGCGCATATCGATGGAACTCGCCGCGGTCGATTTTTTCGCCCTCTGTGGCGATCGCGAGAACTTGAGACTTTCCGGGGCCTGGTTTCGCCTTGAATCGTGAAGGCGCGCGAGCGAACACGATAAGGAAGGGGAGAATAGCGAGAACCGGTGCGGCAAACGAACGGAAGAGGGCGCGCAGCTGCAACTCAGTTTCAAATCGCTCGCTGAGCGAGAGCCAATCAGTTCAAACCAGGGGGCGCGCAGGCGCACTGACGTTTAACCGGTTTAACTGCGTTTAAGCCGTTCAGGCAGTTGACGCATTTGAGGGTCGTTGTGAAAGAAGTTCTTGCAGCGCAGTGTGTAATGCCGAAATAAGTTTGTTGCGCGCATGTATTTTTACCACGTTGATTAATATTACGTGCCGGTATCGTCGCTGGAAGTCGTGGAATGGACACGTACTTACACCGCGTGTCGGGACGGACGCATCGTTGTTTGACATGGAATCGTTGACGGCCATGTGTTGTAGCCCCAACGAGCGCGAAGGTTTGAACAAGATCACAAGCGTGCGCCTTTTGACGAGACTCGCCACAGCGAATATCGCTCTTCGGTGAGTTCAAGAACGTTGCCAAATCGCGTGACTGTGCATGACAACTTTGTGTAGGTAAGATTGCTCGAGCGGCGAGCTGCCATAATAGAGATGGTGTGCAAGAGGAAGTGTTTGATACGAAAGTATGCCTTGTACTAGTGTCTCTGCCTTCTGTGGTGTTCGTTATACGCTTCCGCGGAGCCGTTGCCGTGTGCGTCGATTAGAGCTAAAAACAGCCTGAAGAATATGCGTTGCATTGCGCGATGCTATGCTTGTGTTATGCAGGCCTTGTGTTGTTTTGCCCTTCTTCCTTGACTGTATGCAATGCGGCATCCTTGCATGAAATGACGTGCACATGCCTTGTCACTATAAAATTGAGTCTGCTTTTAAACATTACTGGTCGCCCCGTACCCTTTCTGTGGTGGAAATGCAACAGACATTATCGTTCAATAAGCATAGTTACCCGCCACGGTGGTCTAAATATATAGTTGTTAAGGTGCTCGACTGCTGACCCACAGGTCTTGGAGATCGAATCCCGGCCGCGGCGGTCGCTTTTCTTGAGGGCTCGCGAAGTGCTTGAGGCCCGTGTTCTTAGATTTAGGTGCCCGTATTAAGAACCCCGGGTGGTCAAAATTTCTGGAGCCCTCCACTACGGCGTCGCTCATAATCCTGGTTTTTGGATGTTAAACCCCATCAATTATTGTTATAAGCATGGTTATAGTTAACTAACGTGCAAATCAACTTTATAAAAGTAGACGGGTGTGCAGATAGAGAGACACATGTACACACACGGCGCGGTCACGCATACGCCATGCTGCTCAGAGGCTATGTGTTTGTAGCTGCGTCGCCGTCTACGGTGCCGCGCTCGTTTTTGCAAAGAATGTACGTAATTGTTCTATATTAAATATTTTAGTCTGTCTGTCGCAGATCGTAGCTCTTGGGTGTGTACAGACACAACCAAATCAATCGATTAGCCAAGGGAAAGCATAGGACGTTTTGCTGGGCGAGTTGGTAATATTCCATTATTAAACTTAGCGCAAAATAACACGCACAGAGTGAAGTGGTAACATACACAGCGCAGAGTGGTAACAGCGAAGTGGTAACATACTGCGCTGTGTATGTTACCACTATACTCTGTGCGTGTTATTTTGCGCTAAGTTTAATAATGGAAAGCATAGCGGACTTTAATTGTTGGCTTTAACTGTAGTGTAGTAATAATGGCCTAAATTGAAATGGAATAAAGTGAACGGAAAATCGCCCTTTGCGTTGATGGTATCTAAACGCCCGATGCTCAGCCGATTGAGCTACGACGGAAAGCGCTTCGCCGTACGCTTTGCTGGGAATTTATGTATGTGTAGTCCCTTGGAGTGTTAGCCAGTGCCACTCGTACTCAAGGCGGTGAGCGTGGAACACTCTTCTTTGCCAGAGTTTGTCACGTGGCACGCGATCTTTTCCATGAGGCGGCAGCTGACCGATAAAACGTCGCATGCGAACTTGAGGCATAAGTCAGCCGGGGCAAGGACTTCGCGGTGAATGAAAGAAAAAAAGGGGATTTTTGGAGGGCCTCGTTTCTTTTTTATACACAACCAAAACGATCGAAAAGATCCCCTTATTTCGTAGATTCAGCGAGGGCGTCGCCCCGGTAGACTTAAAGCATCAAGTTAGCATGCGAGGGTTTATTGGTCAGCTGTATGTGGTGCTAAGACCCCGCCGCGGTGGTCTAGTGGTTATGGCGCTCGACTGCTGATACGAAGGTCGCGGGATCGAATCTCGGCCGCGGCGGCTGCATTTTCGATGGAGGCGAAAATGTTTGAGGCCCGTGTACTTAGATTTAGGTGCACGTTAAAGAATCCCAGGTGGTCCAAATTTCCGGAGCCGTCCAGTACGGCGCCTCTCATAATCATATCGTGGTTTTGGGACGTTAAACCCCAGATATTATTATTATTACGTGGTGCTAAGATCAAGTGCCACGTGATGCCCTCTGTCGAAAATGAATGTTCCAAACTCGCCACCTGGGCTACGTGCGGTGCTGGCTGAGACTCCTAGGGATAACAAATACATAAGTACCCAACGAAGTAAACGGGGAAGCGCCAGACGTGTAACTAGAAGGTTGTGGATTCAGATCCCACCGACGGAAAGGGTGAGTTTTCGTCCACTGTAATCAATTTCAACGTACGCCATTATTACTACACTACAATTGAAGGGACACTAAAGAGAAACAATGAATCGGTTAAGATCGATAAATTGGGCTCTGAGAACTCTAATGTCGTTAATTTCGCCACAATAGGTTTATTAATAGAGGAGAAAACCAACGTCAAAGTTTCATTTTTAAATTTCGTGCCGAAATCTTCCCGCGTGACGTCACTGCTTTCAAAGTGTATTTATCTTATGTTGACGCCATTTGCTCAATAAAATTACCCCAAACATGGTATGTCAAGTTTCTGGCCCCCTCAGAGGACAATGTACTTCATTTTTACGGATTAGGAACTACGTAGTCCCTAGTAGGCGCCGTCAAAACATGTAACGTCACGGCGAATGGTGTGGAAACTTCAAGGTGGCGTCGCCACCCACATTTTGTTTTTGCGTATTTTCGTGCTTACTAAGCATCTTCTCGCAGCAAGCGTGGTGGTTTTGGTATCGTGAAAGACTAATTTACTAATATGAGAAAAATCGTTTTGCTCTTCAGTGCCCCTTTAAAGACGACAATTAATGTCCGCTATGCTTTCCCTGGCTTAATTGTCTGTTCGATTAATTTGGTTGTGTCTAACAAAGAAACGAGGCCCTCGAAAAAATTTCCATTCGCTCGTTCATTAGGTTTGTACACGAGGCTCACTGTAAGGCAATTCATTTGTCTGAAACACGTTTTGAACTGGTAGTAACATTGAGTGCACACATACAAATACAAACTTAATTCATTCGAAGTAGCACAGCACGTATATGTAAGTTATCGTTGGTGGATGTGAACTTCAGTTCAATTAAACTTGTTAAGCGAGTGCATGCTCTCCTTGTTGCTGTATCTGTGTGAGAAAAACTGGGGCAAATATTGGTCCTGCCACTCCATATTTTCATTGTTTGATGAACCATAAATTGTCTGTATAGTAAAAGTTCCATTGACGGAGAAGTAGCTTCGTTACATTGTATGCAAAAATGGGTCTGCATTTGTTTTTCGCGCATGCTTTGTCGTAAGTTTTTATATTTTTGTATCTTTTTCTGATTAAAGCTCTGTTGTAAGTCAGCGCTTGTGCTTGTCATTCGTTTCTGTGTGCTTTGCCTCGTTTTCTTTTCCAGAATTTATTGGGATAAATTTATACATCACTAATCTACAGGAACTGCCTCTAGGCAATCTGTAGACCACAGTATATTTGTGAGGTAATAAGTCCGTAGACACTCTATATACTGGATAATCTACAGACAATAATGGATAATCTACAGACATTTGTCTGTGGATATTTTATAGACAAAAGTAAACCAAAGTAGATTTATATGAGCCTATAGACTTTTGTTTATAGACATTCTGCAGACATCGGTTTAAACGCATGAATTTTTATCAATCTACAGACCTTCTATAACCAATCTATAGACTTAGACTTTCTTGTAGACTGGTCTATAAAAACGAGTGCGGCCACTATTCCATAGACTGTCTATAGACCAGTCTAAAGAATTCAGCTATAGAACGTCAATTGATTTTATAGACAGATGTCTACAAACTTTATATGGACTATCTAAACATATTTTTGTAAGGGAGAGGCCGTCCAGAGGAAAGACCTCTGGCCAGGGGAGGAGAGAGACATTAGGTACTCACAGTACCTTCAGGTCAGTAAAAAGGGGAAAAAATAGAACGAAAACTCACAAATACACTGCCGCCCGACACGCGACCGACACCGCGACAACAGATCGCACCAAACCACTAGGCAGAAAAATCACTGCTGCGAGAGCGTCGCACGACCGGCCACGTCGCTCGTAGACCGAAGAATGTCGGCGCACTAGGAGCCGCTGGAGAACGCAGCCGTTTAACAGTACCAATTGCTTCGCCACACTGCAAACGAAAAAGTCGACCGCTGGCGGCTAATGCTAACTCCTTGAAGGTTCTGGTTGATTTCATGCTCGTCCCATGCAATTCTAAAGATTTCTACGTAAGCTACGTGGAACACAGTCTGAAGACACGTGCTTCCACAAGCTAACAAGGACCTCATTGCTATATCGAGTATAACCAATTTGTAGTGTTCTGTGAGCAATAAGATACACCACACATTGAATAACCTATTGTGTCATTCTCCATCATATAAGTTACAGAGGCGCTTAAGTCTCCATGCGTACATGGAACGCGAAAGCAGGACTTATGTGGGTGTGATGACTATATCGACGGGCATACTATCTCAAAACCCGTCTCATGACCTTTGCCACTTGATTTTCGTCACATGACGTCATCATGTAGTGACGTCATCATGACGGCATGTGACGACGTTATCACATACCTTGTAACGACATCGCAGTTTTCGGCTGCACGGATGCTCGAAGGCATAAAGCTACCGAGACAAGCGACGGAGGACACGCATCACACACGCTATGAACCCACGCTATAGCTATGAACCAATTCGCCCAAATTTAAGTCTTAAAGCAACAAATGTCGGACCGTAGTCACGCCCCATTCGACAAATTTCCTTGACAGCCTTTTGGGACTACTAATACACAGAGCCTTAGGTAATATGATATGATGAAAGAATTTGGTGAAGTCTATCTGCATTGTGCATTTTATGAAAAGACCACTTAGAAATCGTATTTTCACACAACGGAACGATCTTTTTTAACATTCAAGAGCACTCCAACACATCCACCTACTGGTGGCGTTTCCTCGTACGATGTGTTCCTTTTGCTCTTTGGTTTCGTTCTGTATTTTATACGTTTTTGCAGATTTCGCGGCTTGTTTGTTCGTGTAACATGCGCAAATATTCACTGCATATAGGTATTTGTGCAGAATAGGCAGTTGAAACTCTAACTATATACTTGCGTAGTGGGCCCTAATGCAGCCTACCTTCCAGCACGTGCGCAAATATTAATGAAGACACACAAGAGACATTGTTTTTCACCAAAACGGCAACATCACGAGCCCTAAGGAAAGTGCAGATTCAATCACGCACGTCTCTTCACGTATGCCAGTTTTCTTTCCTACCACCCTCCTGCACGTGAGGTAATCTCGTGCCGCGCTCCGTGTTCTTTACGCAGGCGTTTTTATTTATATATCAAGAAAGAACGAATGTTCATCATAGCACATATACTACGTGACGCTGTACCAAATGGCCGTGTATCCGCCGCAGCTCCAACTAAACTTCCGGGTGCCACAACTTTCTACTAGCACAGGTGAAGCGAGTGCTTGCACCCAATGTCATCTTGGAAAGAGAGCCGTTTGCTCATAGCGTAAGTGTTATTGCTGTTTTACCGTAAATATTAGGGTATTTGAATATAAAAGCTTATTACGTTGATAGATGAAATTTTACCTTTGACAGAGTAACTGATGAAGTAACTGATTAACTGCGCAGTAGTGCTAGCAAATTTTGGAAGACGTTGAACGCTATATTCTCAGCTGTATCCTCGTGTCTATCCTCGTGTCAAGACTTGTATATGCTCCCCTTGGAGGAATAAATATCGCAGGGATATTATTTTTTAAGCGAATGACTCCAGCGCGAGACATGATTTCAATGCTCGACATCTGCATGAGCTCATCAAGGTTGTACTGAATAACTTTTCCGGAATTTTTATGGGACGTACGAGGCACAGGGTTGCGCTTTTGCTACGTTCCCTCAGTTGACTGTGAGGTATATTCTTTTCATTTGCTTGCATTTTGCTCAATAGGAAGTAGACGCGCAGGTCTCCCATTTGCACCCCCTCCCCGCTCCTCGTGGGGTGGGGGAGGCAGTCATTCAGGACTGTATCTGTGAGAAAATTCTACCGTCGTTGTGACTAAACTTTGGAAGTTTGGATGTAGAATGTGCACTTCAACAGTAAACTACCCATCTAGAACAAAATGCCGCCGCTGTTTAGGGCTGCTAAAGTCGGCGGCACAGATGGCTAGCGCACATTACCCCCCCCCCCCCAGCCTCCCTACCCCCACTTTTTAAACCCACCCGTAACTCAGTTGTTTAAACTGCGCACAGTATGTTTAATCTGCGCACGTCAATTCCACCCTTGTGTATAACGTTATTTAATAACTTCACAGTATGCCGCGTCCCTTCACGTCGATCCTTTAATTAGGAGCGTTTCAAAGAATCATTGAACCTTAAGTCTGCGTTTTAATATTAAAAACGGAAGCCCGCGGTGGCGGCTTAGTGGTAGCGACGTTTCACTGCTGAGTTCGAGCTTCGATTCCCTGTCACGGCGGCCGCCTGTCAGTGGAGGAGTTTTAAAAAAAAAAGAAATAAAGAACCAGTGCAGATCACATACGCTATAATGGACCCCCGTTAATGAAATTATACCGGAGTGCCCTACATGCCACAACCGCTAATCGTATCATAATTCTCGAGCAAAAAAAAAAAAAACCGAGAATTTATTTGAAGTATAGAAAGCCTCCTTACTTGGTTTTTCCGGTGTACTTGTTTTAGTGAAATAATCAAGGCGTCTTGCTTGGAATCTGCGGTAGGCCATTCTTAGCAAAAGTCTGTTCCCAAGTTTTGGTCTTCATAGAAGCAAAATTCACGTAAGAATTTCAAATTTGGCAGAAATCGAATGCATTTTATGTACGCCATGCTTCGCAAAATTTTGCCGCTTACGGCTTGAGAGGCAGTTCCAGGGACTGATTGATGGACTGATTGACTGGTTCCATGATTGACTAATTAAATAAATAATTTCTTACTTCATTCATTCAGTTATCAATTCCTAAAGTACCCATGAACAGCTCTATGCCTTGCTAATAGTGCACCTTTTCTAAACAAAGAGAAGAAAAAGGAAAACAAAACAAAATACACCGAAAACACTGTTGTCCATGCAGCGAAACGAAAGAAATTCTTCAAGAACAAAAATCGGGCTCTGATCAAACAAACCACAAAAGATAAATATGTCTAGCTCACACCACAAAGTACTTTTTCGTGTTATAGTAGGTGTATTGACTTTAGAAGCATAAAACAGGTTCACACAGAAAATGCCGGAATTACGCAAATGAGAGCAAGGCACATGGAAAACTACTGCCTACAGTAAGCGCGTACATGATAAATCGTTGTGAATTGATATAAATCTGATTAGGTGATCAGAATATTTTCGCCTTATTTCTAAAGGTCCAAACTTAAACATGCACAGTACAAGCACCGTCTAATAATATACACAGCGTCAAAAAAAAAAAAAAAAAGAGAGAAAGAAACCGATCCTGTAGTATACGAGTGAAGCGTCGCTGAACTCGTTTAATGCTTGTCATATTAGTTTACTCGATGGTGTTTTATACAAAACAAGTAAGCTCTACATTTTATTAAACTAAAGAAAACTGCAGTAGAACAACGCTATGTAATATGTTCCCTAATGGTTAGTCAGCAATCAGTTATTATTTCGAGGACGCGGACGGTATTCGGACCCACATATCTGTAATGTGCTAGCTACATTTCGTGAAGTAGATACAATGGTTAATGCATAGGCACTGTTGAAAGCTGTGCAGAATTTGCAAAATTGGGTATCATCTTAATATTTGCTTACGATGCTTAAGAGTGTGTCTTATGAGCAGCACAGAAATAAGCCGTAGAGTTGCCGAGGTAAAACCAGAAATATCATCAAGAATAAACTTAGCGAATGCGATAGGTAGGCCATGAAAAAGCTCTGTGTCAAGACAAATGCACGTGAGTGAAATAGAGATTTCGCTAAGCATTTCTGAATGAAGCGTTTAAACGTGTAATATGGCAGTTGTCAGCCTTGTCTTCCAATAAACCATACGTCATGTTTATGATTACCGGCGACTAGCACCATGTCAAGCACGACGAGTGACACAACTTAAGTCTGCATGGCGTACGAGAAGTTTACCAGACATGATCTTAACAGCGAAGCTGTTGAAGCCGGCCGTAATCTGTCCAATGCGAAGACAAAACATCGGGTGCGTGTTAAAGAGATGTTGGATTGCAGCGGCAATCTAGCCCAGGCCATCTGCGTGGCAGGCAGGTGTTCTAGCAAAGAGCCACGCAGGTGCAAGACAATGCTTTAGAAAAAAAAATTGGACCATCTCCCCGAAAGGAACCCTGATGGGATGCGAAGCAGCAGCCTTGCGCACGGGTGGCGTCACGGGTTGAACGGCGCTAACGCGGGTGCTGCGGTGAGCGCTAGGAACATTCGTTTGAAGCGAAACTCGGTGTAGCGTTTACTGGTGTAAACGTTTGTTTGAAACGCAGACACGGGAGGCGAGCGGGCGTTGGAGCCGGCAGGTGCGGGCGCTCCGGCGGGTGAGGGGGAGAGTGACGTACGCACGCACCTGCGAGGGAAGAGTGCGAGGAGAGCGTGGCGTCAACGCCCAGCTGCGGCGTGACCTACTTGGCACTGCTCCAACACCTGCGCCTAGGGAAGCGCGTTGCCTCGCGTTTGCGCGGACGGAGGGACAGCGTTACACAGGCTAGTCAAACAGCTGCTTCGCATCTAAAAAAAAGACCGTATACATGCGCCACGTGGTGCGAGGAGTCCTGTCATAACGGGTATAATATTGCGTAGCAGAATATAGTATAGCAAAGGGGTAAGAAGGAAAGTGAGGGTGAGGAGGAGTGATGTGAAGGAGAGGATGGGAGAGTGCAGGGCATAGCATACCCATGTGTAGTATGGTATAGCAAGGGGGTGAGAAAGAGAAGTAAGGGTGATGTGAAACAGTAAGCACCAACTAGGCCAAACGCAAGTTCTCCTGAAGGGTGAGGAGGAGGGAAAGAAGCAGGGGAAGGCCACCAGCTCCGCTGTCTCCTCAGTCCTCGCACCACTATTGCGTAGCTGCCCGAATTTTTTTTGTGGTAGTCCAGAAACGCAAGGAAGAACATATATGTACATACTTTCCAAACACGTCACCCATGTACCGAACTTCGATGCAATAATGCCTGTACGTGTGAGCCAAACTATGTGCGTGTTGCTATACTGGGGACTAAGGAAAGAAGTGGAAATTTTTAAGAGCTCGTTTTTCTTTGTATACACAATAAAAATGAGCACTAACAGACAATAATGCTAAGGAATGTATAGGGGATGGTATTAGTAGTAAATGTAAGGTAAATGTGAAGGAAGAAAAGTGGACGAAAAGATAACTTGCGCGGGCAGGGACCGAACCTGCGACCTTCGAATAATGCGTTCGATGCTCTACCAACTGAGCTACCGCGGCGGCCATCCCCCCGTCCACTTTATGGGGTATATATGTACATTAAACGTGGGAGTGTCAGTCAGCCCCCAAGCACCCTTGACGGCGGTATGTGGAACACTTTTTCTGCCTGTTGGCGTCACGTAGCACGTGAACTTATTATGAGCTGGCAGCTCACCAGTAATCCCTCGCATATAGCACCTGAAAGCATGATGTCTGCCAGAACGAGACCTTCGCAATGAATGAAGGAAAGAAGTGGAAATTTTTAAGGGCTCGTTTTTGCTTGTTATACACAATATTAATGAGCACTAAGAGACATGAGCACTAACAGAATGAGCACTGTACTGGGTACTAGCGGTAATAAAACAGCTCGTGAGCTTTTGAGCGCATATTATTGCGATAGCAATTATATGGATACTCTCGGCTGGTTTTGCCGTCGCCGTCGCCGTCTGTCGACGCTGTCATGTCCCGGATATGTATATATATGTACATATGAATAAAAACCACAAAGAAAACATTTTCGAAGCGCACCACCGGGGTTCGAAACTTCGACCCCTTGCTCCGCAGCGCGCTGCCTTAAACAACTCGGCCACGCGCCTCCGGCTGTTTAGCATAACGACGGCGAGCTATTTATATACACAATTTAACGCTAACGACACGCAGAGGTCGGAGGTGCTTCAGAATGTGTAGTATTACCCGCGAGATTACCTGAAGGGCGCGTTTAAAGCAACGCTGCGTCATTTTTCTTCAGAAGCGCACGTAAAGGTGGCCCCTTTCTGTAGCCACTGTCTATGTGGAACGCCGAGTAAACGATGCGTCTAAAGCCACCACGCGGGAGGAGACGCGGAGGGGTCACTCCACGCGCCGCAGTTTTAAAGAAAAAGAAGTCTAAGAGCGTTGGGTTGTAGCGCGCTGCTGAAACACGAAGAAGTAACATCCGCAACAGTTAGTTCGCGCTCGTCCTGTGTGTACCTGTGCGTTCTTTTCGAGTGTCCCTCCTTGTGTTTGAGCAGTGCGCTGCAAGTGTCGAGCTGTGACCGTTTTTAGTTCGCGGTCGTCCTGTGTGTGTTCTTTTCGCCTGTCCTTTGCGCTGGAGCGGCGCGTTGCAAGTACTGAGCTGCTTGCCGTTCTTCGTGTGACATTCTAATTTGTTGCTATCGCATTCATTGCTTCATCGTTGCGGCGAAACTGTGACTTTTTTTTTATCACAAAGAGAATTGCCACATGCGTTAGTCACACTTTAGTCACGTTATATTCTAACCTATGATGTACTTGTTTGGCGCAAAGATGTAACGTTCGACGTTGTGACAATTGTCCTGCCTAGTGAATTGTTTTAGAATGAAATACTACCGTTTTAAAGATATCCCGGCAAGCCACATAAAGCGTTATAGGCAGACAAGCTTTACACAAACAGTGGTTTGCAAATCTGCAGGGTAACACACGAATGTCTCTATTCTCGTTATTTTGTGTTGTTACTGTCATTGCAATTTCACAAATGCTGAACGCGCATTCATACTAGTGACGTAATTCAAGTCAAGTCAAGTTTTATTTACAACATGCACGAAGTACAATATTGAAGGCCACCCTAGCAAGAAAGCTGTAAGCATACAGCTTGACGAGGCCAGGGGGCCGCAACCAGGCAACAGCAGCAGTGCACACATGCGCAATACAAACAAAGCTTTTCGTTGTTCTAGCTAAATTGCTACAACACAGCCTTCTTTGGTGATAAATACATTCAAATAAATGCATGGGCACTGTGAGCAGGCTAACATACGTGTGAATAATATGACCACCAAGGAAATATGTTCTGTTACACTGTCAAAAATGGATATGAAGAAAATTGTTACCATGTCCCGCTCGACGACCATATGTTCTTCAGAAATACGGTGTATACTTCACTGCCGAAATTACAGCCCTCAGCCGAAGCACTGTCAACTTTATACACCCATTCACCTCCTTCGTAGGGTCCGGAAAGTGAAGAATATGCTCTGGTTGATGAATTAACAAGCAGATTTATTTTTTAAAGCACTCCTTGCGGAGGAAGCGTCCAACTAGCGCAAACAGATATTTCTGTGGCGATTAATAGCGCCGGACGTTTCCTTCCTGTCGCAAGCCGCCCATCATCGAGAAGCAATGTCACATACCCCATTGACAATGCTCCGCACCGCGCTAGGTTTGTGACATGATAGGTTGCTACCAAAGCTATCTTGTTTCAACTCTGTTTTGGATGTTCAATCACGTCAACGTATATGACCCACTCTATTGAATACAAGTTCGACGCGAAACTTGCTAACACTGTGAATAATATCTGTTCGTATAATATGAAGAGTTCTTGCTTGCGCAGCTTGCTCATCTCACCTTCTGCAGGACGAGTGAGCGGTTGCTGACGATGATCCCTGCGGACGTGTTGGTCTGCAGGTCTCGGCCTTCGAACAGCCAGCTGATCTCGCTGACGGGTGGGTTGGCAGCCACGCTGCACTCCAAGTACACGTCGTGGTTCTCCAGGATGCTGCTTTGCCGTAGACGATTGCCCAGTCGCACCACGAGCTGCGGTTTGTCTGCACGAAAAAGAAAAAATACGTTCTAGTTGAAACGTATCGTTAGTAGCATGACGCGTAAACATCCAACAGACAGCTTAACATGATTCCACATTACAATTATGATGCCACATATTTAAGAGAAATGGGCGCAGCTTGGCAGTTCATTCCCAATAAATTGTGTTGAGCCCACATTGGGCTCAACAGGTAAGTGCCTTTACCACTGCCGAAGTCCCTTGGCCTGTGAAGAATGAATAAACTGCAACCTTACACTTGAGAGGTCGTTGAACACGCAATCTCACTGGAGCCAGCGTTTTGACTAGATGATCTGTCTTCGTCAGGGCCACGAATGCTTCCCTTAGCTCGTAGTGTCTTTCAATGGTTTCGCGTAGATATTTTACGTGTGCTGACGCGGGGTTGTGGCCGAATGACGATGACCATGATGATGATGTCTCTCGATTCATTTATTTATACAGCCACGGACTAAATGTAGCTGGTAAGAGGTAAGTGAGATTGGGAGCAAAGAAAGACACTCGCTAAATAACGCTCGCTAACCCACTAGCACATCCAAAGTGGCATAATATAACAAGCTGACAAGGACTGATAATGGTGTTCGAGAGCGTCCTTTCGCAAACCTTGCAAGTCAGGGTGCAGAAAGATACTGTTGTTCTTTCAATGCAGATCGAAGGTGGATCAATGTAGAATGAGATGCTGAATCTAAGCTCTAGATACACGGAGGTTGACAAGGTTCACAAGCAGGGGGCAGAGGTGCCGACATTGTCGTGCTAGTTAGCAAGAGTTTGCCATTCATAGAATATATCAGAGGTAGCGGCTGTGTTAGCAAGTAGTTTGTTAATAAACATTTCCTGATATCGAATGCGGGCCAGGTATTTGCGTCTCACCCGTTTTTGCATCTCTGTATACATGTTAATATACTCTAGGAAGCGCCGCACTTGTGGCATTTCGTAGTGAGAGGTTGGTGCCAAATTCTCATCGGTGTTCTCGCCGAGAGTAGTTGCAGATTTTAGGAAGGCGTACCGTTGCGTCACTCGCTTAGCGCTGCAGTGGCGCAGTATATCTCGGAGCGTCAAATGCGTCAAATCACGTGGAAGTCTCTCAAATGGCCGCAACCTATCCCGAAGAGAAAAAGTAAGCGTTACATTCGCGTCTCCATGCAGCATTTAGTGTTGAGAAACGCTTCACATAATACATGTTAAAAAGACTTGGCGTGCAAACACAGACACAAGAGAGTAGTCAAGACACCACAAACACTGTCTTTGTGTTGTCAAACACGTACACAAGAGAGAAGTCTTGAGTTCGCTCTTGTGTGCACGTTTGCACGCCCAGTCACTTTAACATGAACACCTACGAACTAGCTCAGCTCTCTGTTTTTGTAAGCTTCACGTAAACTTTGTGTTCGTAGGTGGTTCCCTCCGTTATTTTTTCGTGCTTCTCTTCATGATCCCGTCTTTAACAATTTTAACACTAACTTGACTTAGATTCCTGCCCATCAGTGATAGTCCATAGCCAAGCTGTCATGCGTCACATCATAAAATCCAAGAAGAAAGCTGCAGGAGTGTGCAAGCACGTTAGGTGGAGTACTTTCCTGTTTTGTAGTACCGGGGAAGTGTTACCTGCAACTGTCGATATGCGAGATTGAGTGTGAAAATATACGCTCAAGTTGTTTCAGTACCACGCGCGTGGCACTGTAAGAAAGAAACAATCAGAACTGGTCAGGCAACAAACAGCGGTAGCGAATATTGCCGTTGATATTAAGCGAGAAAAGATTACCTTGGCCGGCAACCTAATGCTCGGGACAGACAACTGGAGGGCAGTTAAAGCAAAGGAATGGATACCAAGGGAATGGAAAAGAAACCGAGTACGGCAGTGACTTGGGGCGACGAAATTAAGAAGTTCGCAAGGACAACATGGGATCAGCTAGCCCAAAATAGGATAAATCGGAAACCATTGGGAGAGGCCGTTGTCTTGCAGTGGAAGTAAAAATAAGTTTGAAAATTACGATCTATAGACATATTATAGATACACTGTACAGTTTCAAGGAGGTTTAAAGAAAGCTCCTTGTAAACTTCGTAGATCCGTACAGGCCATTAGTTCATAGGAGAAGAAAGCGACGTTCCGCAATATAGGTAACGCGATTATTATTATTATTATTATTATTATTATTATTATTATTATTATTATTATTATTATTATTATTATTATTATTATTATTATTATTGAGGCAATGCCCATGAAGGAAATGCGTGTGAGAGCGCCAGCAGCATAGACTTTATGCACTAAAGCTACCTACAAGCAATGAAGTGCGGAGTACAAGGCGAAACAAGGTAGACTGTTTTAGTCCATACGTCCGCGACATCACCGTAATTAGAATTGCCACACAGTCAGTCATATTTTGTGTCCACGCCCGTTCTCCGAACTGATATGAGTGCGCTCAAAGTCATACCACCTAAAGGCCATATCGTTTCTTTACTGGTATCGCTGGGCTGCGTCATCATGAACATGAGTCTGCAAGCGGCAGCTGCGAGAGGGAGAGCGCTTAATTTCGTATACGGCGGTTCGTAATCGAAACCGAACGCTCTCATGTAAGCTTTCAGTTAATTAGTTTGAAATATGGTAGGCTCGATTGTTAGCACACTCGTTCCTTTTCCGGAATAATTCCTACACTCTAAACCCGGTAACTCATACTGCAACCCATACGCAGTTTTAACCCATAAAATAAGGGTTACAACGAGAGTTGTTTTGACTTTTTAATGTTTTCCGCGATGTTTAAGGGATACGGTGTCCATCTGCTCAGAAAATATAGGTTTCGGAGCGCTTTTATAGGTTACATTAGCAAAAACTAACGTGTAACCCTTACACAGTAACCTATACACGGCGGCGCAACTTTCTCACGCAATAAAAGCGCTAGAGAGGCTCGCTTGTTGCCTCTCGAAGGTTCAACAGGGGGAGACGCCATTTTGTCAGTTTCATCTCTCCTTGATGCTTTGTTTTCGTGCTTTATGGGAAGCGTGCTATTATGGCGGCGTGGCGGTTGTACGTTTCGCGCCTCGTGAATTAGTTTTCGGTGGTTTGGGGTACCTCTCTCCGTAACCATGGCCTTCACGAACAAGGACATGTTCGGCGTTTTACGAGGCCAATGTAACAAACAGGTGTGCGACTGCCAGCAGTATACAGTGACTGGTCCGTCGAAGATAAAATGCGATATTGCGACCATTGCCCGGGAGTCCACGGGAAGGTAGTCGAGCTTGGTAAGTGCCGTTTGTTCAAACTACATGTGCCTGCGCGTAGCATTTCGAATGTCGGTAGCACTTGCAAACTCTTCTGTGTTGTGGACTGCGTCCTTAACTCTTACACGAACAGTTTCTCTAGTAGCACAGTGCGACATTGCTATGCACCGTAGCCTCCTGTCAACGAGGCTGTGTCTGTTTAAGCATGGCGCATGTGGAGGTGAAGTGGGCGCGCGTTTACTGTTTTCGGCTTTGTGAGGACGCTGCTGCCGGCGCCCTCCGCACTGAAGCTTGGTAGATAGATTGCGTTCATTACGTGTTGCATGTCCATTTACAGATAAGATTTCTCTATGTTATACCCGCTCGCCTTTCTTTGCGGCTCCTGTGGCTTTTCGTAGCGGAGCCGTCGTTTGCGCCTGGGGGTTATGCAATTACGAAATGCCTTCACGAATTTCCTCTTGCCCAGATGTAATATTATGTATCTTGTTCAAATTTTCTCTGTGTTACTTTGCACAGACTCATGTCCTCATCATTACCTTTTGCAATAAAGATTATATTATTTGTTCAAGAAGTCCTGAAGTGGCTGCTTAAAAGCTTGCCATCGTTTTTCGGAATGTGTACAGCCACTGCTGCAAGGAAAAGCTAGTTCGGAAAGCCAACATGAAAGGTTGTGTCGCCAGGTTCGAGCTGAAATTGCTCTATCCTTAGAGTAAGTCGTATCGTTTTCATCTCTGGTCTTCTGATTTAGCTCTCAATTATTACCTAATCACGATGCTTGCGTGTTATATATTTCTTGAAACTAACCCAGAAGCGTTATTGTTATGAAATATTCATTGTATTTGACATTTTCAGTGAAAATCAGATTATTACGAGCTGCAACACAGCAGAGTGCGGCTGGCAGTATGATGCGCTTGGGAAGGCACTTTCTAAAAAGTATCGATGGTACATGTGGGAAGATCCAAAACCAGGCAGGCGTCTTCAGCAGACACGAAGCCATGTCTATGTAAGTCAAAGACTAAACATGAGCTAACAAGTGCAGTCACATTCAAGTTGGTTAACCGAGCTTGTGCAACAGTAAATTCATCAATTTTCAGCTTGAATAATGTTTTCCTGAAATTAATCAATTTTTTAAAAGTACTCAACAGCTATGAATAGCAGTGTGTACTTGCTATTTTTCATGATTTTTATTTGCCTTTTTACTTCGTTTTACCAGAGCTTGCAAAGGCTTTACAACACCCAAAAGAATTGATGGATGTTTGTTTTGCAGAGTATGCTCACACAAAGACTATCGATTGCACGCAAAGTTAGAAGGCATAGGGAAAAGAAAAGAGCAACAAGTTTCCCAGCCTCCACAGACACCTTTGTCTTTACAAAGGAAAGTGCTGCCTCTGAGTTGCAGGTTTGTTGCCTGGCATGTTTGCACAAAAATGTGAAGTGCCTAGAGTTGATTAATCATCTGCATATTGCATGAGGTCCTATGCAGTTGGATTGCTTGACATGGTACTCACAGAAAAATTCATGAATTTCAGGCATTGGATTCATCTAGCTTGTCTGGTGTGGTATATGATATGGCAAGGATGAGGCGCCTTCTGGAAATACCTATTCCTGAATGCTGTCACACATGCAGATCATTTACCTCGGTACTTCTTGGTGGACGAAATTGTAAGTAAAGTGTTGGTATTCCTCGAGTGTTCAAAAATGCGTATATTTGCATATAAGACTTTTCACGACTCTTTTTAGTGATTCACAATAACACTTGCTCACAGGATGGGTGAAAAAACCAACTTAGAAAAGAGATGCTTCTTGTGGAATTTGAGGTTTGCCCAGCTCTGCTCTATTTGATTGTTTTTTCACTCCAGAAGACAATATTGAAATAGCTAAAAGGGTGCACATTTATTCACAAAAAATGACCATTGTAGCAAGCACTGAAAAGGATACTATGCAAAATATTTATGAAAAGTTTACCCAAGTTTAACACATCAACTACATTTCATTATACATGGCCCGTGTACTTAGGTTTAGGTGCACGTTAAAGAACCCCAGGGGGTCGAAATTTCCGGAGCCCTCCACTACGGCGTCTCTCATAATCATATGGTGGTTTTGGGACGTTAAACCCCATATATTATTATTATTATTATTATTATTATTATTATTATTATTATTATTATTATTATTATTATTATTATTATTATTATTATTATTATTACATTTCATTATACATCTTCACTTTTACCTGGTGCTATATTATCGACAATGAACAAATAAGCTACGAAAAATTCTCAGCGATCCATTGTTTAGATGAAATTGTTATAAACCTAAATATTTTGTCACAGTATCACTATGATCAGAAATGTGCATTGAAATCTAATGAATAGAGCTAGTCTGAAGCATAATATGCTGTTGTTAGCGGCAAATGCTTTAATTTTGTTTTGTTGCGGTTCCTTTTAGCTGTGCATTGAGGCGGAACTGAGATTTCAGCTGAACATCAGTGACCTGGAGAAAAAGGTGACCAGTGCCCTCAAAGTGTGCTCCGAAAGACAGGGACATGAATGTACACTTTTGGACCTCATGAACTACTTACAGCCGAAGTCAACATATGCTCTCATAAGTGAGGTAAGTGAATGAGCTAAACAATATATTCAAATGCTCTTCAAAGCGTGTTGCTGAAGGAAATAATCCAATGTATGATTACTTAAGTACGATACACAAATTAGTAAGAATTTAGAATGGTAAAGCTACTCGGCAAAGCTTTTAACGAAGCGTTATACGTTCTTGCAACACGGAGACCATTGTCAAGACCATGCCGACGTAGCAGCAGTTGAATAATATTCTTTTGCAATTGCCTCGTGGTTTACTTCTCTCGCTCTCTGTCTCTCTCTCTCTCTCTCTCTCTCTCTCTCTCTATATATATATATATATATATATATATATATATATATATATATATATAACACGTATGTTTACATTATTTTTTACACATTCATAGATGCCGCTGCCCTCAGGAGAGCCTGCTGTTACCACTCTACATATTCACTAGCTCGGAGGGAGTCCGCATTTTTGCCGGTCCAAGTGAAGTGATTCAACTTTCTACTGGTGGTCTGGAGCGTGCTCTCATCCTCTGCCTTTATTGTACTGTATTAAGAGCCTGGAGTACCCTTACATTTTTTCACAAATGCTTTTGCTAACGCAGAAGCTTGTGATGTCACGTGAAGTTGTCCCCGCGGCAGCAACATGCAAGCGTTTCAATTGTTTTTTTCACACACTTGAACAAGAGGATTACTCCTTAAAATAGGGCACTTTACAGGGACGGGTCCCCGTATTGTCTTTTATGGTACATGTAGCTTTTATCTACGAACTTCGAATACTACCAGTAGTCGAGTTTCGCGACATCTATATATATATATATATATATATATATATATATATATATATATATATTGGAATAGAAGCCACTTTTTTGTGCATTCCTAGTAAAGAGTAAAAAAATCTCTCTGACTTTTTTCAAGACAAGAAAGCAGGCACATTTTTATGGTATTTTGAAGTGCACAGTACTGTTAGCATAATTTTTACGTTACTTTGGTTTCACTGTAGCCCAAACTAATCGCTGTTTCTTGTTTGCTAGTTTTGTCCTTGGGACTAAGTTAGACCTACATAATTCTTGTTGTCTGCGATTTTCCGAATAAAAATCTTTCGATTGCGTCACTTTGAACTCTTTTCTAAGTATGTCACACATCTGTGTGACGAATTACGCAGCCTATATACTTAAGCTGAAAAATTTTATGTGGTATAATTGTAGCAGCGTACAATACACTACCGCAGCATCATCAGCAGTCACGTGGAGTGCTATTGACGTTAGAACTGAACTCCTGATGTTCAATATATATAAATATCTGCTTATGTTGCAAGATACATGGCTTCTTTATTCCAGTGATTTGTGTCCTAAGGCCACCCCAAAGTCTGCAAAGGTCTATTTGGATAAAATAAGCCGTATTTCAGTGCATTACAAGCAAAGCATTTATCGAATAAAATAAAATGTAAATAAGGTTTGTCGAAAGCTGACATCCCTCTAAAGGTGATTGTTGAGTCGGGACTCATGTTGTAATTTGTGAAGTCTGAAACAAAGGAATGTGTGTTTTTGTACGAAAGACATGCCCGCCAGGTTTATATATCGGCACTTCGGCAAAACACCAAAGGAATTGATTGAACGGGATTTTCGAAAATTATATCTCGAAGCAGTGCCCACACCTCACCATGTTTTCGCCATAGAAATGACAAGATGTGACTTCTTGGCAATATCGCACATTATTTGTGTTCTGTGTACTACCTGCCGTTTTTACGAAGGTTGGTAGAAGATTGAAAAGATCATGTAAAATTTTACGCTCGAAATTGGCGCTTCAAACTGCGCCAATGTTTGGGCCGATCGCTGCCTAAATCATTGGAATATACTGCAAAAACCTTGGTCGTGTGTGAAAATCGTCACTATATACAGGATAGCTGCGTGACAGCTTCTACACCATATTATATATATATATATATATATATATATATATATATAGTGTGTGTGTGTGTGTGTGTGTGTGAACGGTATAGAACCTACCACGCATGCCGAAAAAACGTAGCACAGATTTTCACAGAGGACCTTTGTTTTTTAAGTATATTATTCCAACGTTTTGAGGGGTGAAAGGCCGACAAGTAACCTTTAAAATAAGTATCTAACACGTACTCTACTAAGGGTTACATATTTTCCTGTATACTTATAATAAGGGTTACACGCATATAAGTTACTTTTTAACCTTTAAAATATAGGTATACCAGGATTTGAAAATGTGCACCTATAGTAAGGGTTACCCGGTTTAGAGTGTACCGGGCACCATATACACTCTGAGGCGAAATTACCCGAGATTGGAGTAACGGGGCCTAATAGGCCTGCGCGACTAACAATTAGGCAGCTAAGCAGTAACCACAGAGACATGCGTGCCATGCGCATGCCCGAAAGAGTAACATTTTACACTTCGCTATTATAACGCGCGCGCTGTGGGAAAACTGTTGTCAGGGGAACTAACCGTCCCTGCTGATCACTCAGTCTTCCCAACTGTGTTCGCGGTATCGTGCCAGTGAGCGTATCCCGCTTGGCAATTAATTCAAAGGCGCAGGAAGTATGGCGCGGCACCTTACACGTAAACGCATACGCGGAAGAGCGTGTGACGCTTCCTACTTAGTTTCACCACGCCTGCGTAATGTCGACACACCGCCCAGCATATCTCCGGCGCGCTCACAGCACTGCGTCCTCACCGACTGTGAATGGCGCGCAAGACGGTAGGCCTATTGCACATGATTTCATTGTGACAGTGGGAAGAAATGAGCGTCAGACTCTTTCATACCCCGCACATTTATGCTCATGTCGCGCGCGCGAAACGCATTACAATGGCTGGCAGCGGGCTTCACTGTGTTGCATACCGCGCCTTCGAAATGAAGGAGGTCTCAGCTAGCCTTTAGCAGCGTCTGCGAAATGAGTGAAACCCACAAGACCAAAGCTTTTTTTTTTTATTGCAATAGCAATTATATGGACAGTCTCGGAGTTTTTTTTTTTTTGCCGCTGCCGTCATGTTCCGTATAAAGTCCAATATAATAACACCACCCCGCACATTGTGTCTTCGACAAGCGAGTACTGAGGACGAACACGGCTGAAGCAGGAGATGACACGAGCGGGGCATTTCCGTCGCACGAAGGACGCATGCGATAACATCGCCTAGAGTGCGAGTCCTGCCGTCCATGCCTCCTCAATCAGAGAGGAAGCGCCCAGCTCGTCTTTCGTCGAGCGAAGGAGAAAGAAGGGGCGCCGAGGGGGGTGGGGGATGCGTCGCTAGAGCAGCAACTGAGATCTTTGATCAGAAGGGTGCGGTCGCGAGCGCTATCTCTACAGACATCAGTAGACGGCTCGTAAGCCCTCGTACGCGTTGCGCTCTCGCCTCTTCGCGTTGAGACAACAGCCAGCAAGAAAACCGCTTCGCTCACTGAAGCGGCCGTATTCCTTACAACAGCATTTGTGTAGTTGCGCGAGATCGGATTGAAAAGAGTTAGCTGCTTGCTTTACTTTGTATAACGTTAAATTTTGTTGCCCTTGCGGAGGAACTAATTTTTTACGGCAAAAAAGTACGCCAACGTAATATTGAATGTCGCTCAGTGTAACAGCGGAATATCGCGCTTGGGGATAAAGAGGTCATAGAAACTGATGATAAGCAAATCATCAATACGTACATGAGGTTCACTAACCGTTCGTTTGCTCACGTGGACCTGTGTGGGCCTAGCAGTCGCCCAGTTATTTTCCGAGTATGAGGACTAAATGTTAGCGTACAGACGTGCAACTGCACGGACTAGCAGTTATACCCCTGTCACACAGGGCAACTTAAGTGCACTTCGCCGCTAGTGTCATTTGCACGCTGTCCCAAAGGAACGCTTAGTGACACTCGCTGCAAGGTACACTTGCCGGCAAATGCGTTCGCCAAACTCCCTTCGCTGCGGGGTCATTCCACGACAAACGTCCCAGCCATTTTGGCAACTATTGGCAACTATCTCAAATGTATTGAAAAAAAAAATCGTGCCGATTTATTACGCTGAAAACAGTGAATGGTTAGAATATTTCGGAGAGAAAAAATTTTTGGTCACGTGGATGTCTTACAAATTTTCCAGAATGTCATATGGGTGTTGTTGTAAGAAAATTATTCTGAGAGTATTGTTCTTGTTTCAAATACCAAATTTGGTTTACATAATAGCAAAGGTGTTTGTGTAAGCTGTTTAAAGCTTAATAATATCAGTGCAATTTTTCTGCCATAAACGCCTCCAGGAATTTTGCCAAAATGTTATATGTTTGCATTTTTTTTCCATTGCGATAATGCGCCTTGTATGAATATATGAGTAATGAATGCTTACTCTACGGAAGGTATATTTTGCAATAAAAATATTTTCAGATCCCTGAAATTTCTGAACATTACGAGAAAAAAAATCATGAATTTCAGATAATTGTCGTTTTTGTCCGCATTGAGACGCGATTTACACCACGTGGTGCTCCAATTGAAAGTCGGCTTTATACCTCAATCGAAAGCAAATGGAGAGTTCTTATACGGCAAGTTTTATCATTGCAATTTTCGTTTTAAGGAAAAAAAAATTGTTGATGTTCCCCATTGATGGCTATCTCCCTATTTGGGGACATGGCAGCTTCCTCATTGACGTTCCCAACTGCCGTCAATGGGAAAATTAAAAAAAATATTTTCTTCCTAAAACAAAAATCGTTATGATAAACTTGCCATATAAGACGAACCATTTATATGCTTTCGAGTGAATTATAAAGCTGATTTTTAATTGGAGCACCCCGTGGTGTAAATCGCGTCTCAGTGTGGACAAAACGACAATTTTCTGCAATTCGTGATTTTTTCTCGTAATGTTTAGAAAGTTGAGGGGTCTGAAAATATTTTTATTGCAAAATATACCTTCTGTAGAGTAAGTATTCATTACTCATATATTCATACAAGGCGCAATATCGCAATGGAAAAAATGCTAACATAGAACAATTTGCCAAATTCCTGGAAGCGTTATGACAGAAAAATTGCACTAATATTATTAAGCTTTAAAACAGCTACACAAACACCTTTGCTTAATATGTAAACCAAAGTTGGTATTGAAACAAGAAACAATGCTCTCAGAATAATTGTTTTACAAATAACACCCAGATGACATTCTGGGAAATTCAGAAGGCACCATGTGACCAAAAATTTTTTTCTCCCCGAAATATTCTAGCAGATAACGCTTTTCAATGCAATAAATCAGCACAATTTTTTTAATACATTTGAGATGGTCGCCAAAATGGCTGGGACGTTTGGCATGGAATGACCCTACGACGGAGTGTCTAGCCTCGGTAGCCGTGGCTTGCAGATAAATACGCTAATGAAAAACGCGGCGATCACGGTATTTTTAAACCATCGATCTCTTCCTTCGGAATACTGCCATGTATTCGAACAAATTACAACGAAGAACCTCGCTAATCTCGCCCTCGGGCAGTTTTCAGTCACGTCCGCTAGGGGGATGCGGGGGCACATGCCGTGCAATGGGCGCGTCTGTCGCGTTGTTTACTTCCTTGCACATGTGTAGGTCAGTCATTCTTTAGTCATTTGCGGTGGCGTGTGCCACGGGTGCCACTTTCACGAAGACAACGTGGTCCAACGCAGAGACGCGGGCGCTCGTACCCCTTTGGGAGGAGCAAATCAGTGCTGCCAAAACACGCTCCAACCACCCGTCACCACTAGGTGTCTCAGCTGCACCGGAGTCCGCCATTTTTGTTTTCGATTCGTCTTTGATATGACACTGTCTTGTCTCGGCTCGCGATGACCAATGATATTATGTGGTTGCAATATTTACTTCATTTGCGGGAACAGTTTATTGTAAATTAAGTTCATGCCTATAGTACGCTATTAAACAGCGAGCATTGCCAAAAATAAGAAATATATGTTACGCTACTAAAACAGCAATTGCCACTGCCATCATTTCCAAAGCACACTTCTCTTTCTCGTGTAGCAGCGCGCCGCCATAGTGACACTCTGTGAGCGTAAGTGCACTCGCTCAAAGTGACACTTAATTTGCCAGTGTGACCGGGGTATCTAGTCTGTTCACTTGCAGCACTGGCACTAAATGTTCAACCAACTGCTGTTAGTCTTAAACGATACGAATGGCTGTGGCAGCCGCATTAGTCCCAAAGTGATGAGCCCACACTCTCATAACTCTACTTTGCTTTTGAGTGTAAAGGGGTAGTGGGGTTGCAGGAATCACTAAAACTTGGAGCCGTGCGGTGGCCCAGGGCCCGTGAAGGACCCAAACTCGCTCGCCCAATATAGCTTTTGCTTCATTCCTGGAGGAGCCTTAAGCTTCGCCTTTAAAGTGAAACGCGACAGCGTTATCAGGCCTCGTTCGCATCGCCTTCTCATTTGCTTGACATGCTTCGCTTCTCGGTAACACTTCAAACCGTGCTGCGAGAGAAGGAACGTCTGTTCGCCAACACTGGACATTGTCACCCTTCCTAGGGCGCCTACTGCAATCAATGTTGCGAAGTGGACCACTACGCACTTGCAAGGCAATAAGCTCATCTGCGCAGCTGCACACATGGGTGATGCTATGGCCTGACGATAATCATGATGGACAAGCTCTGGCTCCATCTTCTGTAAAGGCTTGGCAGCATTCAACCACCCCTCGTTGCACAACTCACTGGTGCGACGCCCAGAGCGACATTACGCCTCTGCCACGTAACGTGCATCAGTTAACGTGACTTCTTGTGCGACTTGACAACTTTGTAGGGTCTTTTACGAAAAAGTTTCAATCTCTTGCGTGGCTCTTCAGTGGAATAGTTGACTGCCACGATGAATGCCTGAGTTTGACTGCGGCTCGAACCTTGATTTTAATGCGAAGCATTCTTAGCGAACTTCTGCGACTTTGAGCGTATCTATCTATCTAGCCGCCTACGACTTTGTGCTCTCCTGGCCGTTTCGTAATAGGATGTACACCACAATTGGTATGGCGCAATATGACTTTATGACGAACATAAATGATAGGTCATAACATGAAATCATGACATCCATGTCATGAACGACATGATTTACATGCCACAGTTTTGGTGCTCTTGCAGCCGTTCCGTTAGTTTGATATATACAAAATTGGTGTTGCGCGACGTGACTGTGTGAAGAACACAAATAACAGGAGTTAACATGAAAATCATGACACGCATGTCATGTACAGCATAATTTGCATGCCACGCTCATGGTGCGCTCGCGGCCGTTTCGCTAGCTTGATATATACCAAAATTGGTATCGCGCGACGTGACTGTGTGAAGAACACAAATAACAGGTGGTAACATGAAAATCATGACACGCATGTCATACCAGCGGCCGTGGTCATACACAGCATGACTTACGTGCCACACTCATAGTGCGCTGGCGGCCGTTTCGCTAGCTTGATATGCACCAAAATTGGTATCTCGTGACGTGACTGTGTGACGTACATAAATAACAGGAGTCAATATGACAGTCATGACACGCATGTCATCTACAGCATGACTTACGTGCCACGCTCATGGTGCGCTGGCGGCCGTTTCGCTAGCTTGATATACAGCAAAATTGGTATTGCGCGACGTGACTGTCTTACGAACACAAATAACAGGAGTTAAGATGAAAATGACACGTATTACAGCATGACTTACGTGCCACGCTCATGGTGCACTCACGGCCATTTTATTAACTGAATATATACCTAAATTGCTATGGCATGACAGGAGTGCGTGACGAACATAAATAGCGGGCCACGTATAGTATATATATAGCAGAACAGATGTTTCATTAGCATGGAATATACCAGACTGACACTCATGCATGTGTGACAATTTCGCTATATCATACCTGCCAAGTTTGGAGAAACGGAATCCGGGAGATCTACTCAACGGGGCGGGGGGGGGGGGGGGGGGAGGTACTGCGATAGCAATTATATGGACACTGTCAGCGAGATTTTGCGGTCGCCGCTGTATGTACAGAGTCCAAACCGATAACATCGCTTACGCATCGTCTGTTTCACGTGGGAGTAAAAGCGCGCTAGCGCTAGGGACGAACGCGGTTGAAGCAGAGATGAAACAACCCGGCCGCCACCGTCGCGTGAAGGGCACATGCGATAACATCGCTCCGCGTGCGAGGCCTGTCGTCGCTTGCTTACCAGTTATTTCGTCGGACTCCGTTGAGACTGGGACGGTCGCGAGCGCTGGTGAACGCGCTATCTCGACAGACATCGGTAACGGCTACCTTTTTAAGTGCTGGGTGCTCTTCTTAAAGCAGCAGGCACACAAAATTTTGAAGGCGAGATAACTTGTGGGATAGATTTGTGTGTACACAAACGCATCATCTACGAAATATTAACGGCTGATGTAACCTATAACACATTTAGGATCAATTTTTAAATTGCATGTAGCGCATCTGTACGCGAAACGACCCACCTCGCGTCACCGTGACGTACAGGGCGCACAATGCACTGGACGCGCGGGGCAAAACTGGATTTCCGGGAGATATTCCTATGACCCGTACAACCGGGAGAAACGTTCAAAATCCGGGAGTCTCCCGGGTAATCCGGGAGACTTGGCAGGTATGCTATATATAGCGAACTAGATGTCACGACATGAATGACTTCATTAGCCTCAATGACAAACAAGACGATGTGTGCAGCTATTTGCTAGCAGCTTCGCATTACATCGATTCCCACATTGCGTGGGATCTGCCGATTTTTTTCTTCGCATATTTCCGGTATTTTCACTAACGAAAAATGCCAATTTTTCGCTCATATAGCCAACGCTGCTTACACCGACCCGCATTCTTGCGGCATAGGCTGTTTAAAGGGACCGACAACTGCCAGAATATTGAAATGAGTTGACTCCAGTGATGTAAAGATTGTCCGTGCACTGACTCAACCACCCCTGTTTTTTTCGTGAGAGATGGTTATATTATCATTTCTTATTGAAAGTCGCGAAAATGACCTGTGGCGCCTCTGGCGGCAAAACATGGATCATCCGTGAAGACGGCCACGTGCCGTTGATTGCTGTACGCGGTCGACGATTTTTTTTGCTGTATGAAATATTGTTCGTTTCTTATATTAAAAGTATTACTCCATAATAATGTACATATAGGCCTGCGTTAGTAGTAGCATTTAAAGTGGCGCTGCCTTCGCGTGAAGTAATGATCCCATGCTCGTCAGCGCGTCTTGAGCAACTTTTCAGCGTGCTCATGCAACCGTGCACGCAGTTTCCAGGTCGCTAAGATTTGGAGCGACATAGTTTTGCTACCTACACTTCGTCTCAGAAATGACGCGCGCTGCTACTCGGTGCGGCAGTGCATATGCATCAATTACGTTTTTCGAATTACTTGGCTTGGCTCGTGGATCGAGAGAGTAAAGCGCGCCGGGACGCTGTACAAATACCGGAAGGTGTATAAAGCCACACTGTCTTATTGTAACAGCTGGCTATTTTCAAAAATGGTTGCAAAGCTCAAAATAAAGGTGGTTAAAGCATAGTTTACAAGTAACTCCTGCGAAAGTAGAACAACGACCGCTTCACAAGGGCTCGCGGCAATCGCTATCAATTCTCAGCGTTGCTGGAGCAGCTCCATGCGTGTTTGAGCCTTTCAGATCGAAAATACTGCTTATGAAAATAACTACGTGCTTTTCGGATAAACCACTGCAGCTACAAACGCTACGAAGGGTGAGCTTCCTGTCGCGCCGTAAAAAACTGGGATCGAGAGAAATCAGTTGTCGGTCCCTTAATGCTATCGAGTTAAAACGAACAATGCCATGGTTGCTAACCCGCATGTTGGGGTGGTACAGGGTATGACAACAGGAATGCAACGTACACAAAAAAATAGGAGTCGCAAAGTGAATTACCATAACCGGGACATTTGCCGCCACTGTCTCTTAACCGATATGGCATGAAATGTCGATCGGCGCCGACACATGAAACCCCTGTCGCAGGAATCGTATGGTGGCTGCACCGTCACGTCTATGTCGTGACGGTGCGCGACATATAAGTCATGTCCACTCGTGCCGTGCTCAGCCTATTACTGCCGAAGCGCGCAAGCGGGCCACGCCTCTGCTCATTCTTGCTGAATTATTTTAGGTTTTCTAAACACCGCGGAAAAATTAATAAACTGCACACAAACGCAAGTCCACGCTAAATATACCAGTCGTAGTTGTTCGGTAATGTTCCGCAATATTCAGGAGAGATAAGAAGCGACATACCTGTGAGTAGGGAGCTTATATGCAATTATGCAGAACTCTGCAATTAACGCTCATTTATCGACACTACTGCAGGAACATGTAATTTGTTTCGCAAAAGAGGCTTGAAAGGGAAACAAAAAGTGCATTAAGCTGAGCTGTGGCCTAATGATGAATTACGGTTCCACCATAGCTGAAAGGTAACTAGTACCGCTTGACGGAGACTGGTAAGCCGATAAGATCTAGAAACATGAGGTGCGTGCAGATGATGCACTAAGCTTACCACGCGGTCTAGATGCGTCACCGTGGCCTTTGACAGCGATGCTTGTGTTTATGTAATAATTCTGGGGTGATTAAGCATAAGGTCAGGTTAAGAACCACCATTCTACTACGAGGCTTATGCTAAGCATTTAAAGATAGGAACGCTGGTCCCGATTTCATATGCATTAGTAATGAACCTTGTTCCTTCCAACAAAGAAACAACGTCAGCTTTTAAGCAAGGAAGGTGAATCTTGATTAGTGTCGCTTGCAAATACTTAATCTAGGTTAAAAGAACTTCGCCTTCAATTATCCCTTCTGTCCCAAAGGCTACGTTATGGTGTTTGCCAGGTTAGTGCGCCTTCTTAGCTCACACTTTACGAGTCAGAACAGCGGAGGCGCTGGTTAGACACATGAAGTTTCGATTGGTGCACAAGTGTCTGTACGTCATCATCCTGTGTGCAAGATACGTAAATGTGAAATCTCTATGTAAAATTCATTCTGCCGCGCTTTTCTGCAAATAATTTCTCTTCTCGTTTTTGCAATACACGCTGATAACAATCTGTCAGCTACGCCTTGTGAAAGGCAGGAAAACGAATCGTGTGCCTTCCCGTGTCCGCTTGTTCACTTTTCGTTTATTTCCCTAGCATCGTAGTCATATAGTGACGCGGCAGATAGTAAAACATTCTGGAAGAACGCATCTCGCGATTAATGTTACCGCTAATGGCATGATCGTTAAAGGCGATGTGATGATAAACCGTTTCGACATCCCTAAAGAGCTTCATGTAACAGCCGGGTTCCTTTTCTTGCTCTTCGACCCATTCGGGCAGTCTGTGACAATTAGCGCCGGCGCGGCGGAGTCCTCGCTTTGCACGTGTGTCAACGGAGATAATATGACGCGAGCTTCATGCAGTCCGGCCCCAGAGAAATTCTTAAAGGGGCCCTGCAACACTTTTCGAGCATGCTCAAAAGCGCTGCCGATCGGTAGTCGAGGCTCTCGAGAACACGAGAACACGCGAGCCAAATATTATAGCGTTGCGCACGGCCTGGAATTTACAATAAATTCTCAGTCAGCTGAAAATCGCTCCCTCTTCTCTCGACAAATGATGTATTAGTCCGCAAATATGACGCGATTGTCGGCAGTTCCACCATTGGCTGATGTTATAATCACGATAACACTCATTATTACTTTCGTTGTTAATTTTGAGTTCAATAAGTAGATAATATGTACGTTTATATTATGTTATCGCGTTAAAAACACCGAACAAACATTATTATTAGCACTTCCGGTCTCACCGACAGCTCGTCTGCTCGTAGTTGCGTGGTTCCGTTTTATTCGCCATGCGCAGTGCCGAAAACGTGAATATTTCTGTGCTTTTGACCATCGCCGGTTGCCGTTGAGAGTGGCAGCCGTTCGAGTGTTGCCTCGTAAGCTGAGAACTGCATCGTCGGCACGTTCTCACGACCGACCGAGGCACGGGCGCAGCGTGTCTCCGATAACAATGCTGGCTTCCGGTAATGGCGGCGCTTCGGGGTCGTCTGCCAGTGCCGTCTTACGAGGCGGTGTATCGGAGTATGGGCCGAAACCGATCTCAGCTGTCATTCGTTCCAAACGAGCGCGCACGTTTGCTTCCATGGTTGGCAGAGTGATGAAAACCTACGGCGTTCGAGGTGCACACCCAACATTACCAAACCGACGCGCAGTTTTCAAGCACGCGCGATACACAGCGCGATCGACTCCGCTCGACGAGAACGACGCAAGCCGACCGGAAGTGGCGGCACAGACCACGTGGTTGCGCCGAGACGCCAGAGAGAAAAAAATGAAAAAATGCCGCCGGCGCTGACGTCGCCTCCTCGCACCCCCCGCCCTCCCTCCCTCCCCTCACGCCGCGCGCAGCTTTCCGCGCGCTCGCTGCGTTGAGTTGAGAGAGAAAGCTGCGGAACGTGATCTCTATAATTTGGTAACACCACTTAGACTTGACGGATTCGAAAATTTTTGCGGCATATGACTCGTGAAGAGTCATACGTCAGTAATGAGACTATTCCAATATACTTAAGAAAGGTGTTGCAGGGCCCCTTTAAGGAGACATTTGCATCTAACAACGGGTACTTTCTATGTTCATCTGCTTCCATATTTCCTCTTCGCTAAATACTAGGCAAGCGCTGTGTCCTCCACGGTGGCAGTTGTGAGCCTGCTCCCTTTTTGTTTCTCCTTCGTACATGTGTTTATGTTTGCGGAGAAAAAAGATGGAAATTGGGAAGGACCGCCTTTCTTTCCTCATTTCCTTTCCATGTATCATAAGTGATTATACTGCGGAATAGCGCCTTGCTATCATTGTTTCAATTGTAACACAGCGACATCACTTTCGCAGCTCGAAACTCTAAGTGCCCAACTTCGGTCCCAACGTTTAAACATCAATTTTATGCGCATTTTCGGGAAGACTGTTTCATTTCGTCTTTCTTCTCTTCCAATGACTATTCGCCGTTGGAACAACCGCCCTGACACCGTAGCTTCCAAAAGTGACCAAGAAAATTTCAGGCACCTTTTAACAACACAGTTTCATTCTGCATTACCTAACGTATTATACATAGTTTTTATCATTGGATTTTCGTTATTATGTACAATGTTTCGTTAAATAATTTTTCTGATAACGAAATTATGTCGCGCTCATAATTCTATCGTTCGCATTTTAATGTGTGAAATTCTATAGTTTAATGAACTCTCACGGTCGCACTTTCAAGCGAAGCTTGCATTATTGCATAAATTGGCGTTTTAGGTGTGACCGCAAAAAAACTCGTCGTCTGAGAGTGTACAAAAAAAACGCCAGGCCTGCGCTGAAACCGCTGCACAGTCCCAGCGAAAGCTGGAAGAGCGGCGTTTCTAGAGCCCGTTAAGCTCTCTTGGAGCTACAATACAAGTACACTAGAAAGGTGCCCACTACGCCATAAATCACAACTTTTGTGAAGTTGGGAAGCACCTACTAAGTCATTATCGTCATTCTTCGGAGAAGCGAGGCACCAACTACACGTCTGTAAGGCATTATGTGCACTTTGTTGACGCGACGACTGATGACGATGAAGAATTATGGCTCAGCCCTTTGTAATGGGTTGGAATCTTTAAACGGCCCCACCAGTTTATATAATTTGCATTGGGTGACGCCCGGTCGCTATTTCCCTCTCCCGTCATGCTGTATAACATACGTTTACGTGGGAGAGAGACGGGGAGGGGGGGGGCGAAGAACTTTACTGAGACCCCGAGGAAATGAATCATGCCCTTATGGGCTTCCTTGGCAACCAATGGGCTTCCTTGGCACACAATACACCAATAGGCTTCCTTGGCACACAACACAAGTGCACTTGCGAGGAACCCACTACGCTATAAATCATAGTAATTTTTGAGAAGTAGGGCAGCAGGCACTGTGCCATTTTCGTCATTCGACGGAGAGCGTTGGTACCTGCTAAACGCATGTAAGGCATCATGCGCACTTTGTTGATGCTGTGCCTGATGACGATGAAGAATTATGGCAGAGCCCTTTGTAATGGGTTGGAAGCATTCAACAACCTACTCGTTGCGCAATTCGCATTGTGTGACGCCTGGTTACACAATTCGCGATGTGCGGCGCTTGGTGCTTATTTACTCTTCTACCACGCTATATTGCATATGCTAAAGTGGTTCCTTCCCGACATGAAGCCTGTATAGGACCTTTTTGCACAGCAGTTTCAAGCACCGGCATGGCTCAGAGGTTGAATACTGGGCTCCCACGCAGAGGGCCCAGGTTCGAACCTCGTTCCATCCTGGAATTTTTTCTTATTTCGTTTTTTTTTCTTATTTCGAGCAATACTGGTTACGGACACCGGCGGCGGCGGCGGCGGACAACTACGGCGCCAAAAACGGCCGGTAAAATGATCTCATAACAGCTTTCGCTGTAAAATGTAGGTGTACACCACATAGGCCCTGGAAGGTGCGCAGGTCCATGCGTTTTTTTACGCACCATTTCCTAATACTGATGCTCTCTATATCGTGGCTTGCCGGCGATCAGGCGTTTCTAAAACGACAATCTGATCTTTGATCGAGGTCACTTGTCATTTCACGTTCCCACATTCACCATATGGGAAGGGCTCCTGCATTTTTAGCCTTGCCTGCTTGGTTTGTTTTGTGGTATAATTCTAACACAATACTACTGTATATTCCCGCATCAGTTACTGTAACATTTTTTCTTCTTTCCATTTCTACATATTTGTGCTCCTACTGCTTGTTCTCATATTACTGCGCAAGTTTGAACTTTTATTATATACCCCCCCCCCTTTCCCATATGCATCTTCTTGTCACTATGTTTGTATCCTTTGGTACTTCAATAATCAATCAATCAATCAATCAATCAATCAATCATCACAATCAATCATCAATCAATCAATCAATCAATCAAACGTTTTTTACCTTGCCCAGGAACAACCGAATGGTCTTTGTACTGGCGCACGGTAAAAAACAAAAAACAAAGGCCAGCATCATTGATAAAATATCAGGGATATAAAACGTTATAAATTCCACATACAACTATGCGCAGGCAGAAAAAAAAATATAACAGTGTACAAGGCTATGTAAGTACAATGCAATGCTCGGAGCAGAACAACGACTGGGAGCTGTGAAAAACATCGAGCTCCAAAAAGTAAGCATTGTAAAGACGTTGTATCCTGCCAATGGTCGAATGTTCACAGGCAGGCGGTTACATGAAAAGGTCTATTCTCTCTGGTCAGCTTACGTGGAATTCGGAAATTAATACAGTTGAGTAGTACAGGGCAGGATATGATACGATGCACAAGCTTGTAAAGAAATAACAGATCAGCGCGATTTCGTCGGCAGCAAAGTGAAGGCAATGATAATAATCCAGCAGCGTAGAAGACGAGATCCCGAGTCATTTCTAGCGAAACGATGGTTGTAAATGCTTAGGAATTTTTTCTGGACTCGCTCAATGGCGTTGCTGCTGGAATTAGGAATGCCATTCCAGATCACAGATGCATACTCTAGTTGAGGAAGACATAGCGCGGTGTACAATTTTCGGAAGGGCAGGAGACGGAATTCTCTAGACATTCTGCAAACACAGCCTAGGGTGCGAAGACCCCGCAAAGCAACACGCTTAGCGTGAGCAGAAAAGTGTAAGGTGCTATCAAAAAGAAACTAGAGCCATTGATCACATACCTTACACAACGACACAGAAATGACAGAATATAAAATGGCACACTAGATATTTTTCGAGTGAAACTCATTACCTTGGTTTTTGAAATATTTAGGGAGAGGTTAGCTCCTGCACCATTCAGAAAAACAACACAAATCAGATTGCAGAAAGCGACAATCGATAACTGAATGAATTTCCTTAAATATCTTTATGTCATCGGCATACAAAAGGAAAGAGAATTCCGAATGACAGAAGAAACATAATAAACAAATAATCATAATAATAATATATAATAATAATAATAATAATAATAATAATAATAATAATAATAATAATAAGACACAACCAGACACCCAGTAACCAAGTTGGCGCGCAACGGGATTTTAGAAATGCACAACGCCACATTCCCACAAGTGCCGATGGTTGCTTTTTAAAAGCGGAGCTGTTCTAGGGCTGAGCCTGATGACAGATGAGTGTCGAGGGAGGGCATGCTCTGGTTCCCAGACACACCGACAGATGGCGTAAATCCATCAGTCGCGGACGAAGCGGTAGCCGCACTCTGAATACGGGGTATCGCGGGTCGACCGAAGCAAAACGTGTGGTGTGCGTTGTGGTGGACTAAAACCAAAGACACTGTGATAATTGTGTCGTGGGGGTAGTGATGGGACAGGGGTGGTTCTGTGGTGGTGGGGGCCAACGGTATAATAAATATATCACCAAGCCATTCTCAATGCATCTTCACTCTCCGAATAACATAATCACAGACACCCAGACAAAGTCACAAAACATGAGAGAAAATCTAAAGGAAACACAGGAGAACCGTAGCTCCGCTGTTTCTGCAGATTTCCCACTAGGCGGTACTGAGGCCATTTTTAGATGCGAAGCATCGTATGGCGGAGTTCAATCCGGTGGTGGTGGTGCTGGTGGTGTGCGGCGTGACCACCCTTACTGTGCATGTGCGAACCCTCTCGCCCTCTTCCTCTCCACTACCCCTCCCCCTCTCCTGCGCAACGCCACAATGAGCGCCAGCGCATGCACGTCCGCTCTTCCTCTCTCTCCTCTCCTACGCTCCCCCCTCGCGCCTGTCGACCGCGTTCTCCGCTCGCCCTGAGAATTAACGACCAGGCTAGAGGGAAGACACGACGCACGTAGCGTTCCTCTTCGCGTTCCACGACGCGAGGTCGGTAGCATGCCCAATGAACGCCAACGGAACACGATCGTGCAAGTGCTCCGGCTTCGTTTCAAACTCGCTTCGATCAGCCCGGCAGTCAGATGCACTACTCATTGAACAATGACCAACCAGTGGCGACCGAACTTCGTCTCAATATAGATAGATAGATAGATAGATAGATAGATAGATAGATAGATAGATAGATAGATAGATAGATAGATAGATAGATAGATAGATAGATAGATAGATAGATAGATAAAGTGCGAGCAGTATGCCCCCCCCCTCTCCCACTAACGCTAAAAGTGTTAAACTTCTCCAGTTCACGAGGTGCTCGCCGTTATCTTCCTCTGCTGTCATTTGAGCAAGAACAGTCCTCTTAACTATCAGTATTAGATTAGGAAGAACCGGTTTCCGCTATCAGGTTCTCATTCTTCCGACGACGTTGGTTAAGGCGCAAGAACTGAAATGAGTATGATAGGAAGGAGTTATGTTTTTTCTTTGTTCGTTTTCTCCTTGATGTGGATTGAAGTCCCGTCAAAGGAGATGATCGACGTCGATGAAGCAGGAGGCAGGTTGGAGGTAATGAAAACTTGAAGGTATATTGCAGCGAAATATTTACAGTCATATGTACATCTTGCCGAAGCACACTGATGATAACATAGACATCACAGCATCTTACTCTTCTACTTAACTTTTCTTAAGTTAGAGCCTAGAACACTGTTACTACATACGAAGAACCGAGTCTCACTGTTCGACCACCAAGTGGTTACGGCCCAGACGAAAGTTGCATCGTACGGAGTCTTACTGATCGATCAGTTTAGTGATTACAGCCTAGACTGAAGGGAAACGAATTCCGTCCAGTCTTAAGTACCTTGCGGTAACAAAGAAAAGGGGAGGTGGCCACTGGTGGTCCGCCTCGACATTCCCTTATCCAATCCGTTTCATTCTCAGATTAAGCCACTCCCTACCGGGCTGTCCTTAATCTCGACAGCAGTGTCTTTACAGCGCAGACAGGCGTTTTGGCACTCTTTCCCATCATGGCTCTCCCTCTCCTTCCCACGCTCTCAGGGATTCTCACGGTCGAAATACATCTGTATTTTAGCCCTGGTGCATTCACGCCATTTTCCCATACACCTCGAGTTGAACTCGCGGGGCCAGTCGTTAAACCGTTCCGGGAAAGAAAAGGCGTCTGCGTGACCCTGCCTCCCACGCATTCGACCTTGCATTGTTGCAAAAGCACATCTTGGTCCGTGTTGGGGTCACGCATACTGTCGCCTCGAGCGACTGCTTAGAGCGGGGGATGTCCTCCTCATTTTCCCACACATTCAGGCCGCCGACCTCTGAGAACGGTCGCCTGACCGCAACCCATGCTGGCCATCGGGGCTAGACAAGCTTGCTCAAGGAAGCCGTTTGCTTTCTCTTGATAATTGCCCAGCGAAAAGACCAGGCAGGGGGAGAGCCGAGAAAGAAGCTTTGTACGACGTACCGTGCCGCGCCGTCCTGTCTGCAGGATCGACTTATGAGCGGCAAACATAACCGTCCCCCCTAAAGAGTACGCTGGGCTGTTCTACGCTCAGTGGTACGATAAATCACTGCCGCGATTAGGTCACTGGACTTTCTAACCATACAACAGTCTACACAAACATCAAACACAATTGCGAGACACACGACAAGGAGAATACAAGAAACGTAAACAAGTACATGCTAAAACAATCAAGCACACCATTGCTGCTTCAAGCAGTATGATCACTAGTGTCTGTTTCCTGAATTCACAATCACACAGTCCACAATATACAGCAGCAAGTGGGCAGGAACATTCACGTCCCCCCCCAGTTGGCATGGCACTGTTATTCTGATGGCTTCCATAAACTATTCTGGAGCCTTGATAATGCATCCGCTTACCGTGACATACGCCCTTCCGATGTTGTACTGACACATGATATCGCTGCAACGCCAGCGCCCATCTTGTCAATTTCGCCCCGTGCGGAGTCGAAGTTGTAAGGTACGACAGCGGATTGTGGTCGGAAACGACGTTTACTATGGCACCAAAAAGCCAGTAGTCAAACTTCTTAAGGCCACATATTATTGCGAACGCTTCCCTCTCAATGTCGACCAGCGCATCTGGGTCGGTGAGAAACGGTGGCTTGCAAAGGCGATAGGCTTCTCTTGCCCCTCGGCTGACATTTGCGCCAAACATGCTCCCGCCGCCGTAGCTGATGCGTCTGTGAAAAGCCAGTAGGGCTGAGATGGCTCTGGAGTGTTAAGCGCCACGGCCATCGCACAAAGATTGTTTGAGAATCTCAAATGCCGTCTGGGCTTCCTCCGGCCAGGGTATCTTATTAGGTACCGCTTTCTTTGTTAACAGCGTGAGCGGGCTCGTCACCTCTGCGTATCCTCGGACGTACTCGCGATAGTAGCCACAAAGTCCTAACAGGCTGCGTAGTTCCTTTTTGGTGCGCGGTGGTACCAGGTTCTTAATCGCTGCTATTTTTTCAGGGTCTGGTGCATGTGTCCCTGAACCGACAATATGCCCCAGGTAATGTATGTGGGATTGCGCAATCTGACACTTCTCCGGACTGGCTTTCAGTCCCGCCTTATCTAAGACCTTAAGAATAATGTCGAGATGCTTTAAGTGCTCCTCCCAAGTGCTAGAAAAAATAGCAATATCATCAAGGTATGCCGTGGCATACATTTGATGTTGGCGACAGAGTTTATTCACCATTCTTTGAAAGGTTGCCGCGGAATTTTTAGCCGAAAGGCGTAACTTTCCATGCGTACTGACCCTCATGCGTCACAAACGCGGTGAATTTCTGACTCTCTTCTTCCATCGGTACCTGCCAGTACCCGCGCCTAAGGTCCACTACCGTATGAACTGCGCTCTGCCTACTCGGAAAATCAATTCCTGAGGATTCATCATAGGGAACGCATCCACTTTGGTGACAGCATTTACGCCCTATAGTCCACACACATGCGGATAGTCCCATCTTTCTTTCCGACGCATACTACCGGGTGTGCGAACTCACTCTCCGTGGGGTAGATCAACTTCGAAGCCAACAGTTCGTCAACTTGCCGGCTGACTTCCTTCTTTAATAGTTCCGGCACCCGATAAGGAAACACCTTTTTTGGCTGGTGGCCCGGTTCTATTTCTATCTTACTGTTCGTCTACCTTCGCTATACCCGGGGTGCCGTCAAGAGTGTGCAATGTCTTTGGAACACCGCCTGTACTTCCGCCTGTGCGTCAGCATCAAGGTGAGCACCTTCTCGCTCGTTAGCACTAGCTCTTCCCGCTTTATAGTGGTTGGTTGTGGAGCATATTCCACAATTTGCTCATCCTCCCCGGAAACGTCTTTTTCCTCCAAGGTAAGATTGCAGGCCACTACTTTTGGTTTCTCTACTGCTTGTTCTGCCTCATGAGCAGGCTCGGCCGGTGCTCGACAGGGTGCCAGAGGGCTGCTGGCCTTCAACAAAAGTTTCCAATCTTCCTCGGTCAACAAACAATCTGTGCCCTCGACGAGCTCATCAGTTAACGCGCAGAGTAGGTCGACGCTCTGAGGCTGCGTCACCACTCGCGGGCTATTTAATTTTACCGGCAACGTAGCTAGCCTTGCCTCGATCGTTTTGACCAAAAGCAGACACCAATCTTACCGTGCCACACGGCTCTATTAGACTACGCGGAAGCAGACTCTCCCGAATGACAGTTACTTCACTCCCTGTATCCAAAATCGCATCTGCGGCTGTACCTGCACATGATACAGGAATTAACTGCACTTTATTTGTGCCTTCGCCCTCGTGTTTCAGAGACTTCACCTTTGCGCTAAGGACTCCATTGGGTATTCAATTTCCGTCTCGTGGGATAACGTTACCTTTTGTACCTTCCGCTTTGGCTCAATAGCCTTCTTGGGTTGCTCTCCTTATCACTAGCCTTCGGGCACTCTTAGCGAAATGGCCTGAGCCGTGACCATAAGTGGCACTTCAGAGCGCCTTCTCAACTCGTGTCGCCGGCTCTTGCCCCATTTCTACAATTGGTTGCTTTGAAGCACGCCCTTTCCCTTTCGCTTGTTCGAAAGTTTGGAGCACTTTAGCGATCTCAGTTGGCCTAAGCCATCCCTCGCCTTCCCTTAATCTCACATACTCCAGACCTCCGTACTGAGTCCCGATTTTATACGGTCAGCAACCATGAGTTCGGCCATCACTTCTACCGTGTCGGCCTCTCTCACTTGAAGGTAGTATGAGAAATACGTTTTCACGCGGGACGCGAACTGCGCCCACGTCTCTTCCTTCTGCTTTACTGCTCTTTCGAACCTCTGCAGATACTCTGCCGGAGAAAGCTTCAGTTCCGTCAGTACTGCTGCTTTAACTGACTCGTAATCTGCACACTCTTCAGGGTTGAGGTTACGCAGTAGGTAACGAACTCGTTCGGTTAGTGCTGGCATAACCAAATGCACGCGACTCTCATTCGGTACTCGTAAGTAGCAAAAAGTTTCTCTACTTCCGCAAACCATAATGGCACATCCGCGTCACTCGGCAGGCGAAACCCTTTCAGCACTTTTGCACATTGCTGGACAGAATCGAAACACCATCGCCTCTGATCACCCGTCTCCGACCCAGAGTTGGACAACGTGCCATTGAGACGTTCCGCGTTCATTCTATTCTGCAATAGCTTTTCGTACTCAATCTGGAGATTGAGCCTTTGGATTTCAAGTTCGAGCGTTCTCGTTTCACTTGAAAACGGCAAAACCTGAGATGCCTGCTGAATCGATTCTTGATTCGGAGTAGGCACTCTCGCCTCACCTGACTTATCAGAATTTAGACTACCATCATTTGATGGCTCTCGATTCCGATCCACTTCCGCCACACTCGTACCCTCATCTCCATTAAACTCCATTGTTTCTGCACCTCCGCGTGTTCTCACCATGTGCTCTACACACAAACTGCCATGCCAACTTGAGAAAGACGCAAGAAATCCTGCTCACCCTTTGCTGAATGCTCTGTCGTTCCTGGATCTCCTCCACGGCGCCGGAGTTGACTGCTGTGGGATCGTCTCGACGTTGCCGCTGGTGGCTGTTGGATGCCTTGCTCCTCGGTCTTCTCAGGGCTGGTCCAGTGTATGGTGCTGTAGAGCTCGCCGATCCCTGTCAGACTGCGCCAGTTATGTTTTTTCTTTGTTCGTTTTCTCCTTGATGTGGATTGAAGTCCCGTCAAAGAGATGATCGACGTCGATGAAGCAGGAGGCAGGTTGGAGGTAATGAAAACTTGAAGGTATATTGCAGCGAAATATTTACAGTCATATGTACATCTTGCCGAAGCACACTGATGATAACATAGACATCAACAGCATCTTACTCTTCTACTTAACTTTTCTTAAGTTAGAGCCTAGAACACTGTTACTACATACGAAGAACCGAGTCTCACTGTTCGACCACCAAGTGGTTACGGCCCAGACGAAAGTTGCATCGTACGGAGTCTTACTGATCGATCAGTTTAGTGATTACAGCCTAGACTGAAGGGAAACGAATTCCGTCCAGTCTTAAGTACCTTGCGGTAACAAAGAAAAGGGGAGGGTGGCCACTGGTGGTCCGCCTCGACATTCCCTTATCCAATCCGTTCATTCTCAGATTAAGCCACTCCCTACCGGGCTGTCCTTAATCTCGACAGCAGTGTCTTTACAGCGCAGACAGGCGTTTTGGCACTCTTTCCCATCATGGCTCTCCCTCTCCTTCCCACGCTCTCAGGGATTCTCACGGTCGAAATACATCTGTATTTTAGCCCTGGTGCATTCACGCCATTTTCCCATACACATCGAGTTGAACTCGCGGGCCAGTCGTTAAACCGTTCCGGGAAAGAAAAGGCGTCTGCGTGACCCTGCCTCCCACGCATTCGACCTTGCATTGTTGCAAAAGCACATCTTGGTCCGTGTTGGGGTCACGCATACTGTCGCCTCGAGCGACTGCTTAGAGCGGGGATGTCCTCCTCATTTTCCCACACATTCAGGCCGCCGACCTCTGAGAACGGTCGCCTGACCGCAAACCCATGCTGGCCATCGGGGCAGACAAGCTTGCTCAAAGGAAGCCGTTTGCTTTCTCTTGATAATTGCCCAGCGAAAAGACCAGGCAGGGGGAGAGCCGAGAAAGAAGCTTTGTACGACGTACCGTGCCGCGCCGTCCTGTCTGCAGGATCGACTTATGAGCGGCAAACATAACAGAAGGGTTTGATTTTCTTATTTCCTTTACTTTATGGAGCACACGTCCAAAGTCGTGCGCGCTTTCACAAGCGCTGATGATTTAGAAGTCTCAGTGTGAAACTTGTTTCTCGAAGGTGACGAACGGTTTTATTTTATACAAAGTATACAATCATGGAGCCAGTATTGAGCTCTTGTTTAACTAGAGTTTACGGATTGTACTCAGAAGTATCAGGTTAACGTTACCAGCCAGAAACGAAAACTTGTAAATGTAGAGGCAGGATGTCAGCATTTCTTGTTTGTTTGTTTTATTACGACGTTTTCCGTTATGCCATTCATATTTATTTAAAGTGCAGCCTCCTAGATTTCAGCAGAACAAACGTCATAGCCACACGTGCAACAAGAGTCTAACGCTGGGCGATAACTCTGAGGACACCTTCCAACGATAATAATACTCCCCAAAGAATACGCTTACAGGAACCTCAACATAATTAGCGCTGGTGGACGCCACAATAGAGTTTCAAGTACAAGTTGTTTTCTCTCACAGCTGACAACGTTCACATGCGCTGCCATCTCTTGCACTGGCCGTTCGATGAAAACAACAATGTGGAAGGATGGACTACAGTAAAAGTATTTAAAAGGCGCCGGCAACGCTTTTCCAAGTAATCATCGAATGGCTTCATTAAAGGAGTTTATTTTCTCGCGGATCCACAGCGTCTCAAGGTTATTTTTAGAATCCGCCAAGTACGACGAGAGTTACAGTGATTTGTCGTACGCTTTAAGCGCTTTCTTTCTCCTTTTGTGCCAGCGAGCGCGCTGAAAGCTAGGTTGGGAGTGGGAGGGGGGGGGGGGTATGTCAAGGGGGCAAGAAGATCGTCCACCTACAGTGTTATCACGAGCGTGCGCGAGGGCACGTGGTGGCATCCCGCAGCGACCACGGTAAATGTGCAGCTCACGATGGTCAAATCAGCAAATGGCAGTTGACTTTGGGTTTATGGCTCGGTCATTTGGCTTTATGTCATCATTTGTCGAGAGAAGAGCGGGCAACTTCTAGCTGACTTTGAAAATTTATTGTAAACTCCAGGCCGCGTGCTGCGCTATAATGTTTTACTCGCGTGTTCTCATGAGCCTCGACAACTGATCGGCAAGGTTTTATGACCATGCTGAAAAAGTGCTGCATGGGCCCCTTTAACAATTTTAAGCTAGGAATTGGGGTGACGTGTCACCAAATATAACAAAAAGCATTTTTTTGTCTACAAGGCTTCCACATCACATTTTTTAACACGAATGTGTTTTATGCCGGGGTCCACCAAGACTTCAGTGACGTATTTCCGTCACGGAAATGACGCCGAAAAAATATACGCGATCAGATGGCAAAGAAAAAAGTTCCGTCAACGGGCATCGAACCCACGACCGCTCGGTCCGCAACAACAGATGCCGGGCACACTATCCACTGCGCCACGGTCACAGAGTCTAGAGGCTTTACAAACACGCCTTTTATATCTACCATTCTCCCGGTTAGCGGGGTGGTGTTGCCCTCTGGGAGCGGCAAAGTAAAGTAAATCGTCATTACTGTGTCCTTCGCGATTAGCGCCTGCAACGCGTTACACGTCCCTCCCATTCGGCGCGTTTTCAATAGAAGTTCAATTTTGTGACTGCCTTAACACACCGCGAGGTGGCGACCTTAGCGAAGCGTCGTAAAAGCGTCGGCCACACTCATAGCTCTGCGATGCGCGCCTGCCTCACCTGGCTTTAACCCCGCTCACGCGCTCGCCCCTAGAAAAATCGCGGCCGGGCTACTGGGGCGGCACGATGCGCTTTGCGTTTCCCTCTAGTCCTGCCGTGGTGTTCAATCACATTTTAACATGCCGTGGGATGGCGACCAAGTCCTGCGTCCAATATGCGACGCTCTTCTGGCTATCACACCTAGTTCTCTGATTGCGCTTTCAACGTTAACTACTACAGCTACCATACGGGTTTGTTTAATCATTTAGCAGACACGTTAGTCGTCGGGATGGAGATGTACCACCAATCATCAAAGTAGGCACATCCACGTTAAACGGTGCTATAGCTGCCAGACATCAATATACATTGTGCAAACTATCTTATATCCATGTACAGTAAAGATTCAGTTACTTCTGTAAGGGCACGCTTTACTTTCGTGTTATTCCGATTCCTATGACGGAGGGATAAACCATGTTTTTTCCCGGGGTACACTGCCATTCCATGAACAAGCCACTGCGTCTACAGTCAAGTGAATTACAAAACATACATCCACATGGTTTCCACGCCAGCATCAGCCAAGTGCGTTCAGTGTCATGCTGAAATAGGAAGTGAATTGGCGACCACTTTAGCCGTTTGTACGGTGATCAGAATAATATCTCACATTAAGATCAGAGTAAGGTGATCAGATTAATATGCGTGCCCCATCCCCCAATAATACTTTGTATATAAAAACCTTGCTAGTGGTAGCAAGGCAGCATAATGAGCGCCCTGTCGTGAATAAAGAATCGGCGCGACTAATGAACCTGCATCACGGTACTGTACATTCATTATTGATGTATTAACTTCGGAGCGCGTGAAAGAAGGCTGTTATCAGGCAGAATAAAGAAACTTAATATCCTGCAGATTTTACATTTATAGTAACATTAAGCCATGTGGGCACTTTATTCAGGCGTTGTTGAAACCTATGTGTTCCCGTTTTATCGACTTAAATCTACTCAGGGTCAATTCTTCACAAGCATCGTTAGGAAGAACGACGGCGTATGCTTAGACTGACCACCACAAAGCAATTGACATAGACGCACACTACTAGCCTTTGCTGATTAGTCCATTATACTTATAATCAATAAACTGCCAAATACGTTGAGACGGCTCGCAAAAGTGGTGGTACTTCTTGTTGGTCACCTGAACGCCCACACGTGCTTAAAAATACTATTGTTTATGAACACTTGACCAAGAAGTCATATATTTAGTCATTTGTGCGGCAAACACACCAGGAACATTTATTTTCTTAGGTTACCGACAATTAGCCTCTAACACGCACATCCAAATGCAACCTACCCCACACACACGTACAGATACACACGTTCACACGCACGTATACACACAGGTTCACACGTACGTAAGTACACACTGCCACCACGGTTGTCATTGGGTCGATTTGAAAAGCAGCCGGAACTCCAACTAAAAGTAAAAGTAGTCACTCCACTTTGGTTTATTGATAAATTTGCAGACAGATAGAACAAAAGCTGTATTATGACTAGAGTTTTCATTATTCACTATAGAATAATATTATTTTTAAGAGTGCATTATTTTCTGTCTTGCTTGGTCTTCAAGCCACAGGTGAGTGTACAACGACTAAATATAATAAGTTCTGAGCGCCTGCACGTATACTCGCAGGCAGAGTATACTCGCAGGCAGAGAGTAATATCGCAGGCAGAGTAATTTTGGTACCTTCGAGTCAACAAGTCGGCAGGAACAATAAAGGTGGAAACAGTTTTTCCTTGAAGCCGCAGACCGAAATATACGTTAGCATACTAGCGGCCCAACTTCAAATAGTGAAATCTGAATGAAGAGGAACAGTCCAACTCCATTTTGCTGCGATTCTCCGTTTTGTGAAGTTCACAGAAGAACACGCGCTGTGCATCAGCATTAGAAACTGGCACGCAGCGTCAGCACAGTCGACCCGCAGCATGAGTAGCATGCAAGCCACGCGTTTGCCAACATGCACGCAGCTCCGCTCCCCCCCCCCCCCCCTCTCCATCTTTGTAGAAACGCCGCGGGTGATGCCTTCGCGCATACCAGACCGCTGGTGGCAGGAGACACACGCGTTCATCGGCTGACCCGAGAAAAAGGCATCGAAAGAATGTATTTTATTTACAGATAATAAGAAAGGTGGCTTCTAAATGCGCCAAAACAAAAATTAAAAGTGGTGAGAAATAGCCACGGAGCCAAAGTCAAATTATCGTCGCCAGAAGGGATCGTAGCGTAGCCAATCTGGCGCAAAGTATCCGTCAACGGCAACCCTGACTACCAAACACATGTGAAACCCTTATAACCTGCCTAGTTTCTTAAACGTGGTGTTGTGTTTGCGGTGTTTGTGGTGCTGCTTGAACGTGGCCCTTGAGTGTGTTTTGGTAGAGATGGATGGGTAATTTAATTCACAATTCAGAAAGGTGCGAACCATATATTTGTCAAGTAGTTCTTCGTTTGGTATACATGAAGTTTTATACACTTCATTAAGTGCACTTGTTACAACAGAACTCTCGACGAGGTGTATTTCTGGAAAATTCAGAATACTTGGCCTTCATCATAAGCCTACCTTGTGTACACTGCAAGAGGAATGTATCTGCCAATGTTATGTAATTTACGTCATCTTGTGGGAGCTGATTCTATTTCATGCCTACAATATTTCTTATTTATTCACCCTATCTAACTCGCTGCTGTTCAAGGCTGGCTTCCTTATCCCGTCGTATCCATTCGACTACTCTAACTGACCATTGGTTATCAGTCTTTCGCACCACGTGGCCTGGCCAAGCACACTTTCCTTCTTAATTGCAATTAAGAGAGTGTTTTTTTACTAATTGTCATTGCAATTAAGCATTGCACTGCAGATGTACAATGACACTCGCTCTCAATGCGGTGCACTGAGTGTCATATTAGGCAAGTGAATGAGAAAGCTAGCGTGGTAAGACATTACGCGGTCCTTTACGCCTGTGTAGGAAATTCCGGCCTAAGAGAAGTGATCAAGGCTGCGAAAAGACTTGCACTGCAGCATTTTTCACACCTAACAGTGTATGTGCATGTCATCGATGACATCATCATTATCACCGTAATTCTTTCATCGAAAGCGCCTGTGTGTGGTAGAGTGGTTTCGGTTCCGTTTCGGGAACCGGTTCTCATGCGCCCAGGGGGCGCACTTCAACTGTATATATTCCACTGTACATAATAAACTGGGCGTTCGGTCTTCTGTTCGGCACCCTGCTGCGTGCCTTTCGTCTGGTTCGGGGCCGCCGTTCCGGCGTGCACCCGGCGTTCCTTCGACGTGGCGTCTTAGGCGCCCACGTCAATACTACATTGGCGACGAGGGAAATCCGGATCAATCCTGCCGAAATGCGAGCCATCCTGCATTCTGCTTGCTTCTGCTGTACGGCTCACCTTCAAGATACCCTTGCCCACGGATATTTCGGCTGATTGAGAAGACTGCGGGCCATTACACGTGTTTGCGGCCACTACGTTCATTGCCTCTGCTTCTACTTCTACTGCTGTTCTTCCGTCGCGCTTGGTCTCTTCGGCGACATGTACCCCGCAATTCCACCACCTCCATTCCTGCAATGCCCTGGCGTGCCTCCGATTCCGTGGAAGAAGTGGCGCCGCGTCTTGCAAGTGTACATCGACGCGGCGGCCCCGGACGCTACGCCGGAAAGGAAGAAGGTGCTGCTTCTCAACGCGCTCGGCGTGGAGGGATTGCATACCTACTGCAAGGCTGCTGACGAGCAGACGCAGCTTGACGGCGACCAGGCTACCGGAGACATCGCAGCAAGCGACGCGTACCAGCAGGCCTTAGCCGTTCTGGACGCATACTTCGCGCCGCCTGAAGAGGCTGTCTGCGTGCGCGCACAATTCCGGCGGAGGGTTCAACAACCGGACGAAAGTGTCGTCCAGTTCATACAAGCGCTGCGTCGTTTGGCCGACCACTGCAGTTTCGGCACCGCAGCAGCTACGATGCTCCGCGACCAGATCCTACAAGGCCTGCGCGACCCTAACCTCCTACAGACTTTCATCAAGATGGGAGACGCTTTCACTGTACAGCTAGCGTTGGAACACGCCAGGGAAGAGGAGCGCGTCGACCGCGCGTTGCAGCAGCTGACTGCTATGCAAGTGGACGCTGCCATGCGACGCGAGCATGGACGCCGCGGCGGTCGCCCTCCTAGACCTACACTGCAACAATGTGTCTCCACCCCTCCTGCACCGTCGGCCCCGCCGAGTGTCTGCTACCGCTGCGGTTCGCCTCAGCATTGGGCGAATTTTCCGAGCTGTCCTGCGCGATGTCGTACATGCAACAGCTGTGGCAAGCAAGGACACTTCAGCGAGATGTGCCGCACAGCGGGAACCTCGGTGGCGGTTCCGGACGGTGATGCAGATGAAGTGAGTACTACCGTGCACACAGTCGCAGTTTCCAATGGGACAAGTATTACACCTTCTTCTGCGGAAAACATGCCAATTCTTCCGGGCCATACTTCGACATCCCGTACTACGACGATGCCTGCTCACACGGATGATGTGCTTACTTCACGTGTTGCACCTGCGCGTGCTGCTGATGTACCTGCTCCTGCCGTGTTACCTGGAGATGGGCATACCCTGGCTGTGAATTCTTCTACTGGGAGTGCTTCTGTGGCTACAATGGCTGTTTCGACTGGGTCTACTGCTACTGACCATACTTCACCTGCTTGCGTCCCAGCAGCCCATACTCCGGTTGTGCCTGCTACTACCATTCCACCTGCTGCTGCACAAGCTCCGGCTGTGCTTCCTCCGACTGTTGGTGCTCTCCGGGAGACTGGTACTGTTCTACATGCGCCGGAGGTGCATCCGCTGATTGTGCCAGCTGTGTTCCCTGTGCCAGTTCCCGCTCTGCATGCTTCGGAGATGTATCCGCCGGTCGCGTCTGGGCCGACTGTGCCCGTTGCCGTTTCGTGCACGGTTTCTGCGTCGGTGTCGCCGAGCCATGCCCCATCTGAGCCTCACCATCATGTGCATGTTCCGGCCCCTACAGTGCACTGGAAGAAGCTTCCTCCTGAAGGGGGGGAGAGTTCACGGGCCGATTCTTTCGCTCCTCCGGACTGCTGTGGGCGGCTGCAGTTCAGACGTCTTTTGGGGAAATGGCACCGGTACAGGCGTCGGCGCCGTAGACTGAAATCTGACAGTGACCATGCGGACATCCTCTCTCAAGGGAGGGGATGATGTGGTAGAGTGGTTTCGGTTCCGTTTCGGGAACCGGTTCTCATGCGCCCAGGGGGCGCACTTCAACTGTATATATTCCACTGTACATAATAAACTGGGCGTTCGGTCTTCTGTTCGGCACCCTGCTGCGTGCCTTTCGTCTGCTTCGGGGCCGCCGTTCCGGCGTGCACCCGGCGTTCCTTCGACGTGGGTCTTAGGCGCCCACGTCAATACTACACTGTGTACGGTTATAAATAAAGGTAGGGGGCGGGCATGCAAGCTTGACAAAATTCATTATACGTCTTATCTTGTCTGAGGGGTGGCAAACAAAACAAAAAGGCGCGAGGCAACTCAACAAAGCGTTTCCGTTCAAAAGTTTTTCTGAGAAACAGTTGTAAATGACTCTCAATTACTACCATTGTAAACGAGTCAACGAGTGAACGAGAGCAAGCACTCACAGAGGACTCTGATGGTGGTGACGTCTTCGACAGTGGCGTGCGGCAGGCGCTCGTTCAACGCTCGACACGTGATCTGGCGGCCGTCGTCCTCGACCGAAGGGGTTATTGTGAGCGTGCTGCTGGACGCCGGCCCGTCGACGGCACTGCCGGCGTCGGTCGTGGTCGTGATTGCGGGAAGTCGCTGACTCCCCTTCCACCATGAGAGCTGAGCAGGTGGCCTCGAACCGGAGGCGATGCACCGCAGCTGACCAGGGCGACCAGCTTCGAGTGAGGGCGTTGCACCCACGATGGACACGCTGGTCGGACCCACTGCGAGGCACCAACAGCGAAACACTTTTCTAGGACAAAACTTGTGCGTGACCGGGTGTGCTCCCTTATCTCGGTAAGAAACCTAGTCAATATTTGCTGCAAGCTGCGAAGCAGCTCAGGCTAGAACAGCTCTTCTACCACGTAAGGCTGAAGTCGTAGACGTCAAGGTCCCGTGAACAGTCTACTGAGTTCCTTCCGGCTCCTATGCAGCTGACGTTAACCGCCATTCGTGACTGCCAACGAAAGAGAGCTACTGCAGGAGCGATAGTAACAGAAGCAATGGAAGAAACGGAACAAACAGTTATAGCCCCTTGAAATTATGGACCCGCGTGCGTCACCATGTCCATAGACATGTAAGCATAGGTCGCCAAACTCACTCATAAGTCGGCTCACTCAAACTCACATCGGACAACAAGTGTCTCTGAGTGAGTCTGGATGAGTAATATTTCGGTGAGCTTGAGTCCGAGTCAGTCCGGTTGCGGAAAATTTTAGTAAGTCTGAGTCCGAGTGAGTCCGGTTCAGGAAAATATTGCCGAGCCTGAGTCCAAGTGAGCCCTAAGCACAAAATGTATTTCTTGAGTGGGTATGAGTGAGCTCCACCTTTTTTTTGCCGACCTATGATCGTATCTACTCATCTTCAGCATTACTATCAGCCTTATATTGGCTTATGTTTGCACTCAAGTCTATTGACAGATATCTCAACGGATCAGCGTTCATACGCCACCTCTATATTTATTGATCCCAAGCGTAAGTTAGGGGGCGGGGTCTAGGTGATTGCCATGACCTCCATCCGCAAACTCTTTCACGGGAAGTTCTTAACAAAAGCTTCTTGTATGAGCCGCGTATTTCGTAAAGATGTTTTTACTGGATTAAAACCACTGATAACTGGCATTTGAAGGTGCAAGATCAAAAGGCGTATCGAAGAACACTTATTATGTGAGATATCGGCGTTAAGGAGCATCGAAAAAGCTAATTTTATGCTAACGGACTCATGAGTCGACTCACTCAAGCTCACTCAGACTCAGGCATAGGCGTGCGCACGAGGGGGGGGGGGGGCAGGGGGGGAAGACTACATGGGAATACCACACGGGGGAAAACATACAAGGGAAAATAATGTAAGATAAATTATTACACATAACACCAAACACATGATCACAACATTGTACATTTGTTTTCACTGTGAAGGGAAAGGCAACAACATTGTTTACGTGAATATTTCCCTAAAATATTTCATTCTTGAACAAACTTCTTGAAGGCGACAACAGCTTTTGTCGAAGGCCTGCTGCTGGCCTTGGAGCTAGCATTCTTTTACAGTGAATGCCTTCTATCTGGAAGCAACAAACTTGCTAGTAATACCTTTCGTGGTGAATCTTGTTTTGGGTCCAGCAGCGATTTTCGGCGCATTGTGAAGGTGTGTTTTTTTTTTTCAATCCATTCTTCGCGCGCTTGCTTCTGGAAACGAGGCCCGTGTGTCGACACAACAAATCAGTGCGCGGCGCAATCGCTGTGTTTAACATGAGCGATTTAGCTGGCCAAAATGACCAGTAGGGCAAAGCTAATGATGTTCGCTAAGCCATTGTATTATTCAATCTCTAGTTCAATTTATTAGGAGTTCCTGTTACACTAGTTCACTGCCTGCTTGTCCTTCAATATCCGCTCTTTCCTTCAAATAAACTTTGCTGCCGCAGGACAAAATTCAGGGGGCAAAAATATACACTGCTAATATGCGTCAATATTTCACGAATTTCACCACCCGCTGTTATAGGATCTTCAGATCACTAGTGAACAAACGCTCATAGTAAATGTACCTTTCCTAGTATTTCATGAACTATTCTGTTGCAATGCCTGTTTTTGCCTTCGCTTCAGCCATAAAACCAACCGATGGTTCGTCACACATCAGTTTGAGCGTCAACGTAGTTTCAGCTTACGTATAAGGTCGATGACGACCGATGCGCTGAGTGGCTCGGAGATGTTATTGTTCGAGGCTCGACAGACGAGCTGCGCGTGTAGGTCTCGGCGACCAAGGGGCCCCACGGCAAGTTGACTCGCCGCGTCGCCGGTTCCGTCACCACCCGGAACGAGCACGTCCTCCAGCCGGTGGCTGTCGCGCCACCAGGAGAGCGCAGCTGGAGGACGACCTGCGTGTATGGGGTTTCGCATATTTGAAGCGAAACACTTAATTCAACTGAACAAGAGCCTAAAATTTGTCTAGTTGATGCATGTCTCAAAGAAGTGACTAACAGCGCAAACACTGGACGACGAAGAGAAAACACGAGCATGGGCACTTGTCGACAACTGATTATTTATTAAATGCGAAGCATTTCTTAGCGAACCTCAGGCACTTTGGGCGTGTCTATCTACGTATCTATCTATCTATCTATCTATCTATCTATCTATCTATCTATCTATCTATCTATCTATCTATCTATCTATCTAGCCGCCTACGTCTAGGAGCTCTCCCGGTCGCCTCCATGCATTGTAATATACCAAAATTTGCATAGCATAGGATGAGTGTATGACGAACACGATTCACTGGTGATGACATGAATAACGCAAAATACCTGTCCCGTACGTCATGAAACGCTTTCCCTCAGTCACGTGTGGCACGTACCCGTATACCAGAGTTCATGTTATGCGGGTATGTGCCACAGGTGATAACAGAGTCTCAGTCAACGCAGTAACCGCGAACATACACAGTGACATGGAACGAAAGTATTAATGAGAACTAACAGACAATAACGCCAAGGAAAGTATAGGGGGTGTTATCTGTAGTATCTGTAGTATAGTAAATACTACAGATAACACCCCCTATACTTTCCTTGGCGTTATTGTCTGTTAGTTCTCATTAATATTGTGTCTAACAAAGATAAACGAGCCCTTAAAAATCATCTGCTTTCCTTCATGGAACGAAAGTGATAGTCTTTAACGTGCACTGGCATCACACAGTACACGGGCCTCTAGCATTTCGCCTCCATCGAAATTCGACCGCCGCGGCCGGGATCGAGCCCGGGACCTTCGGGTCAGCAGCCGATCACTGTAACCACTACACCACAGCGACCGACGCAAGGAAAGTTAGGCCGCTGAAGACAGAGCACACGCGGAAGACGCTGCGCTACCATCAACTCGTCCACGTGGTCCACAACGTCGACCGCGTGGATTACGCGAAAACTGGGATCAGTGCTTCCTACAACAACTCTGCCAAGAGGACCATGTCCCTCATTTTACCGGTGACTGCAGCATTGATTTATCAAAAGCCAACAACACCTGATTCTTAGACGGCATGAAAGACGGCTTGCATGTGGATAGGGCACCACAAGACCTCGGTGCCACGTCCAGGACAGGAGGAATCATAGATCATTTCTTCGTTAAGGCCATCCGCGGTTTCCACAAGCTCTACTATACCTCGCACTTCACTACACTTAGCCGCGATCACGAACAGATCCGATAACAAGTCCTGTCCAGCTGTTGGTGCTCACTGATCACGGTGATGATGACGTTATTCAAGAACTGCCAAGAACCCCTTCCACACATGCACACGGCTTAGTGAAACGTGCGTGGGGTCTCCGTCATAACGGATAAGTTAAGCATAACTACTGTAACGCAACTCAACTGCAACTGTGACTGTAACGTACGTGCAGTGCGCCTGCGCGTGCCACGCGGCTTTGTATATATCTAGGGAAACTTTTCTAAATAAAGCTTAGCTGCGAGTAGCGCCTGTCCTGTGCATCTGTGTTCCTTCATTGTCCTAGTTGAATTCGGGCGATCCGTTATTGAAGAATATATATAGACAGAAAGAAATGTTTTAATGAAAAGCTGGAGATGTTTGTCTGGCTATTCGCCTGACAAGTTACTCCAGGTGCTGGGTGATGATTATGATATATACAGTGATAACCCCACACAAATACATAGACTACACTGTTTACAAAGTTTCGGCCAGGCTTGTGGCCCACAAGAAAGTCCGCAGCGCTTTCGTTGCGCGTAACGCACAGGTGCTGTTTTGCCATGGGCCCAGAATGTGCCGCAGTTCTAAACACGAGTATTGAACGGTATTGAAGAATATACGCACTACATATAAGCTTACTGCGTCTGGTGTTGAATACCTATGTTGCTGTTGGCATCGTTAAGCAATTATAAACAACTGGTTATATAACATGTGTGCGACTCTTCAAGATATGCGTGTGCGTATATAGCATTTGCGCATTTCTATAGCGCCGTTCCGTAACGTTTCGCTCAATGCGAAAAATTGCGACACAGTCACCTTCCTGCGCGTGCTTCGCATACCATCGATTCCCACGGTACCTGGGATCTGCCGAATTTTGGATATATAGTTGGTATTTATGCATACTTTATGCAAACCAAGTATATTTCATTTCATTTCCTTCCATTTATTTTACCCTCAATCACACAAAGCTTTACAGAGGGGAGTGGACAATAGAAAAATAACCAAGTCTACAGGTATGTGGACTTGGTTTCTGAAATAAATAAATAAATGAAAAAAATCTGTTGGCAGTCACAGGGGCGTAGCCAGAAATTTTTTTCGGGGGGGGGGGGGGGCACCTCCTTGATCTGTAGTGGGGACGAGCAGGCAGATGTGGTCGGGTGTCATTTTCTGCTCTGTATGCTATGGCAAAAAAAAATTTAGGGGGGGGGGGCACGGGCCCGGTGCGCCCTAACGTGGCTACGCCCCTGGGCAGTCAGCGGCCGTCCTCATGTTTTCTTCATGCCGTGTTTGCGCTGTCAGTCACCTATTCGATGCTTAACCCAACATAGCCGACCACTACGTGCGACTTCGTTTAAACATCCACTGTTTGAAGCGTTGTGCCGCACCCGAAATTGCGCCACACTGCAAAAATGGTAGCGAGCAGAAAAAAGTTGGATAAACTGTGTCTTTTCACGTGACTGCGACGTGGTCCCGCGGCAACGCAGTGGGAAAAGGGAGAAAATAAACGCTGATTTAAGGCGCTAGTCTATCAAAACTGGCAGTGTGCAGGAAGGAACGGTTGGTTCCGGGCCGCATGGTCACAAGACAGTCGGCATTTGGCCGTCTCTTTCAATAAGCAATATTGTAATCAAGACAGTAAGTTGGGCGAGTTGTTCGAAGTGCATTTCCTTGAAATAGCCCGTTACTTCATGAAGGATATAAAAAGGAGTTCACAGGGCATGCGCGCATGTCCGGTTCACTCATTTTCATGTCCTTCATCAAGTAAGGGGCTGCTTCATCAACATGAAATAAATATTCTAACGCAGTCCATAATTTCTTCTGCTTTGTGAAAGTTAATCAGCGGCATTTTTTGCACCAACGCTAGTTTTTGCTAAGTTTTTAACTTTCATAAAGAAAGTTTTTAACTTTCATAAAGCAATGAATGCGATAGAAGACATTGGAACGTCACATGAAGAACGACAAGCAGCCGGATACTTGCAGCGCGCCGCTGAAGCACTAAGAAGGACGCCCGAAACGAACGCACCGGCACACACAGGACACGCGTGAACTAACAACTGTCACAGTTGTTACGTCTCTGTGCTCGAGCAACTCGCTGCAAGTGTCGATAATAGAGAATCAAATGTTCTTAGCTGTTCCTTTTTCTTTTAAACTGCGGCGCGTGGAGTGACATCTCCTGACACACGGGGTCGTCTGACGCAAGGTGTGCCTGGTCTTTAATTTTTTTTCAGCATCACAAGTAGGGACGGAAAGGGGCCACTTCGTCGAGCGCGTCTCAGGGGCAGTGTTCAAATTGAAAGAACATGTAGGAGCGTTGCGTGATAGAAAACACGATCAAGCTCTTCCGAGATCTGCGTACCATCAGCGGCAAATGGTGTATATAAATAACTCGCCGTTATTTCGCCGGCGCCTGCATGGCGCGTGGTTGAGTTGTCCAACGCAGCGCGCTGGGGAGCGAGGGGTTGCTGGCCCCGGTCTGGTGCCTCGGAATTTTAGGGGCGAAGCTCCTTAAAGCGGCACCCGTTCGTCCCCGTCGTAGTGAGTAACCAGTCTTAACGCTAGTACCAGATCTTGACCTCCAAGGTGGTGCCGGTGGGAGATTTCTCCTGTGCGTTGTTGAACAATAAAAAATTCGCAGCGTGCGCGTTAACTAAAAGCCGAATTCTTCTGTCTCTCATTCCCCATTAGCAGCCATTGGCATGTTCCAGTAGGAAACGTTAGCAGAAGTAGAAGTGTAAGTGTTAGCTAAAAGCCGATTTCTTCTGTCTCTCATTCCCATTAGCAGCCATTGTTTACCTCCAAGGTAGTGCCTGGTGAGATTTCTCCTGTGCGTGATTAAACAATAAAAATTTTGTCCAGAACGCCGTTGATTAATGAAATAAACCAACGAAAGACGCCAGATGTTTTCTAAAAGCAAAACGAAAAGACTCCAGATGTTTCTAAAGCAAAACGAAAAGACGCCAGCTGCTTAACCAAAGACGCCAGATGTTTTCTAAAGCAATGGTTTTCTGAACAATGAAAATTCACAGCGTACATGTAAAATTAAAGTGAGCTGCAAGTCGTCATAACTGTCATCGAACCTTTAGTATAAACGCGCCCGATCTCACCTCGGTGATGATGTACTGGGCAGAATTCACGGAAGATTCACGGTTTACCGATGAACCTCCGCTGCTTCGCCCACTCATGATCATTCACTCCGTGGATATGCTGTGATTTTTTTCTTCTGCTTTATTTTTCTTTCCGCCTTTTATACATATATAGATACATATACATATCCGGGACATGACGGCGACGGCAAAATTCCGCCGAAAGTGTCCATATAATTGCTACCCCAATAAAAAGTATGCATAACGAACTAGCACAAGAATGTGCTTTGTTAAGAGGCCGTTAAGAGGTGTTGATAGATGTTAGGGTGCGTAAGACTTAGAGTTTTAGCTACGAGAGAAACCAAAACCCTTTATAAGTGTTTAACTCATTTTACACCTAGAAAACTGGTTGCAGCAGGCTGGAAGGTACGAGGTGCAAGTAAGCCACATTGCTTACGCAGCAACTGACCGCTTCCACCCTAACTCGCGCGTGCTACTTGACCACTTTCTTGACAGCAATCTTCTTCACTGTTTGCAACGCTACGGCCACTTTCGCCACCATGCCTGCCTATATATATATATATATATCATTTCCATGTTGGACAGCGATTAGTATAAGAGTTACTGAAAGGCTAAAAGATCTTTTTTGTCGCTCTTCGTTCCTTAAGCAATATTTATACTGAGCCAAAAAAAAAAAAAAACGGAAGGAAGTGGAAGATGGAAGCTTGCGATTAAAAAATCCGTAAACAGGGGGTGGGCGCTCGAGCCGACGTTTCGAGAAGTGGACTTGTCTTCTTCAAGGCTGGAATTGATTTCCTTAGCTATCGTGTGTATATGCTTCGTGCCATCTCCACCACAAGGGAGAAGGGGATGGCAACTGCCAGAGTGGGGGTGGGAGGGAGAGGCCGCCGTGACGAACTGGGTGAGTCATAAGGAAGGCGAAAAAAAAAGTAACAAAAAGCGAGGGGGGGGGGCGGAAGAGAGGAGGGTATACGTTTCGCTGAATGATTGTCATTGAAAGCACGTGGCATTTTTAACGATAGTAGGTTCGAAATTCCTAGAAGAAGGGCTTAACTCTCATTGCTTTTCGTTGTGTATGTGCCATACCGAAGAGATTCAAGAGCCCCCTTTAGAAACGTTAATACCTGCTGGCTGGAGTGTATTGAACTTGTGAATAAGGTATGACTGTATATTTTCTGTCTCTTGGGGACCGGAAGTTTGGCTGAAGTCTGTAAAGTTTGAGATCTTCGAAATTGTGACCTGCTACATTAAAATGTTGTGCCACTGCTTTGGATAACTTCTTCGCCGTGGCCGCGCGATGCCGATTTAATCTAACATTAACAGGTTGTCCCGTTTTGCCAATGTACCGTTTTTGACAATATGAACATTCGATCATGTAGATAACGTTTGAACTAGTGCGGGTAAAGCCAGATTTTATATGATGGACGTAATCACTTTCGGTGCTTTTAACTATAACGTTATCTTGAAGGTGTTTATACTTAGCGCGTTTCAGAATGAACGTGCATCAATGGCCCCATTTATTGCTTTACTAAGCGTTGTTTATTGTATTTTTTTCTGCATTGTCGTCCACTCGCTTTTATAGCTTACACACGCGGCCAGAAGGCCCGTGTGAGGCTCCGTACTCGTTTTGGGCGTGCGCGGAGACACGAATCTGACGACGCGGCGCGGACGAGTACATCTGGGGGGAACTCTCGCTGCTCCTCTTGGCTGAGCAGCTCAGTAGTATCCGCAGTGCTGCAACCAACTTGAGAGATGAACTATGCACATTTCCACTGAGGGCTTCCAGGGTACCGCCATGTTGCCTTCTGGGCTGTTACAAATGTATGTGCGACTTCCCGAAAAAGCACTGCCGAGATGCCCCCGTATGCCTTTGAGCTGCCGTGCAACAGACCAAATAGGAGGTGCTTTCGCTCTCTCCAACTGAAAGGTCTCGTGATCAGACGTCAAACCTGAAACAACTAAAAACTCATGCTGAACCTTGGATACAGCTTTCGAAAGCGACTGTTTGCCTGCGGACAAAAGCCCGGCACCAGCTAAATAAGAAAGATACGGCTCACAGAATAACATCTGCGAAATGCGAAGAGATAGGTGTGCCAGAAAGTATCCAATATACTGGTCGTGGAAAAGCACAGAATCATTCGGCCTCAGGATAGTAACCAGCCAACGAGCTAATGAAAGTTTGTTAGTCGCGAAAGTGCAGGTACACCTATTGTCAATTCAGTGTGCCAGTCATCAAAAGCTAATGAATGAATGAATAAATGAATGAATGAATGAATGAATGAATGAATGAATGAATGAATGAATGAATGAATGAGCTTTATTAGAAGTCCGGCAGTTTCCTCCAGGCGAGGCGGGGGGAAGAGGGGATTAGCCCCTGTCCCTACCTACCCTCCGTCTATGATGATGGCGTCACATCAATTTAGTAATTTGCACAGTTATTTGTTTTAGTTTTTCATGGCGTCACCTGACGCCATCAAAAACTAAAACGGAAAAATTGTGCAAATAACTAAGTTGATGTCGTGAAAATGAAAGCGTAATCGATGACGGCAGGCAATCCAGTGGCGCGATGAAATGAAGAGATTCGCCGGCATAAATAGAGGCTGGCTGGCACAAGGTAGGGTTTATTGGCGATGGAAAGATGTGCCTCCCTTTCGCAGTTCAGTGGCGGCCATTTATGAGGACGATGATTGTTCTTCGCAGGACATATATTACAGTCACGCTGCTGTACACAAAGGAATCGTCAAATAAACGGAAGGAAAGCACGATCAGATTAGCCATCAAAATCAGTCATGTAAGTTTTCCCTGCAGCTGCACTGCGAAAAATTGCTTCCCCGTGGTCATTTGAATAAAGTAGGCTCGATTCATGGAACAACGCTATGGTAAACAAAACCGGTGTTATTTTTAGCGACTGAAGTGGCTCGCACAATATAGAACAGACCAAAATCTAAAATGCTGATTGCTGCGCCCCCTAGATTAGTTGGCAAGTGCACTTCTCCCAGCGTTTCTTCCCGTCCTGGAAAACATGGGCGAAGCCCTTTATCGCTATCCGCTTGAAAACTGCTTCCAAAGCCTTGACGGCATTTTGGGTCGTATCGAAATGACTAACACTGGTTTGAGCAGCGGAGCTTAAAACTAGGGACAAAAAGAAGACCGATGGACGCCAATGTACTGAAAACTGAAGTTGTTTGTACAGCGGCGACGTCCTTATGTCTCTTGTTGTTAGTACAGCTTCTTTTTGTCCCTCGTTTTAAGTTCCGCAGCTCAAACCAGTGTTAGCAATGAATCAACTAGCTCCAGCGAATACCGTTTTATCGAAATGACGTCTCTTCAGTTTTCTTTTTTGTTTGTTAGCTCTTCTGTTTCTTCTTTTTCTTTTTTTGCCTTGGCGTACAAAAACAAGTCGCAGGAGGCCATGCCAGAACTATAGTATGGGTGGGGCATTGTTGAGTTGTATTTCCGAGAGAGAAATATGATCACGATGTTAGCAACGTTAGCCTTGCGTTATCGTGGTGAGTTTCCAATTTCCCACAATTTCGGGCCTTTTTCGTGCAATGCGTTCTCTCACGAGTGCCTCCGAAGGGTCTTTTGTAGTAATCGCCGTTTACAGCCTGGCCTCTAGGAACTGAATGGGTGTAACCACTCCCTTGGGGTCAAATAATGTGATGCCCCTTGCCTTGTTCGCCGATCTCTCCGCTTTAGACTTCGCTGGTCTAGGCTTGTAGGCAACGAAATGCTACCTCATGTTCGGAGCGTGAGTGATGCGGTATTTGGTGGAAATTAATAGTGCCAGAGCGTTTACGAAATATGTTAGGGTATGACGCAACGAGCGCACAGTGAAGAGCACCAGGCTCAGACTCAGTCTTCAACGAACACGTCAGCTCAGTTTTCACTGAACGCACCTATAGGCTGAACAAAATCAACACTTCCGCGGAATAGCCGGAAGTGGTCCCTTCCAAACGGAATAAAGCATGGCTGCCTGTCGATAATTTTGACAACGGTTACTCGTAGCTGCTGACAAAAATGAATTTACTTGCGTGTATCCAGTAGTTGGCATGGGATTATAAAGCCGCCGAGAAGCCTTTCCGTGTTATGACAACGCTCCGCCAACTCTTCTTGGCTGAGACTGCATTCTCTCACGCATTGCCGCGAAGTGCTGCGATCGTTGCAAGCCAACCCGCGATAAGCAATGCGAAGCGAAGCAACCGGAGACGCAGGCGGCACCCTGATCCCCCACTTTAGTTCCGAGAGCTCAGCCCAACAAACTTCCTTTTTTTTCTGCGTGCTTCTTGAGTCATGTCTTCCGGGTAGATAAAAAATTGTGTCAGAGCACGCAATGTAATTCATTTTAGGGAAAAAGAAAACTGGACTTCATGGGAGCGATCTTGAACGCGTTCAACGGAGGCGGTCCGTTCTATCCAGCCGCACACGAATGGTCAATTTGAACCGTGACAGACGTCACGGCCCTACATTGACCAATCGCGTGCGGCTGGATAAAACGGACCACCTCCGTTCGTTTTAAGAACGCGTACAAGATCGCGCCACAGGGAAACAGGAGGAGCGTTTCGGCTCTGCAGAATTTGCTGCTGCTTCGCATCGATGCTTGCGCCGGCGGTAACGTTGATACGAGGTCAGGCAGAACGGCACAGAAATAGTTCCGCTCCATCTTTTCAAAGCGATTCTCCAGTTACAACTCCCGAAGCACATGATGCCTATCAGGTATACACAACGAAGGAACTAATTAGTATAATCAGCGCAGTGCAGGAAAGAAACGTCACTAGAGTAAAGTTAATTTGCTGATTTCATGCCTTGCGTTAACGTGAGTATCGAGCTAGAAACGTGTGATGTATACAGTCAACGCAATAACGCGACAAACGCTGGAGGCAATTACAAAAATGATTGAGGACGGTGTAGAGTTACATTGCACTGACCTCACTAAATGCCAACTTATTTATAATAATCGGCATCAACGAAGGGCTCCGACATGAGATATAATATTAATAAAGGTTTTTTATATTACTTATATAGATGTACACAGTATTGTTTTCAGCGGCATGACCCCCTGGCTGCACCAGGAAGGAATGTTCTGAAGACGGGAACTTAAAAATGTTGTTCTTCACGGTAGTTGATTTCATAAAATAAAACAGAGCCATGCTTAAGTAACCCTATGTCTGCACTTTCATTGTTATTGCAATGGATGACAATGGTTTATTTACAGAGTGAGTGAAGCAGCGTATACACCAATTCATAACTTCGTCTTGCGCCAGGTCGATGTGGACAGAACACAGAGAGACAAAACGCACACAAACGCTAACATCCAACTGAGCTTTATTCGAACGGGCGTGTCTTTTACTTGCAGAAGGACTGTTATCGTAACCCGACAAATTATACAAAAGATTATACGAAAAACAAAAAGGAGAATACACACACTGTAGGATACAACGGGGGCACTTCAAACAATTTACTCGAGGCGTTGACTACGGTACAAGCCACACCACCATCGCATGTTTTCTATTTCTGATAATGCTACGGAGGGTGCGCTCACGTATCCGTCCCCCCGACGTGATATTTCTATAGCCCCGATTATTTTCCTCGTTTCCTGATTCACATGTCACACGTTTACAGCACAGCGCTAAAAGCAAGGCCATGGCGGGGCTGGCAACCGCAGTCACAACAGTGAACGCCTAATACACAGGGGAGAACTTAAGTGCACTTTGAGAGAGTGCACTTCGCCGCTAGTATCATTCGCACGCTTACAGACGGGAACCCTTAGTGACACTCGCTGCAAAGTGCACTTGCCAGCGAGTGCTTTCGCCGAACTCACTTCGCTGCGACGGAGTGTCCAGCCTCGGTAGCAGTGGCTCGAGAATAAATAAGGTATTATCCGGAGCCGAGTTCATAGCATTTTTTAAACTATCGTTTTTGTTATTAGGAATATTATTATGCATTAAAACATACTATACCTAAAAAAATTCGGCAGATCCCACGTACTGTAGGAATCGATATATGCGAAGCATGCGGCGGGAAGGTGACTGTGGCGTATTTTTTTACATTTAGCGAGACGTAAGGCAATGACGCTAAATATATGTGCAAATCGTATACACGCATGCATATGTTGAATAGTCGCACATGTGTTATATAACCAGTTGTTTACTGCTGCGTAACGATACTTAAGCAACATGGGTATTAACAACACCAGACGCGGTAAGCTGATATTTAGTGCTTATACTTGTCCGTTATGATGGAGAACGTATGCATGTTTCACGAACCCGTGTGCATGTGGAAGGGGTTCTTGACGGTCCTCAGGTAGACGGCGGCGAGCAGAATGTCTTGGTTATCGTAATTAAAATAACCAAGACATTCTGACATTAATTATGGTGCGTAACGCAGATCTCGCCGATTCCGCTGCTTGTCTGTGTGTGTGTTCCGTATATGGCGGCCGGCGAAGTGGTATGCGGCCTACATGTGTTCTTATATGTACCCACGCCTCTGCCCCTGCAATGAAGCCGCTTGCTGTGGACGACACAGCAAGCGACACATTAACGAGGCCGTCGCTTACGTCGATGTTAGCCCTGATCATGAACAGCTTGCCGATGCTCAGGCAAATTGAAGCCGGCCAGCCGCACATGTCGCTTGCGTTCATCTTGGCCACCTTGGACAGGGCGTCCCTGTGTAGCTGCTCGTTCTTATAGTCCGTTATGTTATCGCGTGCGGGATGACATAACAGGCTTTCTGCAGCGTCGAGGCAACGTGCGTCATAGCGCTCGACGTCCGCATTTATGTGGTATAGCCGTATGCCATCAGGACACTTAACGGCGACTTCTTCGCGTGTCACAATGCGGCTCTCAATCAATCTGTCGTCATCCTCGGTCAGTATGAGGACATCGCCCAGCCTCATATGAAATAAAGAGAACACTGCGTCATTCTGGCGGGCCACGTGGACGAATGGATGGCAGTCGAGCATCTTCCAGGGTTGTTGTGCCTTCGGAACCCTCTCTTGCCTTGCGTTTCAATGCGTATGTTCGGAGTTACTGTTTTGATTGAGACTGTGAATCACCTGTGGCACATACCCGCGTAACATGAACTGTGGTATGCGGGTACGTGCCACATGTGACTGATGGAAATGGTTTCATGACGTACACGAAAGGCGTTTTGCGTTTTACATGTCATAACCATGGCAGTGAATCGTGTTCGTCATACACTGATGCCCTGGTATGCCAATTTTGGTACATTACAAGATATGAAGACGACCAGGAGAGCGCCCAGGCGTAGGCGGCTAGATAGATACGTAGATAGAAACGGCCAAATTGCCGGAGGTTCGCTAAGAAATGCTTCACATTTAAAACTACGCTGCTATTCTCGTTCTCAGATAGTTTACAGCCCCGACCACCAGGGTCATGCCCAGCACACGCCGCGCAATGGCGGCAGCTATAGCCACCGCGTTTGTACGTAACATTTATTTTAATGGCTGCTGATAGCTGTAACACATTATTACTTAAAGGTGATTGCCTGAAATAACAAACATCTGTTGTGCTACTTAAGTACCCATCCCCATTGATATCATTTCCAAAGTACACTTCCCTTTGCAGCGCGCCGCCAAAGTGACATCCTGGGGGCGTAAGTGCACCCGCTCAAAATGGCACTAAATTTGCCGTGTGACTGGGGTATCAGTGACCTTGGACAGTCTTATGCGGATTGTAATAGTGTTTATGAAGCCGGTCATTCAAGCAATGACGTGTTTGCCCTACATACTACTTGTCACACTTTAAGGGGATTACGTACACGAGTTTTTCTGCGCATGTCACAAAGTGTTTTTTTTTTTGTGATTCTTTCTGCAAACCGGCTGGCTGTGGTCTGCATGGTCATTTAGACTTTTCAGTTGCCGTGTTGCGGAAAAGCCTAGCAGAAATTCACACGTAGCTCCACAGAGCATATGCAGCAAAAGGAAGAGTTGGGCTAGTTGGTTGGGGTTTATATTGAACAGCGCAAAAAAACGAGACACAAAGAAGAGACTGCACAACGCGAGCGCTGACTAACAACTAAATGCTTCATTCAAGCACAAAGAAAAGAAAAAGAAAGGAAAGAAAAGAAATGAGCGCGCACCCTAAGCACATGACAAGAGATTGCAGGCATACAGCAAATTTAAGTATTGTCCAAGTAAGCCATCTCGCAACTGAGCAACGCAATCAATGCAGTGCTGACACACGTGTCACCATTTTTGCTGACAGCATAGGCTTCAGCTATCTCTCTGATTCGAGCCTCATTGTGTCCAAAAACAGTGGTTGTGCGGCAGAACTCCGGTGACCAGCCACAAGCGGCACAGTGGGCGGAAAAATGCGAATACGGCGCGCCCTTGAGAGAGCTATGATGCTCGCGCAGGCGAATGTTGAGGCAGCGCCCCGTTTGTCCCACATAAACTTTACCACACGACATCGGAATTGAGTACACTACATTGCTTTTGCGAGGGACAAACTGCATGCGGTGTTTTACTGCGCACATTCTCCTAGACGACTCACTCGCACCTGAGGACAAATTATCAATTCTGGCACACAGGCTATTCAGCTTATTCTTAGCGGAAAAGTGGACTTCAATATTAAACTTGTCGGAAATCTTTATAATACGGTGAGAAATGCCATGAATATAGGGGATCACCGCTAGTTTGGTACCCTTTCCCCGTTTGTCATCGAGCGGTTTTGCTGGACCATTTCTAACTTTGTTCGTAACTTTTAATGACGCAGAAACAATGGCGTCAAGAGCCAAGGCTGCGACAGTCAGAAATAGCCAACTCCACGCGCTGTTATTCAACGTACAAGACATCGCATCTGCCCCGAAACGTAACATCTTCCTCCGGAGTAGACGAGGCTCACCGAGCGAATTAGGAAACAACGTTGTGTTGATGCTTCAGTCCCTGTGGTGGTGTAGTGGTTCAGTCGAGCCACAAGAACAACTAGTGCATTCCGCGTACGGCGATTTGCGGAGGTCAGCTTTGCTATTACGCAACTTACGCCACTCAGTTCGGTGATTTTGACAAACGGACCTCTGTAAGTTGAGAGAGACTAGCGATACAAGCATTTTTTTGTGTAGGTGCCCATACAAGTGCGTAGTCTCTTGGAGCGATAACGACAGGTATGCGCAGAGTCACATTAACGTGCCTTGATTGAAATTTTTGAGGAACGCGGTACCAAGCGAGCCAGTCGACAAAGTTCTTTGGCGCGACGCAGGGTCTGTAGTCTTCGTGCAGGTAAAACGGCAAAACTGCGTCCACGTATGTTGAGGGACCGCACACGCACAACAGATATAAAAGTGCCTAGTCAGTTACTTCATGCTTCCCTGTATTGCATGCGGATGTTACAAAGCGCACAATGTCGTCCCGATTCTTGTGATCAGCTGAGACGTATATGGCCTATTTCAGAACTGTAGGTGTCGAATGCCGATAAGGAGACCCTCAAATATGCAGCTGATCAGCATCTGTTGGTTATTGCCGGCCGAAGTCGCTTACAATGACACGTGACGCGCCATGACTCAAGATAACAGCAAGAAGCAGAAGACACGTAGCAGAGGTAATGTGCTGCCGTCTCAGCATAACGCGTTTGGTAGCCATCGCAGACAATATTCTAGCGATGGACGCTCGTACTGTTGGCAATGGGGGCAAGCCAGTCGATGTGAAATTTCTCAACTGGTAAAGTAGGTAAGTAGCTACACTCCATGGATGCAAAAAGCCTGAAGGAGGAATCACCGGATTTTTATGAGATTGTCCGAACTGGACAACTGGCAATGTACGGTATTGCGCTCTTTTATAGCCGCAGGCCAATAAAAACGCTGACACAATTGATGAAGCGTGCGAGCAAAGTCCGGTGACCCGAAGTGATGCCGTCATGCATCATGCGGAGGGTTCCGGAAGCTAGCATTCGGGAACGACTAGCGGAAGTGCTGTCAGTGGAGTGATTCTGCTTTATTTTTTTTTTTGGAAGCCTGGCCGTCACGCATTGTGAACGGCGCAATAGGACCTGACATGCTTGCCGTCTCAAGTCGGGGTGTCAGTGTAGGATCACGTCGTTTGCAGGTACTAGCGTCAGGAGACGCGGCCAGGCTGGCGAAATAGCCCCTGAATTCGCTGTGAGCGCTTGAATGTGACGACGGGACACACGACAAACCGCCGGA